>NW_022900942.1:24247406-24301578 GCF_012274545.1 Fukomys damarensis | reverse complement strand
AGAGAGAGAGAGAGAGAGAGAGAGAGAGAGTGTGTGTGTGTGTGTGTGTGTGTGTGTGTGTGTGTGTGTGAAGGAGGAAATCACCTATAATGTTACATGTTTGCATTCACTTTTACATACATACATTTTTTCCAGCTTCTGGATATATATAAAATGAATAAAAAACATAAACATATTATACACTCATATATAAATATGCACCAAACACAGGGAGAGGTTTGAAAAAATACCATAGATACTATATATACAATATATCAACAGATTCATAGTGACTTTGATAAGGACTTTTTCAGGGGAAAATGTACAGGATATTTAAATGAACTTCTTTCCCCTATATTCATATTTTTTACCAAAGACCATTTTTCTCATTGCCACCTGTTAAAAACAATTTGAGTGTGCTCTTTTCTGGTCTTTACCAGATGCAAGAAGAATACAAATACTGACCTATCAGATCTTGTTGTGCTCCCCTTGCTGGGAGTTTGTGTGTAAGTTCAAGTAATACTCCTGCCAACTGCTATATATATGCAGAAGTACAGTGGCATGTGGGGGAAATAAGGCTTAGTTAGCTCAGTGATCATGGGGCTGCATGTTACTATTTCTGTGCACAATCACATGACAGTCATCTGCAATACAAGTGGGCATGGGCTGTATCCAATCTATTTCTATGCTATGTCACTGGTCAATAATGGTTTATTCTGTTTCCACCATTTTACAACTGAAAAGGAAAAAAAAAAAACATAAGCCTGAGCTCAATTGGTTCTGGCAACTTCATGAAGTTCCTTACTGTGAGGGAGACCCTGCCCTTTGGTGCAGCATGACAAGCAGCCATCCAGGGTCCAGACAAAAGGAGACACTGCTTTTCTCCAAGTTTATTCAGCCATGTATAGACAAACTGGCTGAGATGCCTATCCATTCACATCTTAATGAGAAAAAGATAGAGAAAAGAACCTGAGGGGAGAAAAGGAGAATGAAAGATTATCAAGTGACAATAAGTAAGGGATAAAATCAAAACATGAACTTGGTGAAGAGAATGAAAGGAAACAATTTTGACCCACAAGAAAATAAATCACTAATATAATGTGGATATATATTTTTTTCCTACTGTTCAGCTAAATTATGTTTTATTACAGGGAAAGGTTACTATCATGATACTGAAATGTGAAACTGAAAATTATGCTTGAAGGGTGGATTATATGAGCTTCTCATATCATTCTCTCTCCACCCAGTAAGGCACAGCTAGCTGCACATTAATTTAACCAAATGAAATTGTTAGAATGAAATACCACCATGATACATTCTAAAGTGTAATGCCTCAGAAACAAGTATGTAACTTTATTAAAAAACCAAAATACCTGTCAAATGGTGAAAGAAATATATCATGATGAAAAAGAGGTCATTTACAAAAGGCTGAAATAGCACTTCTTTTTGAAATGGCATATGCAGGCTTTCCTAACACTGAATGAAAGTGACTTTTCCTTAATACTTGCCCTTATTCTCTGCTCGTGAACAGAAGGAAAATGTTTGTAGATAAGGTCACTCTCAATTCTAGGTCCTGGCACATGTTCTTCTCTGGATTTCTCCCTTTCAACTATATCTTGTGATAACTGTTCTGCACAGTCCTGTCTACTAGGAAACAGCTGACAAGACACAATGTCAGAGTAAGGTCTCTGATATACCACAATTTATTTCTCCCAGCAAAAATAACTTATTTTAAAGGCTAAGTAATGAAATGAACAGAGGAAAATTAACTTAATTTTAAAACCTGTTATTAGTTGCTACTCTTTAGCCATAATGGAAATAGACAAATTAGAGATTCAATAACAACATGCATTTTTTTCCATTACAAAGAATGTCTTATTCAATGCACAAATCATTAGAGAATGATCCTTCTGGCCTTATGGAACTCCACACATAGAAGCAAAAGGAAAAATTTTTTAAATAAAATATACTATAAAATTGTTGGGAAAAGTGAACTACAATCTCTAATGAAATTACCTCTTGTGGCAATTAAGAGACTATTTGTTAGAGTACAAACAGCCTCAGGCAAACTCAACAAGCCCATTCCTGGCTGCTGGTAATGACAGATTTCTTAGGGAGTATTATTTAATTAACAATAATTTGAAAGAGTAGTTCAGCTGAGAAATTGCATTTTCTTACTGGAAGCACTAAGCAATGGTAAGTGAAAAAGATGTCTAATTTGTTAGCCTTCCCATTATCTTTTGTTTCTGAAATACATAAGTAGATGAGAGATATTTGCCACTAGAATATTTTCAACTGTCTGTGAGACCAACATGCCCAAAGAACTTTAGCTCTTACTGTATGAGGCTGTTAATAGTCCTTTGCAGTTGATTCTGTTAAGAAATCCCCCAGGGCCTCAAATGTTCAGGGACATCGTTTGTCCTTCCCCACCCACCCACAACAAGAGCAACTGCCAGCTCCCCTTCCTTGTATACACCAAGCTCCCTCCCATCCCCATATATTATCTGCTGCTAATAACCTAACTAAGGGATACTTTTTGTTCTCACTCCTTACCCAAGTCACACTGATACTGGGTTGCATAAGCAATAGGTGGCTGGCTAGGTCACTCCCCCGACACCAGAAACACACCAGACCCTGTGTCACTGGCAGCAGCAGCAAAAGGCAAACCTTCTCCCCTCAGTTACTAAATTCCCTGTAACCAATGGCATCCTTAAGAGGTGATTGTAACTTAAAGACCAATTTGAAGCTGGCAAGGGGAGGGCCACTTTAAACTCTCCTGACATCCACTGGGAGGTGAACCCCAAAGCTCAAATGGCAAGTTTGGGGAAAATGCAAAAATAGCACACTCCATGGAGGACAGGAAAAAGTAAGTTAAAAAACTTTTTCATCTTATCAGTTATTTCAAAAGCTGTTCAAGATTGGTCAGTGAGAGACTGACTTGGGACATGTATGTGCTAACTTAGTGTCTATGGGAGCCAATAAAGCTGAGAAAATAATTTTAAATTATGACTGGGTAGCTGTTAATTGTAGTCACTAGCGCCTATTAAAATTCCTGCAAATGGAAAATCTTTATTTTAACCTGAGCTGTGATAAATTTAGAAATGAACAGTCAATGTGGAAACAGTTATTAAGCAAAACACATTTCTTTCATAGATTCTGAAAAGACAAATCTGAAATCCTAAGGTCACGCTTATGTTTGGAAGTAGATTAGGATGGAATATGTACACAGCACTAGCTTCCACTGTGGATTAAGACTGACTTCAGGATCATAAGATTTTTCTCTTTGATTCTTTTCAGTCCAAAGTAGTTTTTAGTCGAATAATATCAAAGATGTCTGATTAAACACATCTTCCAGCAGGATTTTATCATAACACATACTTTATTATGTACAGTACAATCAGCCACTATCTTGTTTTGAAACAACTTATGGAAATAGATTTTTATCTCTTTAATTCTAATTTGATGCTATTATCCAATTCCATTATTTAAATTGATAATTAAAATAGGAGTCAATTTGATTTATCAGAATGTATTTCCCATTAATAAGGCTTTCATTTTAGTCTCCTTCTTTAACCTTAATTTACTTTTAATACTTTAGAGAGAAATTTGCAAACTCTTTCTCCTTAATATGGTTATAGCATTGGGCTTGGTTCTTGCTAAATAGTCCTTAGCCTTACAGTACAAGAACAAAATGTTTGGAGTGCATATGAGTTTTTTAAAATGATTTACTGTAGATCAAAGATGAAAGAGATTGTAGAAGAAAGAAATGATAAATTAAATTTTGCATAAGAGCATTTTCTGGTCTAAAGAATCTCAAATTACTGACATGGGAAAGAATAGACAGGAATTTTAGCTGCTAATGAAATTTCTGCTGGTAACATTTAAACATCTTTGTGGAACTATTATATGGTATTTAAATATCAGAAAGTGGAAAATTCCATCATCAAAGCAGGAGTTGTTATTCCCAAATAACCATATTTCCAGATAGAGAGCTAACAATCTCTCCCTGCCACATGTGCTACTTGAGATCAATCAGCAGTTCATAAAAACAAGAAAAACTTTTTCTTTACTGATGGTTTACAGCAAGAATAGAAATAGTGAGGATCAAACATTATCATCATTGAATGCACTTTTAAAATAACAGCTGTTTTCACTCTGTTGGTACCTAGGGGAAATGCATTTATCCTAGGCAAAATTGAGTGAAATGTTATAAACACTACTATGAAAATATCCTTGGTTCTCAGGTTTGTGGAAGACCTCAAGGTCCTCTGGCTCACCTCTCACTTCTGGCAGGATTTCACTTAAGCCATCAGGAAGCTCCCTCTCTACAATCTCTATCCTCCTGCCTACAAAATGGCAAGAGGCTTCTTCATCACCCTAAGCAACGTGTCACAGTTTATAAGCCTCACTGTCAGGAAACCTGTCATTTAAATTTCTTCTGCTCTGATTAAGACTGTATTCCCTCTTCAGGTTCCTAAGAGATGTCCATCCCCTAGAAGATGAATTTTAAAATCCAGATGTCATTATTAAGCTGCACTTCAAACTTTTCTCCTTTGGCTTTCAAGGATTCCATTCCTCAGTCACTTAGGTTTCATCTTATTGGATCTATGGACTCCTCCATGTCTGCTCCAAGTTTCAAAGTGTCCTCCCTCCCCAACCCTATTTGGCTATATTCTCAGAAACTGACACATTACTGAGGACTCCAGTCTCACCTGCTAGTAACTCAGGATGGAACCCTTTTAATCTTGCCATGCAAGTGCAAGATACTCTTTGAAATTAAAATGTTATATTGCTGAATTGACATTCAAATATAATTTAATTCTACTCTAATTTATATTAAATTCCTGGTTGGTGCCAATATCCTGCTAATGCGGGGGATGGAGAGGTGACAGTCTTCAGAGAATTCACTCACAGGCTAGTAGGAAAAGCAAACCCCAACTGTTGGATCAGAATTTAATAGGGTACAGAAGCTAAGCCTTGGGATTATTTCTGAGTGCTCCCTTGAAGACAGACTGCCAAAGAGAAGTGAAACCGACAAGGCATTCGTGTTCAAAAAAACACAAAGATGTTAGTACACAGGACCTATAGTTTATTTGATGGACCAAAATAAATGAGTGGAACAGCGACAGAAAATGAAACAATGATAGTTAGAAGTCAGATCACAGAGGTCCTTAAATATCTTGTCAAGTTTGAACTACAATTTATTAAGAAATAAGAAGCCACTAGAGAGCTTTTAGATGAGTACCCCGGTAAGATCACTGTTAGGTTAAAGAAGAAAACTTAGGAAGGAAAACAAGTTACAATACTGCTGGGGTGTTCAAGGTATAAAATGTAGAACATCAGAACTACAGTCATGCAGCAGGAATGGAGAAGAGAGATTTGATAAAGACTTAAAAGGCAGACTCAGTAAAATTTGTCAGGTCTGAGTGATCAGACGGGTGGGGGTTGTGAGGACAGAAGGGATCTCACACTGACTTCTGGATTCCTGCTTGGATGGCTGAAAATGTCATTTCTCAGGCTTAATAAGCAGAGCAAGGGAGTACTACCAAAAAGAAATAAATAGGAGAATAACTGGAAAGAAATGACATCCAATATGATCCTCCAATGTTATATTTGTTCAATGAATTTCTCATTTCCAGAAGTTACTAGATTTTAATTCATTATTATTCTGTTTATTTTCTAATACTTCTTCAGTGATCCATGAGTGCAAGCCCAAGCCACATACTTTCCTAACATTGCTTTTTTTTTACTTCCCTTTAGAAATATCTCAATGCTTAGTGATCATAATTTTAGGTAGACTTAAAATTATAAATATTAAATACTTGATATAGAATTGATTGCTATATAGTAATATTTGTTATTACACTAAAGTTGAAAATGATCAGATAATAACTCTCCAGTCGCTCAGTACTAAAGAGTCAGAACTATATTTTCTCATTTGTCAAGTCTAAATAGACAGCTACAGGTGTTTTATGGTGTTTTAAGTATAGTTTATGTAGAACTCCCTACTTTATATACATTTGTCGCTGTCACAATATAAATGAAAGTTAGACTAACAGAATTTGTTCTGTTTTTTAAAGTAAATGATAATAATAATCATTTCACCCACACACTTCCAAATGCATGTGTTGTTATCCACGAGCCCACTCACGGAACAAGGTTCAGGAGCTCAGACTGGAAGGGTAAGGTGCGGAATCACCAAGCCAACTCCAGGGAGGTTTCTGGAACGCTTCCGCTTTATTCAGGAAATGCACAGGCTTATAGGGACAACCATGGGGGAAGAGCATGGGAGGAGCATTTAAGGTGTGGTTGGTTATATCTTATTGGAGGCACAGTGGAGTGATTTTTCTTGGGTGAGGCAAAGGAGTCACGGACTAGGGGTGGAGGTGTAGCCTGTTGGACCCAGCATCTATGCACTTAGGTGAGTTAGCTCAGCCTTAGCAATGTCTCGAATCAAGAATCATTCCCAAAGGGTCTGGGTAGCTGACCCTTCTATGGTTGTGGGATGCAGGAAAACGAACATGAAAGGGGAAGGCAGACAAGTGCTGAAGGGCTACAGAATTTTGGGAGGGGAGAGGTGGGTCAGCCTCATCTGATTGGAGGCAGGGTCTACTTGACTCCCTTCCTGTGACAGGGCTAGGAGATGCCCCTTTTTTAGTTTTAAGAAGCAGAGTTTCCTTTTGTGTCCATGATTGAAGGGAGTGGGGTGCAATCTTTATGGTATTTGGAGGGGCCGTCCTGCCTCCAATGATAGCTCTTTTGGCACCTGGGACACAGTGAAGCAAGGTGGACTTGTTCCCCCTTTGTAGGGTTGTTTGGGCATTGTTTCTTAACATGCCCTGATTGGTTGCAACCCCAACAGAGCCGGCACTTACACGGATCTAAGGATCCAGTAGAGAAAGGCGTAACCACCTTGCAGGCATTTCGGATGGTTAGAAGCCTTGTTGGTATGCTCAGGGGTCCCTATATCTTTGGTGGCCAAAATCCAGTCATCTAATTTTTTATATTTGATAGGGGTGATAACAGACTTGAAGGAAGACTGGCATCCCTCAAAGATGAGCTCCTTTATAAGGGTCTGTTGAGCCTCCGGATGTGCCACCTTTGACTGAACTGTCTGAATAACCTTTTGGCAGAAATCAGGGAAGGACTCATTGGGTTTTTTAATAAGTCTGCCAATGCTTGGCATATCTCCAGAAATAGGCATTTGGCGCCAACTGGTCAGGGCACAGTTGCACACCTGAAAAAAATAGTTGGCCGTCTGCCTTACTTGATGGTTAACATCAGCATAGGGACCTGCTCCCCTCAACATAGCTAGTGTAATTCCAACCCCATTCACAATATTATGTCATTCCTGTTGTTCACATTGATCTTTATACATTGCTTTAAAGATAAGAAAGTTACCTGGAGACAAGACAGGTGTGAGCAAGATCAAACCAATCTGTGGGGAAATTCACAGTGTATGAAAAGTTTTCCAACAACTGTAAAGCATATGGGCTCCAAGGACTGTGGTCTTGAACCACCTGTCAGAGGTCCTTCCAAACTTTTGGAGAGTGTGACACCCAAGGTGCTATTCCCGGACCACCCATCGTCACTGGAAAGGCAGAGTAATGCTCAGATTTTCGTTTTGCCCCTCTGAACATATGTTGGAAATAGGCCAGATCAAAGGATTGTTCTTCCTCATCCGACAAGTCCGGGTCACAGTCGAGGAGGAAGAAGATCTACGGGATCGGTAAGATGGCAGCCCACAGGGTGGAGGCCGCCATCTTGGACCTGAAAAGATGGGCTCTTCCAGATGACCATTATTCCAGTGAGGAGGGGTTTTGGTGGGGGCACGTCATCAACAGGAAGTAAGAGACCAGCAGGCGGGGCTGACGCCTTTGGGGAAAAAGAAAGCAGAAGAGACAGCACACCCGTCCATCTATTTTTAAGAGGCTTTTGTCTGCCATCTTCAGAGTGCTCAGGGGGCCCTATACTCGCCTGAGTTTGGGCTGGAAATGCCTTGGACGCCTTTACGGCATGAGGACCCTTTACTAAGGTGTCCTGTGCCAGTTGTTCTTGACTTAAGAGATTACCCATAATAGGGATCCTTACCCGCAGCTTCAATAGTTTCCCAGTATACTTGAGTCCCTGTTTGGGCGCCAGCTGTTGTGGTCCACAAGTGGGCTCAATGAACAAGGTTTGGGAGCTCAGACTGGGAGCTAAGGCACGGAATCACCAAACAGACTCCAGGGAGGTTTCTGGAATGCTTCTGCTTTATTCAAGAAATGCACAGACTTATATAAGGACAACCATGGGGGAGGAGCATAGAAGGAGCATTTAACATTTGGTGATATCTTATTGGAGACACGTTGGAGTGATTTTTCTTGGGTGAGGTGAAGGAGTCACGGACTAGGGGCAAAGGTGTAGCCTGCTGGACCCAGCATCTATGCACTTATGCGAGTTAGTTCAGCCTTAGCAAGGTCTCCAAGTTAGCTCAAGAGACAGGAGTATGACACATCTGGCCCAAACAGTCTTGAACTTCTCCCACATGCAAGAATTTGTCTTTTCATCCTTGACAGGGTTTAGTTATTGCTACTCTAACAAGAAAAAAATTATTCAGCATTGAACTCAGGCCCTGGATGGTCTAACTAATATTCCAGGTGTGACAGATTCTATTTTCTAAAGATGGCTCCAGCAGTATCTCACCTCCCACAGGCTCTTCTGGAGCCTTGCCACACTGTACTGAGAAGTAGAGTTTTATTTCCTCACCTTACGTGTGTGTACTTGCAAGGGGCTCATGCCAATAGAATTCAACGGAAGCAAAGTTGAGGGAATTCTGATATCAGGCCATATAAAGGTGACAAAGCTTCTTAGCTCAGGATATAAAAAGTGACATAGCTCTCATTATGTATGGATGGATGCACATGGTCTGTTGAGAGGGGAATCAAAGACCCTGTGTTATCCAGGAGAACAGAATATGGACTGTCAGGCTTATAAACAATAGCTTCCACAAAGACTTTGAGTAAGTGTAATTGGGATCAACAGATAATGGTCAACATTGGGCTTGGGTCAGCTAATTCTGACACTATATTAGTTCATTATGAAGTATACAGGAAATACTTTACAACTTTCTCATACAATTGTGAAGTGGCTAAATTCTCTGTCCCTCCAATTAAAGGGTGTGAGGCAATGATGTGCTGATAAGATGGATTATGTAAAGGTGCATATTTCCAATGATGAATGAAATTAAATTGTATACCTTAAATGTAGCAATAAAATTAATTAAAAATGAAAAAAACAACTGATAATAAATTGAGTTTGGTGGCACACACTTGTAATACCAGCTATTCCGGAGACTGAGGTAGAAGGATCACAAGTTTGAAGCCAGGCTGGGCAACTTAGTAAGTTCCTCTTAAGAAACAATTTTTCGTAATGAGGTTGGGGATATAAATTAGTGGGAAAGAGCTTTCTTAGTATGTATGAGGCCCTGGATTGAATTTCGGGTACCACCAAACAAAAAAAAAAAAAAAAGGAAATACAATGGGAAGGGAGGGAAGGGTGGAAAATAATGCCATAATAAATATAAATTTAAATAAAGTATATATATATTTTTATATATATATAAATCATAATACAATTAATTGTATACTCATTTTGAAGACATGACCACAAAATGCACAACTGCCTTCCAAAAAGATATTATCAACCTACATTCCCATCTGAAGCATATGAGCAACATATGGTCAGCTTATTTTTAATGTTTGTCAATTTATTAGGTTGAAATTATATTTTCTTATATGTATTCTTCAGCTAGTTATGAAAGTAAATTATTTTTCATACATGCTATTTATTACTTTCTATTTCCTTTTTTTATGAATTTATCTGATCCTCATTTGAGCAATTTTTTTATTGAGTTTATTGGTACATTTTAGGTATACAGTACAGTTACATTCATTGTTGGGATCCTGTACCTTTACATGACAGGTCTTGGTTCTCATTTTTTCCCTTGTCCCTACCCTCCCTTCACCCTAAGCAATCTTTTTTATTTGTCTGTAGTACATAACAATTACATTCTCTGTGGGGAGTTGGTACCTGCACATAACGCATCTTAATTCTTTTTTCACCCCTTCCCCTTTTTTCCCTGCTCCTTCCCTTCATCTCTTGATCCATTCCCACTTGAGAAAGATCCATCTTCCTACTTCCTGCTATAAACCTTTTATTTTGCTCATTATTTACATGTTGAGTTTCTCATATAAGATCATTTATATATATATATATATATCATCAGTTTTTCAGCAATAAGCAGAAAGATTCCTTTATATGTTAAGATTAATAGACCCTTTTTCATACCCGTTACCTCAATTTTATACAGGAAAATATAAAAACATCTCATAACTTTTAAATTCAATCTATCAACATTTTCCTTCACTACCTTTGATAATTCTTTGGAAAGGGTTCCCCTTGCCACACACACACACACACACACACACACACACACACACACACGTACACAATATAGATTAAGGTGCAGTTTAGTGAGAGTGAAATAGCAATAAAGGAAGGGGGACAAAAGAAGACAGAAGAGCCTAGAAATTTCATAGTAGATTCTGAAAAATTTTGAGAACTTCTAGAGCCTAAAAAAGTACAGTTCTTAAAGGTACAAGATCCCAGTAATGAATGTAACTGTACTGAATACCTAGAATGTACCAATAAACTCAATAAAAAGAAAAAAAAAGTACAGTTCTGAAAAACTTTGTACTAAAATATAACAACAACAAAACCAGGATGGTATTGAAAGTTATTTGAAACACTAAGCAGCAATTTCCTGCTCTGGTCCAATCCTCAAAGATAAATGTGAAGTTATTTTTTCAAGTATTTGCAAATATATTTCTAAATAATAAGCTTTATACAGGTAATTATTGAAATATCCATTCTTTACTATTACCAGTTGACTTCCCAGCTGGGTAGCTGAGGATTTAGTTATCTTTAAAGATGTTCCCATTCTTTCTCCTCTTTCTAGGTCTCTCAACTTAGCTATATTTCAATACTATAAAAGAAAAATTAATGATTACTTTATTATGCATGTTTTCTACTGAGCAAAGCAATACATTAAGCTTTTAATACCTTATAGAACTTTTTTGTTTAACTGGGTTAACAACTCCCCTATGTTTTTTCTTATCTTCTCTATGTATATGCCAGTAAATTTTTTCTAAATGCTCAAAAGATCTTTCTCATACCTATAAATAGTTTTTCCAGCTACTGCAAGAATTTTTCAATCACTCAAACACAAGTCTCCACTAGCCTGATGCTATACCCTTTTGGGACTTTTTATTGCCCGTTTCCTACATTGCATCCCCTTTCTCTTAAATCCCATATGTTTTTCTTAGTCTACTGTTTTGCTAAAATACATTTAATTTCTCTCTAATAATATTGAGTACTTAAAGAACAATGGACTTCTATACATAAGCCTTTCGACTTCCACTCTCATTGAAATATGAGGGTAGAATTTAAAAATTTTAAGAACAGCCATAAATATAGTCATACGGTAAGAACTGAACTAATGAAGAAATTGAAGAAAAGATTCAAGAAAGAGGGAACTACTAAAGAAGAACTGAAAGTTGATCTTGGAAAAAATTAGGAAAATGATCTCAACTGGTGCGGTGGCACATGCTTGTAATACCAGCACTTAGGAGGCTGAGGCAGAAGAACCACCACCAAAATTCTGGGCTATATAGTGAGTTCTAGGCTAGACTGACATACATAGCAAGACCCTGTCTCAAAAGGCGAAAAAAAAAAAAAAAGAAGAAAAAGAAAATCAAATCTCATATCATTTTCCCCTTCTCCATTAAATTAAGGAGATAAAAATCAAACTTACCAGAAACTGATGGTCAAATCTTTTTAACTAGATAATGAATAAATATCATATCATTTGAGGCCATTATAATTTCTTGAATTTCAATTATCTCATGAGATTCCCAAAGTTTCTACAAAGGATTCTCTAGCTTTACATTACACTTCTGACATTTAAAATTTATAACATTTTCAGTTCAAGAACAAAAACATCATTTGTAAAAACTCATAGTTTTCTTGACTTTTTTGGCACTGTGCTGCCTGCCGTTGGTTATCCACACCTCCTGATATGTTCACTAATGTGTTCCAATGAGAATAATAGATGTTAAGATCAGTAATGGAAAATGTCAATTAAATCAAAGTAAAATTTTGAAGGCAGAAAGATTAATAGTATCAAACTGTTAAATACCTTTTTTACAGTTTCAGATACTCAGATATTTAGACAGTAAGGTACTCAGATAATATTCACCAAGAACCTGATATGTGCCAAATATTGTGCTTAGTGTCAACAATGTAAATAAAAGACATTGTCCATGTATTCAAGAACTTACAAAATGAGAAAGAGACAAACAATTACAATGCAGAATAAGGACGTGCCATGAGAGAAACTGCAAAACCACTTTGAGCAGATTAAAGGAGAAGTGTATAGGAATAGGATATATTTTTTTTAAACTTAATGTATACTATTAGGTCATGATAATGTGTAACAACTTAAAGCAGATTATTATCTTCATACATAGGCTCAAAACAGTTAAGCAAAGTGCCCAATGTCACATATTGAATGACATAGCTAGAACTGCTCTTAAATCAGTGTCCTGACGTTAAATTACACGCCAGGCTCCAAACTAGAGGATTTTTTTTTCTTCAGAAAGCAAGTACAAAGAAGACAGGTTTTCTTTTCCTTCAACAAGATGAATAATAAATATCAATGAGATACTTTTGTTTTATTAGGAAGTAGGCAAACTTTCCTTCTTGTTGAATTTACCCATTAGAAGAACAGAGGTTAAAACATCCATTGTTTCCTATTAGAGTGAAGATTTGTAAAAGGAATAGCACTGGAGAACTGACAAGTCAAAGAATTCCCAAATAACTTGAAGCTGAAGATAAATTTCATCCAATTAGCCACAAGGAAGCCACTAAGCACAGGTAGAGCATGGGCACAGCCAGATTGGTGAGGCAAGATTCATGACATTGGCTTGGTAAGATATAAAATGAGCTCTGAGAGTAACTCACATTCTTTATGCCCAAAGCTGCTTTAAAATTTTAGAGTAAAGGGTTGGGGATTTAGTTCAGTGGTTCCACAGCCTTCCTTGCAAGCACAAGGTCCCGAGTTCAATTCCCAGTACCAAAAAAAAATTTTTTAGACTAAAAAGGGAAGGAAAGTTTTACCTCTTTTAATTAATCGGGCATAGAACTATGAATTCTTTATCCCTAAGCCTAAATCCCAATTTATTACCTTGCCTCTAATGAGTATCTACCTCCCAACTTCTTGTAACACCTCAAGCACAGAAGTTACCACTGTTTCATCTTTCCTACACCCAACATCCTTCATAACCAGTAGATGGCAAGCAAAGGAGATTCTCCCTCCGCCACGTTTCAGTCATCTTGCAATTCTTCCCTCCTCTGAACCCCTAGTGAAGTTATCCTTAACTATTTTTCCTGGATTCTTATCTGATTTTCTCACTTCTTTTCCAATATCCCTGCTATACAGAGATTTGATCACTGTGACTCTGGCATGCTCAGAAACATTAAGTTGCTCACTATCAACTACTAAGAATGTTCCAAACATTTCAGTTCAAAGCTTCTATCTATGGGTTTTGCCCATATTACCTGCCTCATGTCTTATTGCTCTTTTAAATGAATCCTATTGTCTAAGCAAAGTATTCTTCTTCCGAAAAGAACTTTGATATCTGGCACCTGCACCTCAGTATGTGCATTTTCTTTCAAGTGGAGTGTCCTCCTCTAACCTTCAAGGCATAGTTCATATTCTCACTACCTTAAACCATGACTCCCTCTTCTGACCTGACCTTGAATTTTGTGTTTAAGAGTCTTGTGACCCTTATCACAAACAGACCTGTGCTGAGCACATGCCTTGGAGTCATTGCTGAGGAAAAATTCTAGCTCATCATTCTTTTTCTCATTGAGTTTATTGGTACATTTTAGGTATACAGCACAGTTACATTCATCATTGGGATCTTCTCCCTTTACATGACAGGTCTTGGTTCTCATTTTTTCCCCATACCCGTGCCCTCCCTTCACCCCTCTTCCCTTCCCTATTTACAAATACTTTATTTCCATTTATTCATTTTCTCATATTTTTTTCTTTTCTCTTATCTCCTTTCCCCTATCCTTCCTATTTCCCCTACACCTTTATCCCTTTTCTTCCTATTTCACATGGTCAATTATATCATTAGGATCTTATGTACCATTATAGTTTTTCACACCAGAGAAACTATTCGGTATTCGGTATTAGATTATTCTTTTAATTAAAAAGGAAAAAAGTGGTTCTCGGGCAGCACAACTCTGGTGTATTCTGATTAAACAGAAGTGAAAAAGTGTCAGGATGAGTCTTGCTCATGGGTTGCCCAGCCCTGCCCCTGCTCTACTCCCCCAGGCGGGAAGGGGGTGGTGTTGGTCTCTGCAGTCAGGGCCCCTCCGCCACGCCCTGCTCCCTGGAAAGCTCCCTGCCACATATATCACTGTGATACGATTCTTTTAATTCTTTTGGAAAGATACCCAGCAGAGGGATGACTGGGTCAAATGGAGCCTCTAAACCTAGTTCTTTCAAGTATCTCCATATTGATTTCCATAATGGTTGCACCAGTCTGCACTCCCAGCAACAATGCAGAAGGGTTCCTTTCTCCCCACAACCCCACCAACATTTGTCATTGGTTGATTTCTTGATAGCAGCCATTCTTTGTGGGGTGAGGTGGAATCTCAGTGACGTTTTCATCTGCATCTCTCGAATGACCAGTGATGTGGAACATGTTTTCATATATTTATTTGCTGTTCTTACTGCTTTGTCTGAGAAATGTCTGTTCATTTCAAATGCCCATTTTTAAATTGGATCTTTATATTTGGGTGGCTTTTTTTTAGTTCTTTATATATTCTACATAATTCTAGCTCATCATTTTACCTGGTAGGAAGCATTGCCAATAGCTATGCGAGTAAATACACCACCACCAATCTAAAGGGAGGTAAGAAAACGTGTAATTCTGCTCTCCTGAGAGCCAGCAGGAGCAGCCTAGCACACTACTGTTTGTCTCTTTGTAAAATGGAGAAATATGCGCACACTTAGGCAACATATGTAGTAAAATGGAGAAATAAAAGCTTTTCCACAGAATTCCTGTAAAGATTAAATGACAAAGTAAATGTAAATGATTTAACAGAGCCTGGTGAAATAAACTCCCCATACCATCACTTCTGGTGTCACTGCTTGTGTTACTGTGTGGTAGCTGCTGCAACACTATTATCACAAAAAGTGAAACTATTATGCTACTATTCCAGGTATTTCTACCATTGCTGTTAATGGCAGAAGCTCCCCTAAGCTGAAAATTACTCAAAGGAGAGAAAGAAAACTACCGAGCGGCAACTATTTTTCAAGCACAAGATTAACCATCTGTCAAACACTGTGCTAGGAATTCCATGTATATTTTCTCACTTAATGCTAACAGTTACCCGGTGACATAGTCTATAATCATCAGTAGTTTATAGATGATAAACTAAGACTAAAGAAGTTTAAGTCACTTGCTCAATATTGCACAGATAGTAGTAAGTGGTGGGGCAGAAATGCAAACTCAGTTTCATCTAGTTTTGTAATCTGTTTTTTGATTAAACATATTTGATACTTAAAGCTTAAATCTTAATTTTAAATAGCAAACTCAAATCTTAATTTTAGGTAACAAACTTATATGTGCCCCAAATTCTTCCCACAGTTTAATTTTTATGGTCCAGGCAAAAACTACAGGATTGTTCTATCTTCGTAAAGTTCTGTGCTAAGGCTAAGTAATAAGAGAAAAACACAAAATAGCAATTATTTGCAACTTCTTATCAAAGGAGAATACTAGTCAAAAAATTACATTTAAAATACATGCTTTTTTAATGAACAAGTACAGATTTAATGCAATTATAAATGTCTCATAAGATAAGAAATTAGTGAGTATGTATGTAAGACAATTCTCAAAATCAATGCCGGGCATGGTGGCGCTTGCCTATAATCCCAGCACTCGGAGGCTGAGGGAGGAGGATCTCTACGAGTTCGAGACCAGCCTGGGCTACATAGTGAGTTCCAGGTCAGTCTCAACTACATAGTGAGACCCTGTCTCAAAAAAAAAAAAATCAAAATTGATCATTCTTTTCTGACTATAATCAGTGAAACTGCCATGGACTGGGCTGTAGTTTCATTAGCTTGATTAAAAGTGAAAACTGGAGGAAGAGTAAATTAGGTCAAAAACTTCCTGACTCCTTGAGAATTAAAACATTCACTAGTTGCTCAGTAGGTGTGAAAAGATCAGTAAGAATCTATTTCCTATCCTTGAAGGCTACAAAAGGAAAAACAGGTTCCTTTGACTTGAAAATTGATTACAATGAGAATGAAATGCCGAGAGGAATTGAGCATGATCTCTGGAAAAAGGATTTCTAAAGTGTGAATTCCTTTATTTATGGCCCAAGTAATGGATTATACAACTAGAAGGTCAACATGTACATGGAAGACAAGAGCAGGTTTTACGATGGGACTGATCAAGTTTTTCAAAGCCAATTCTTAACTGTGTAATTCAAGTTTTCTATTCCTTTTCTTCCTCTATTACACACACACACACACACACACACACACACACACCCTATCCCTACCTCTTATATAAAACTAGATATTGTTCCTAATCTTCAGATCAGTTACTCTGTACCTTCTCCCCAACCACATCAACCCCACAGTTCCATTTATGAACTTTTATTAATAAGTTCCATTAGTAAGATAGTACTCCCTTGCATGACTTGGTTGTGGGAAAGAAAAGAAGAGTAAGAAGGAGTGGTGGTAAAGGAAAGAAAAAAAAACGCTGACAATATTTTGAGCAAATATCATAAAAGCTGAATATTTAGGCTCAGGATTTCCAGTTTTTGAGAAACTTGAAGAAAGAATTCATAGAAAATTAAATAATCGAAATTAAATTAAAAAGATTGACAATCTATCCCAGGAAATATCAGTGGAAATTAAATGAGAAACTTGAAGAAAGAATTCATAGAAAATTAAATAATCGAAATTAAATTAAAAAGATTGACAATCTATCCCAGGAAATATCAGTGGAAATTAAATATTCTTCATTTTTCTCCTTCCATCATTGTTTAAGTAATGCCATCATTCCTCAATTCTGTATACCTTTAGTTTATTCACAGTTTTCTTTGCAAGTTGGAGGAAGAATATCTGAGCACATTACACATGTGCACATTGATTTGAAGATACATTCCATTTTTAAAATGTTAAGTTGGAAAAAGGTATTGCTGTGAGGCAGGTAAGGCCTGCAACAGGGAATGGAATTGAAAACAAAACTCAAAACCCAGGAAATCTAGTACTGAAACAGCTCTTTTGGCTCTCCTGATAGTAACTGGTTGCCTCCATAGATGGGTGGCTTTGGGTAGGCTGATGAGTTGTTGATTACAACGAGAAATGGCCTTTCTACTCACCTAATGACTGCCTAGAGGACATAGTGATGGATGGAACCTGTGTAGTAAATCACTTCCATTCAGAGACTGTATCACCTCTCAGCACACAAAACCACTAATGTACACCCCTTTCTAAAACAGATCCTTGATGGCACAGACAGACACAAGCATATACAATCTGATACACAAATAATGAAAGTTTTGATACAGAGACATAAAAAATATTTTCCTTATGGAATTCTACAATGAGGAATTCGTTTGAGAGCCATACATATTCAAATGTAGGGTCATCATATAAACTTTTCGCTCTAGTCTATAACTGTGATTACCTATGTCATTCCTGAGGGGTTTAGTAATCTATGCTGAAGTATTCTGACTCCTAAGTACAACAAATTTTCATTTCTCAAGAAAGCCCCTTGATGGAGAGTTGGAATAACACTGTGACCCTGAGCTGAATTCTGACTGTTGATGCACCTTATGGTGCACTGTCATGTTTCATTGTAATATGTAAGACCTCCTTAAAGTCTCTCTTTTCTTTTTTCTTTTAAATGCATTTCTGAGGCTCTTTCTCTAAGTGAAAGTGATAGCTTAAGAAGTTAGCTGCCTAAAGCCATGACACTACTATCTACATTTACCTCAGTAAAGGCACTAGGCCACATCAGAACGTTAAACACTCCACTTCCTGTAGGGAGCCACTAACAGAGTCAACTGGTTGCTTCTGCAGAGAAGTCATTTGAGCTTTTCACAGTAGTACTTCGAAAAGCTCAGGAAAACTAGAATAATGAAGAAAGAAATCAGAGAAAGACCATAAAAGCCCACTTCATTTCACGGAAAAAGCAGTAACCAACCATTCCTCCAAACTACATTTTAAATATCACAACAAATTTAAGTAACAAAATAAACAATCCACTGAGAGTGCATTTTATGTACAACTTTAATTCTTCCTACTGTGTTCATTACCAAGCTGTTTGCTTTCTTTAGGAAGGATTAGAGAGAGGAAACTTTTAAAAGACTCATTTAAAGAGAAGTCAATTTCTACTAAGGTATTCTTCATGTGGCATATGTAGCCTTCCAAAACAGATTTATATATAATACAAATGATCATATATCAGTATCTTCCTTTATAAGAATAACAATTACCCCCTGAAACATGTAATCTTTTCATATTCATGGCAAAAATATATGAATGTAAGAACTACATCATTTATAACGGCAACAAAGTCTTTGTAAATAGGGAGAGGTGAAGGGGCTGAAAGAAAGGCAGGGGAATGGGGAAAAAATAAGAACCAAGATATATCATGTAAAGGTAGAAATTCCCAACCATGAATGTCATCATATTGTATACCTAAAATGTAACAATAAACGTAATGAAAAAAGAGTATCATTTATAATTGCAAATTGGTTAGCACTTTTGATAGAACTGATTTTATTTGTATCAAAACAGCTCCAATAGTGTAACTATTATAAAACCCAGCTTTTACTTTCTAAAAAGTTAGGTAAGAGTGCTTTTCATTCTTTCCACCCTGAAGAAGCAGAAATAATGTTCTTTCCACCAAATGTCACCATCAAGTTCTTTAACACAAGACTTTACAGGCATAGCAGTCGTTGTTACTGACTTGAGAAGGCCCAGGAACCACCAGCTTTCACAGGATCACCAAGAGTTCTGCAGGTTCTAAAGACCCCAAAGCCACTTTTGTATGTGTTCAGTGAAAAGGAAGAAAATAAAAACTTTGCACTAGTTAGTAGGAGGCCTAAGTGGACAAGAGAAGGAGATGGAAGCTGAGACAATTGGACTACCTACAAAATATTCATCACAAAAGTTCCAATGAATGCTTTTTTTAATTGCACTCTTCAGATCACATCTATAGGTAAAGACAGGAGGTGTTAATTGGTGAGAATGCGTGTCTAATTTATATAGGAGAATATAAGAGGCACTGCTTAAAAATTCTTCAAAATTTTCTCAAATTTCACTCTGTTCATGAAATTTAGACAGTAAAAGCAGAATAAGGGACATCTGTATACCCCCAGATGTGTATATGCACATTTGGATCCAAACCAAGCTGCTAAAACTAACCAGGGAAAATAATTCATATGTATGGTTAGGAAAAATCTGCCTATGTGAAACTCAGACAGTAGAGGAAATATATTAAATAGAATACACACACATGCACACCTGTTCTACCTTTGCAAAATGAAATCATTGGAAGAATTTTCTCCAATATTAAAGAATTTTCTAGTCCTTCTTAAATTTCCTCAGGTAGAAAAACAAAATATAGTTATTATGGAATTAGGGTGAGCAGAATCCGCTACTCAACAGTGCTCAACACAGACGTAGAGATATGGATCTGTGGAATGACAGATACAAGGGCTGATCAAAATATACAGTGAATATTTTAAATTCTATTACAGTAAATGACACATTGCCATTGATCTGCCTCAAAATACTCTCTCATTTTAAATATGCTTATCTTACCTTTCTTGCCACTTTCTAAGCAGTTCTGGAAGTCCTTTTTTGTGAGTGTCTTTATAAGGTATGATCAAAAATATGGTGAATCCTCATGCCAAGTGCCATCCAATAGAAAGGCAGTCTCATAGAAACATTCTAGTGTGTCTGCCTCCACCTTATTCACCAGATCTGGGGCTGTGTGACTTCTGGCTCCTTCCCAAAGTGAGAATTCCATAAAAACTAAACATTTTGAATATATCTGATATCAACACAGCAGCAAGAATATAACTAAAGACTCTCAAGAAAGAGGATTTCCAAGAGTGCTTCAGAAAATGTCAAGATCAATGGGACAGGTGTGTTTGAATTGAGGGGCAGATATTTTGAGAGAATTAATGTCAATGTCTTTTTTACCATAATAAAATTTTTCTAATTTAAACATTCACTGTATATTTTGATTGGCCTGTCACCAAGAAGCCAATTCCTGATGCAGCAAAGAACCCAGCCCAAAACTTCCTTGGTCCTCGGTTCTTTGTGACCCTGATGAAAGAAGTCAGTGAAGACAAGTAAGCAGTCATGCAGAAGTATAGGTAGAGTTTATTATCAAATAGATTTAGAGTTACTCTTTCAAGAGAGAAGGCAAGCAGTACCACAAAGGCATCTGTACCATGTGAAAATCTAGGTACCTTTTGATGCAAACAAAAGTTACTCCTAAGGTTCATGTAACTATAGTGATTATGGTGCTTATCAACATTTTACTTACAAATTACTTTGGAATTAGAAAATGTCTCCTTATTCTTTTTAGATGGTGAGTGGTTCCTCAGGGGCTTTAATCATGTAAGAAACTTACAAAAGATAAGTTCTTAATTTAAACCAGGTCCCAGTTCAAGGCAGAAGGGTCTTTAAAAAACACTTCTTTTGCTGACATCATGGGGCTATAGTCTGTGGCAGCAAAGAATGTTGTATGCCTTATTCTGGAAGGAGATGGCGAGGTAGCCAGGTATCAGAAGGACACAACGTATGACCTTAAAATGTCATTGAGCTGTGTGGGATAGCTCTAAGTTTGAAACCTAATAAATGATTATAAACATGTTATACACTGAAGATTTTGTTTCATTATTTAATGGGCAATGCATGCTATTTTGGATGCCACACACACACACACACACACACACACACACACTTTGTCCATTAATCAGGTGCACTAATATTTAACTACCTACCTAACAAGCCCTGGTACCTATTATAAGACTATTCAGAATTTTGATCCCAAATGTGCCCATGAAATATGTTTCAGACTTAGCTCCACTATTTTCACACATGACCCATATAATTTATGTGACTACTCAAATATCAGCACCTTCATCATTAATAAAGCACTTCCATCAAAATTGTCCTATCAGGTCCTCATGATAGCCTTGAGAAGCAGATAAAATTATTGCGCCTGTTTAACAGATGAGGAAATTAAATATAAGAAGTCACTATCAGAGCTCTAAACACATTCTTGATAACAAAATAGAACGAGTCAGAGGCTAAGAAGATAGAACCAGGAACAAATCTGTCTCTGAGTGTATTGTTTTACAATCTACACACTATTCCCTATGGTTTACCAACCATAGTATTTTGAAAACAACTTTTTTGCTAGTGATGCCCTGCTAACTTGAGTCCTTGATTTTAGTTATAGAAATTGAAACTAAAGCGTAAATTTACAGAATAATGTTTTAACTGGAAAATTACATAGAAGATTGGAAAGGGATCCAGCTTAGAGACACACTGATACAGGGTTTCAGACTGGCCCACCCACAAAAGCAAGAGGCCAGATTTTAAAGATTAGCAGTGGACTGGGGTTCATTTGATATGATCATTATCTCAGTCCTGATATCAAAGTAATCTCAGTCCAAGTGTCATAGTTTTAGAATATTTTTGGCTGGGGAGAGAGTTTTGTTCCCAGGTGACTGAAAATTCAGGACAAACAGGTTCAAGGACAACTAGAGACATCTCAAGCATAGCTGAATGTCTCTGGAAATCATTTATCCTGGTGTCTTCAATCTTGAAGGAGGTGAGATTATGTAAACTCTGGGCTAATTAACTTTGTTTTGCTAATTTTTAGACAGACACTCCCTAAATGACATCTTAATGTGCAGCTGAGAAGAGATTTGACCCAAGTTTTAACAGCAACAAAGGATAAAAAATGAAAGTCAAATTTTATTCTGCTTTTAGTTATCATAGGCCCAAGTGAAGAGTTAAGGTTTGTAGCAAAAATGCCTAAGTTCCCTGCTGTCCTAGGAGAAAACACAAATCATGTTTTTAGTGGACAGCAAGTAAGGGCCTGGGATCCTTCCCCTCTCCCTATAGTGATCGTTGACTGTGTTATCGTTCTTACGCAAATAAAATGAGCTGTGTTTACTTACTTCAGAGCTAAGACAGTCCCAGTTTACTTTTTTGTGTGTATTCATTAAGTTTATTGGTACATTTTTAGGTATACATTATGATCACATTCATCATTGGGAGTTTGTACCTGTACATGGTATATCTTCATTGTTCTTTCCCCTTTCCCCTTATCTCCCTTCCACCCCTGCACCCCTCCCTATTTACAATAAAATTTTGTTTTTTCCTTCTTTCCTCATATTTTTTTTCTTTCCCTTCTTTCCTTTCCCCTACCACTCCCTCCCCCTCACCTGAGCTTATTTTTTAGGTTGTCTCTAGTTTGTACTGAAACCTTGAAGATTTTTCAAACACCTCACCAATTGTCTGAATTTTTCATGGTCTCTGGACCTAATCAGCACAGTTTTCAGATACTACATTTTCTTGAGCTAAAGTTTAAAACTACAAGCTTGTGGGAATCTAACCTATAGCTAATGATTAAGAAAGTTAAGAAAAATAAATCTTTGCTTTGTACAAGGTCCTCCAGCCACCTATCTGCAGCCTAATAACTAACTTTCTTCCTAACATGATAACTGTATCATTTTAATCTTCCTTCTAGGTCCCTAAAACAGTCTACCAGTTTTTCATCAATTTTTTTTTTCAGCTTTGAGTTTATTGGTACATTTTAGGGATACAGTACAGTTACATTTCATCAATCTTTTTAATCAATTCAGCTCAGTCAAAATTCCTTCTTCCAGAAAACCTCCCCTTAGACAGATCAGAAAAGCATGAGTTGGGTTGTGGTCCACCAATCCAAAAAAAGAGGGATAATTAATATTTGGTAACTCACCTCCCAGCTGCACCATTGTTCTTCATTAACAAACATGTCATCTAAGGTAGACCTGCCTTACTATTACTTTTTCTTAACAATCAATCTGCCTTTACAGCTAGAAATCTACAGAAACACAGTCTCTCATTCTCTTATGAAAATTCTACAGTCTCCAGCTTTCTCTTTTTTTTTAGTTTTCATTGACATTTTTCATACAGAAATGAAATGGCATATTGTATGAAATGATTTAAGATATTTTAAAAGTTCTTTTGCACACTTAAATAGTATTAGAGAGGAAGCTAAAGCCAGTTTTGATAACAGGTAGAAAGTAAGAACTGAGCTAGCATCAATGTATTCATCTTAAGCCACTTTCAGAAAAGGAAAAGCATTATTTAGTTGAACTGATCTGCGATCCCCAAAGTATACGCTTTTGTTCTAAATATGACAGCAGCTCTTCAAAATAATGTTGAAAAGGACTGGGGATTTAGCACAGTGGTTCTGCCGCATGCATCACCAAGTGCAAGGTCCTGAGTTTGATCCCCAGTACCAAAAAAAACAATATTGAAAATATTAATCCCACAGGAAACATTTTTATTTTGACCAAATGCCTGAGTGCTATGCCACCTCATTAAACCCAGCCAAATAAAGGAAGTAAAGGTTGACAAGGTCATAGTCCAGGAGTGAGGTCACCAACTAAATCTGTCTGCACAGCAACAAAAGAAGTTTGATGAAAAGGTATCACCAGGGAAGAAGTTAACATCCCTCTGCCTAAATGAATCCTTCAGGTTAGGAAGGGAATTTATCCAGATAGACTCTCTTAACTTATTCACAGAGGCATGTGACTAACAGCTCTTTAACGTCTATTGTGAAGGATATAATGATTAACTGGCCATTCATATCCTAGAGAAATCACATTAGCAGCCCTTATCAGCGCTTCAAAGCTGAAGCAGTAGAGTGTAAAACTTGAATTCGCAAGAGCTCAGAAAATGATTAAAGTTAGAAGTGATCCATGGCTGCTTATAAATGAAGTCCAAGATTCCTAGCATTATCAATAACAGTAGGCACAAGATAACTGTGAGCAGCAAAAAGAAAGTTGACTTGGCTATTTTTTAATAAGCTAAGAAAAGACAGTTGAGCTAATGGAAATACTAATTATTAGCTGTAAATTTTTGAAATGAATGCTATTTTTAAGAGTTTAGGAGTCATAAATATTCAAAAAGAATACTATTAATTTTCAAACCAATCAATAATACAGTATAATTCTCCAGTTAAGTTACCATTGAGAAGAAAGTTATTCACTACTTTACTTCCCACTAAATCTATATCTAAAGGTTTGGACTGATTATAGAAAGATATGTTGTCTACTTTGTATCAAAGCATTATTTATGACTGAATCATTTCTAAAGCAATAATCAGTTGACTATTTCATTGAGTAAAAAACAGTATTTCTTGAAAAAAACTGATGTTTCTTAAAAATTTGCTGTCAGTCCAAAGCAAAGAATTTAATGTCAACACACTGTGTTTTCCTTAACTTGACAGGAAGTAAACTTCAAGCAGATTGACTTGAATCCAGATCTTACTTGGAAAGCATAAGTGTCCAATAAACTGTGTGTTCTTATATTTTAATTTGGAAAATACTCAAGTTCCAGTGGCTTATCATCCTATACTTCACTTTCTGAAATCCTGCAATCCCATGTGGACTTCTGGTAGAATGAGCAATGCAAAGAGCTGGCTTGGACTTGGCATGTCCTTATACTTCTGGGGATTGATGGACCTTACAACCACCGTCCTTTCTGGCACCCCAACAGCTCAAGGCAAATTAGAAGCACTTCTGTCGGACAAGCCACAGTCACATCCACGAACCAAGAGGAGTTGGGTTTGGAACCAGTTTTTTGTTCTGGAAGAGTACACCGGGACTGACCCTTTGTATGTTGGCAAGGTAAGATGTACCCAGGAGAGAGATAAATTGTTGGGGATACCTGAGTTTGAAAGTGAATATGTATATGAGTTAAGAGGGAGTGCTCACCTACCCTGTGTCTGAAGACTAAGGAAAACTTTAGTGACATGTTATCTAAGGTCTACCTAAAATACAACTTTTGCTTTGTCAAATACAAGTCAGAGGGCCGGGATTTAGCTCAGTGGTTTGGTGGCCTGCCTTGCAAGCACAAGGACCCAAGTTCAATTCCTGGTACCAAAAAAAAAAAATACAAGTCAGAAAGACAAGATTCCTTACCTTAGCCACATCTCTGTTCTGAGTGGGAAAAGGTGCAACTTGAACTGGGTTTTGGAGGGAAAGTATTAGACCCTGCAAGAGCCATTCAAGTTCCAATGGAGGCAGCAGCAGTCTTCTGGAAATAAGAGGATGGAGAAAAGGGAAAAGGAGAAATTTTATCCTTTGTATTTTTTTTCACAAAGCATTTCCACAGGTATAACCTGAGACCTAAATTTAATGAAGAAAAAAGAACAAAACATTTTTCATTTCAGAATATCCTAGAATGTGTTTAAGGACAGTTTAAAATAATCAATATATTTATAAACAGTATACTCAAATTCCCTTGATTTGTCTATCATCATTTCATCTTTAAGCCTGGCTTTCTCCTGTGTTTATTTTATGTGGGTGTTAATCCGAGGCCATTTTATAAAAGCATCCAAGCAAGAGGGAATGGGAAACAAGGAATTAATTAGAAAATTAAAAATTCATTAAAATAACTTAAACAAAACTCAATTAAAAAATAATAACTTAAACACTTGTTTAGCACAAAGGGTGAGAGGATCTCTCTCATCTCAGATTCAAACATATGTGGTTCAAAGCCCAGACCTGACAGTTACTTCTCCCAGCTTCCTCCATTTGAGCCACTACTAAAGAGTTATCTATAGGAGCTCTTATTAGAGATCAAAACCAGGACCTCATGACTGCATGCAATGCATGCTAGAAAAGTACTCTACCACTGAGTTATATCTCCAGCCCTATTTCTTTTTTGAGATAGTGTCTTGCTCAATTAATTGCCCAGGCTGACTTTAATCTTGTGATCCTCCTGTCTCAGCCTTCTCAGTAGGTGGATTTATAGGCATGCACACTGTACTCTTTTTAATAGTTTCCTCACTCTGTACCCACCACTGTACCAACTGTGTTTTCACTACTGCTAAGAACCCCTCTCCTGCTCAATCCAATGACCTCACTTCATAGAACCCTCCAGTCACAGTATTGGACACTGCTGACCCATCACTCCTTCCTCGTCATGACCATCACAATCCCCTGTATTTTCACCTTTGATCTCCACCTTTTTTTGGTGGTCTTCTCTTCTAACCCATATCATTGAGGCATTTGTCCACTTCACCCTGGACTCTTCTACATCAACACTCATCCTGGGGGACTCACTACACCTATGCTTTTAAATACTATCTCTATACCAAAAAATGCAAAACCTCCATCTCTAGCTAAAACTACCCATCAGAGCTTCAAATTCATAATTCCTGCTACATATATGATAACTCCCCATTTATCACTCAGACCCTTCAAATATATCACACCCTAAAAGGAACTCTTGTTTTTTTCCTTACAAACCTAGTCTTCCCCAATCTTCCCTACATCAACATTGCTTTCACACAATCCCTCAAACTAAGTCCTAGGGATCACTTACTCTTCCCTTGCCTCCACATTCTCTCCATCTGCAAATTCTGTTAATCCTATGCCAAAATAAATTCAAAATCTGTCATCTCTCTCATCTCCACTTTCACTATTTTCTCCCTGCTGGGCAAATACCTAGCCTCTCAACCAATCTCCTCTTGTCTACTTATACTTCTTCCAACGTATTCCTCCACACATGAGCTTTTTTAAAAAGTAAATCCAATTACATCACTCCTCTACATGAGCCTGTTCAGTGTCTTCCCTTTGACTGTTTAACCCTCTAAATGCCTCCCCACAGATTAGTGACTCAGCCTTCCCTGTGGCATCCAACCATGTCCTATGCTAGTCTTTCCTTCATTCTTGTATTCCAGGGACATGACCTGGAAATTCCTATAACTTAATAAGTGCTTCCAGTATTGTAATGAAATGCTCTAACCCTGTCTTCTCCTATGATTGGCTGTTTTTCCTCCTTTAGCACTAATTTTGAATATAAGGTGGGACCCCCGTTAGATTCTCACCATTTTTTGTTTTATTCTAATCATAACATATGATATTTATTTTTTACATGTTCATTGTCTGAAGCCCTTAACTAGTCTAGACATTGCTCCTATTTAATCTCCAAGGTCTGACTTGGCACTTGGCACATAAATGATGCTTAAAAAGATTGTTAATGAATGATAAATTAAAAAATGATTAAGCTAATGCATCTAAAGAGCTTAGCACAGTACCTGGTCCACAGTGAGACTTATCATGGCCTTATAGGAGTAAATGGTAGCAGTAGTAGTATTTGTAGTCCATTAAAGGAACTTACCAACTCTGCAATGCACACCTAATGTAGCTGCAAATACCGTAGCCTCAAAATATGTGTTTCATTCTTTATTTTATTTGTCCTTCGTGTACAATCTGTCACTGTGTCTGTCAATACTTCCTTGCTCATTTCTTTCAGATTCATCTCTGCCATTCTGGGCTTCATCATTACCAACCATTATCTGTTCTTCATGATTAGATTAACTGAATAGGCACTGCCTGTCTCCCTGGGAAGAGGCTCCACCCATCCATCCTCCAGAGGGAAGGACATTTATCCTCTCAGAGCACTCTTTCCATTTCATAGCTGCTCTGATTAAGAAAGTTTAGCTCAAAACGCTTAGCAGAGCTCTTGGCATTCAGTTCAAGGACTTCCTCTTTCATCCAAATCTCTTACAATTCTTCAAATCAGGAACTATTCCAAGACAAATGGATCTCCTTTCAAGCCCTTCATAAATCATGCTCACACCACATTTGTCCTCAACCCAGACATATATTCCACGCTACTGTCCTGCCAAGGACATGCTCTCTCTCTTCTCATAAGCCACATTCAAATTCCTCAGTTCCAGTTTAAATGCCACTTCTGTCAGGAATACATCTTCCATCTACTCAGAATTCTAAAGACTTCTACACTCTTGATATTGGTAAAACATTTCTTGCAAATAGATTTAGATAGCCATTGCCAAAGTAAATTTAAGAAAAGAATTCATTTGTACAGTGTAATTGCTTTGTGTTCCTTTACAACTGAGGGCCCTCTTCTTTTCTCCATAGATTAGAAACAGAGATACTGTTCCCCACTCTTGTCTAATATAGAACTAGCATAGACCTGGCCACAGAAAAGTACAAAAAGACAAAGGTAGCTAGCATTGTAATGGACTACCACAGTACCACGTGTCAGTCAAATTCACATAAAGCAGATCACTTCATCACTGTAACAATGCTATGAGGCAAGTGTAATTAACTTAGGGAACAGGCTCAGAAAAGCTATGGTCACTGATCAAAGTTTCATTGAAGGGTCAGGTAAAGCCCTGATCAAAAAATATTCATCTCTAATACCAAAACCTTTACATTGCTCTTATGTGTCCAGTGACTTTAGATTTAGCCCTGAGGACACAAAAACAAGTAAGGTGCCATCAGAAATCTAACTGAGTCTGACAGCTTCCTGAATCCTTTATCATTGACCCTTGGGAATACTTAGCTATTATAGCACTCTCTAGGACTTACTATGAGTACTAACCCTTCCTAATTACCCTAAGCCAGGATACAGAACAGCTGCACACCCCCACAGTCAAATTAGTGCACCAGCAACCAGGTAAGGTTTCACTCTGTGCTGGTTTCATTACCTTCATACAAAGAAGACAGATATATATTCAAATACCCAAGCACTTTTCTCCTTTACTTTCTTTTGAAAGATAATTCATATATCTTTCTTTCTCTTTACCCCAGAGGCACTGAACTTATCACCTTGATATCTAGATGTCTGTGTAGAGACTGCCTGAATATTTGCTTATTTCAGAAAGTAGTATGATAACAATTATTAGCTGTAATTGGTATGACCTTATGAAATCCACAATGGGCTTTCCAGGGATAAGGTGGCTAGATTATATTGACGCACGTAAAGTAGTCTTTTCAGGGAACATGTGTTTGTGCATTAATCTGTGGGTCCAAGTCATGCTGAGGTTAACACATGAGCCCTGTCTAATCACAACTATAAGCATTTACTGCATTCCTAGAAAGTTGCAAGGCATTTTGAAGGAGACAAAAGGAAAAAAAGCCAACTTTCTTTTCAAAATCCTAAAACAACTGAGATTTTTGAGATCTGCAGCTACTTCCTATCATTCACTACTCCTTTGGCTGAAGAATTATTAGGACAAGTAAGATATTCACCTGTCTAGATTTTTTTTGGAAAAAAAAATATTTCCCCAAGATATACATATGTGCTGCCAACTTCACTCCACAAGCTCCTCACCTTCCTCTACATGGCTAGTGTTCAGCCTCTGTAGGTTGGATTAAATATAAATATAAAATACATTTTTATTAAACTGAAAATCTCCTGAGTGACTCAGAGAAAAGATACTAATGTCCTTTCTTTGCATTTACCCAACTAGATGTGTATTCAATAGCTGGTAAACATGACTCTTCCATGTGCATTACTGTGTTGGTTTCAAGCTCCTTAGTGGCTTTCCAATCTGTAATCACCTTTCCCTACACCATTCTGTGATCTGAAGCTGGTACTCTGCCCCAGCTGGCTCTTTTTCCACCTGGCTCCCCAAAGGTTCTGCCCTACAAATGTATCAGATAGAGGCCAGGAGGCTGGAGGGGGAAGAAGGAACTTGCTCCTTTTTCACACTCTTCTTTTGGAGGCTTTTTCACACTCTTCGCCCCATCACAACACCTCAGGAGCACCAGAACCACCAACGCCACCCCGTTTTCAAAGGCCCGATTCACAGATTTTCCGACTTTGAAGTAGGGGGCTCCTCTAATCTCCTAAGGCTCCAGTTCTGGGGGTGGGGGTTGGGCTCCCCTCCAACATTTAGATACCAGAAGCCCCAGCCCCTGGGGCTCTGTGACCCCTGCCAGAAAGGCCCTGGCTTTCTCCTGGAGTTCCTCTCTTGCCTCTTCAGTCAATAACCTCTTAAAATAACTGGTGAAGGTTTTGTTTCCTGACAAGATCCTGTGGAAGTGGATCTTGTCCCCCATCGTTGCTTTTCATCTCCCTTTTCATGAACCCTCCCCTGCTCTTGCTTCTCCATGGGAGTCCTTCTTCTCCACTTCTCTCTCTCTTGCAAAGGAGCAAGCATATACGCAGAAGCCAGGGGAAGATGTTTGCTCTTTTAAAATAAAGTTGCTAAATAATATGGTTCCACAAAATGCTTTAGCCCTGCCCCTAGACCATTATTTCAATTACTTCTAATGTGTACATATTACATATCAAAGCACACACCAAGATGAGGGTCCCATGGTCCCTACCTTCAAGAAATTCAGTCTAGAGAGTTTAAAAAAAATAACAGATCTCAGCCTCGGACCAAATTCCATTTGATGTCAGCCTTATCAACATCAAGAATGAGGGTCTCTTCTTCAGCAGCAGTGACTCCAGATTCTGTTACTTATCATGCACTCTCCAAGGGGAGAGCACTTATACTAGGCCTAGGTTGATTACAAGTGTATTTAGTTCTATACAGTTCACAGGCCAAAAAATTTTAAGTGATAAACAGACATCAACAAAGTCCTGGTTTTGTACTTTATGTCAGCTTCTATCCATTCCACCACTGCCACCACATACATACACATCGGATAATCTGTCATGCCCTAAATTAATTTATTTCAGTGTGAGTTCCATACCACGTCTTAAAATTCTCTCTCCCTCCCTGTCTCAAACACACACACACACACACACACACACACACACACACACACCTTTTTTTCACTAAGAAACATCATGAAATCTTTGTCCTAATCCTCTGCTCAGGAGCACAGTTCCAAATGGAATGAATTCTAATTTCTTTGTGCTCAGGTCCAGCTAAAATATCTTTCTTGTCTATACCATAACTGATGGGAACGTCTGCTTTTTTTGAACTGGCATAAATAGAAGATTTGGGTTGTAAAAGAAATATTGATTAAATATTATGTGTAGAATAAGGAAACAAATCTTTACATTCTATACATGATACTTTAAGAAAAAAATCCACAACTAATTTTTTTAGTCAATTTCATTCTCTTATTTCCCTTTTCTAGATAAGAGACAGCTGAGTTACTCTAGGCAGCTAAATTGTTGCCTGCATGACTTGGCCAGGAGTCAAGTTTGAGATTAGCTTAAAGCCAGCCACAACCTCTAAAGCCATCCCTGTCGCAGTATGATGTGAATGCATTTCCAGGTGTCTTGTTGGTGTCCATGAGCTTTAATCCTCAGAGTGGCACTGCCCTACCAATGCTTCAGGCAGTCTTTGGCAACCCTGGCCTTTGGGCCATGACAACAAAAAAAGCGTCCTCCGGGTAGTTTTTGTCTTTACTGCTATACTGCTGGAGGCTTGAAGGCATCAAAAAAGAGATGGGTATGTTAATACTCTTTTCTCTATGTAGGTATATCATCATTATAGTTGGCCCTATTTATAGTATTCTTAATTACGGGAAAATGTGCTTTATATATACTAATGTCTAATAATCCCAGTAACTTCAAAGTAAGTATTAAAGTTGTTATCCATTTATAAAATAAGGAAATTAAAGGTTATACACAGTAAATAATTTGTTAAGGGCACTTACTTTATAACTGGCATACATAGTGTTCGAGTCAGATATACAAGGGATAATTGAAAAATGCAGAGAATGTTCACATTTCAAAATTTTTTATTACAGTAAAAGATTTGTTGCCATTAATCCTCCTCAAAATATTCCCTCCACTTCAAACATACTTATTTCATCATTCTTGCCTCTTTCTGAGGCAGTTCTGGAAGTCCTCTTTTGTGAGTATCCTTATAGGGTATGATAAAAATGTGGCGAGTGACACTTCCAAGTACCACCCAAAGGAAAGGTAGGCTCATATAAACATTATGGTACGTCTTCATTCACCTTGTTCACCAGATCTGGCACCATCTGACCTCTGGCTCTTCCCCAGAGTCAAAATGACTATGGAAGGTATATGCTTTAAATTGATTCAAAATATCAAAACAGACACAATAGCACAACTAAAAAAACTCCTGAGAAAGGACTTCCAGGACTGTTGCAGAAAGTGGCACGAGCTATGGGGTGTTTTTTTTTTAAAGTGGGGCTTTCTGAAGGGTTTTCATGACAATGTTTTACTGTAATAAAAATTTTAAAATTTAAACATACAGCATATTTTATAATCACACCTCTTAACTCCCAACCCTAAGTTTAACCCTGCTTTGTTTTATAAATTAATCTCATGAACTTCAGTGCACTACACAAAAATGCTAACAATGTTGACAACAGCAGTTAGCTGTGCTGACTAAATTTAACTCATTTTTTTGTTGCCCTTTTGCAAAGGAACTGTTACGTACAAAGCAGTACAAAATTCTCGGGTTCTTGTCACCAATACACAACATCCACAATTATTAGTGCAGAAATTTGTTCCTAGGCCTTGAGACAAAAATAGCACTCCTGAGCTCCTCTGAAGAGACACTCAAAAATAATCTGGGAGGGATATAGTTTAATGAGCAGACAGAAAAATGCCCATAACTCAACCATTCTGCACACATATTTAAGTGATTCAATTATGAACCCAAGTGAGTCCCACCAAAAGGAGAGATGCACTGATATAAATAATGTAATGAGCACTTATATTCCATTTGACACTTGAAACATAAGTAAGCAGAGTCCTAACTGAATGAAACTACAAAATTAGGGTCGAAGATTGAAGAGTTCCGGGAGTCCCTGAATGTATTATTTCCTACATGATGGCAGCTGTCATCTTTTAATGAATCACTTCATTAGCTTTTCAATGAAGTTGAATTGCCATAAAAAGTTTTTGATATTCCAAAAATCAATTTATAGTAACATTTAAATAGTATTTCGGCTTGTCCTTTTTTTCTTATATGGAAAGACAAAGTTCCTCCATATTAGACTTGCTTTTTTTTTCAAGACTTGCTTTAATTCATACATTGGGATCTAAACTTTTCAAAATGTTTTCTATATTTCTAAAGGAGATGAATTTTAAAATAATGTTAAGTTCATGATACTGAAGATGATGTGGAAAAACTTTATTTGCTCTTCAAGCCAATCCTGTTCAAAGCATACTTCTTTGTTGACAAACCTTTTTAAACACTTGAGTGAAAAAAGGCCTTTCTGTGTGAAAGGAGGGCATAAGAAGTTTGCGCCAAAGTGAAAAATCAATTTATTCCTAACACCTGTTCATATCCATAATGAGACTTGGATGCTTTTTTCCTCCAGCTTCACTCAGATATGGACAGGGGAGATGGATCCATCAAATACATCCTCTCAGGAGAAGGTGCAGGCATCGTGTTTACCATCGATGACACCACTGGCGACATCCACGCCATCCAGAGACTTGATCGAGAGGAAAGAGCCCAGTATACTTTAAGGGCTCAAGCCCTGGATAGGAGGACAGGACGTCCAATGGAGCCAGAGTCAGAGTTCATTATCAAAATCCAAGACATCAATGACAATGAACCCAAATTCCTGGATGGACCTTATGTTGCCACTGTGCCAGAAATGTCACCAGTGGGTAAGGTGGTGATTCACTGATTTGCACAAATAGCACTTGCCCTATGGAAAATCCATAATATATGTATGCAGAAAAAGAGAATATGCAGGATAGCTCACAAATTTTAAAAGTAAACAAAAATGGTAAGTCATTTGGCAGGCAGGAAGCTATTTAGACAATGGAATTAGTCATAGCATTGTAAATGACAATAAGCCTTGTACTGTTTTCTGATTCTTTAAAAACAAGAGATAAATAATAGATAGATGGATATATAATAGTTGATTCATAAGAGAGAAGCATTTTGGTATTATCAAAGAGCAATGAAGCCCCCAAAGACTGTGCATCCTTTTCACAAAAAGAAAAAAACCCATAAATAATTATGACCCTATTAAACAGGTACAAGATAAGAGTTAAGGAAGCTTGACCTAAGACTCTCCCCAGGAAGCAAACGTAACAAGTGCAAATGCTTTAATATTGACCACTCATGATTGTATCTGACCATTAGCAATTGGACTTGAACAGGTTTCCACAACTTCTCTTCCTCAGGTACCTCTGTTATCCAGGTGACAGCCACAGATGCTGATGACCCGACCTATGGCAACAGTGCCCGGGTAGTGTACAGCATTCTCCAGGGTCAGCCATATTTTTCTGTGGACTCCAAAACAGGTATCTGATGCAAGAGTCAAGTCATGCTTTATTCCATAATCCTTTGTAACTGCTATTTATGACACACCCAACTCTACTTTCCAAGGACACTCCAGGAAGTGTATTAACTAGCAAGATTGTTAAAAGCATTAGGATTAAGACAGCAAAATAGCACTGCCTTGCAGGTGACAGCAGCACTATTGTATAGACAGTATACAGGTGCTTATTGGAGAGGCCAAGCCCTGTTTACACAGAAATATCTTCTCATTTGCCTCCAAGCCTCCAAAAACTCCTACAGTTATATTGGATCCCAGGCACCAAGGTCCTTTATAACTTCAAAAACCCAAGAGGATTGACCTGGACTCATTCTAGAACTAGAATCACAGATTTGGGAACTAGAAAGAACCTTTGGGGAAATCATCCAGCCTATCACCATCTACTTAACAAAAGTAGGAAACTGGGAAAGTAAAAACTACCAAAGTTCATCTGCTTGTAGATAAGTCCCATGATATGGGGTCTGATGTTCTTTTCCTGATCCACCCTGTACTAAGCAAAGCACAAGGCTAGATAGAATGAATGGCTGCTGGAGCAGATAGGCTGTGATGAAAGAGAAAAGAGAACATGGAATGCGGCCCCAAAAAAGGCAGACTCTGAGGGGAAGCTTAATAGGAAAGATGGCAGTGAGAACTGAATAGTTAAAGAGCAGTGTGACAGAAAAGCACAAACCAGTAGAAATTTGGGTGTTAGTTTTTTTCTGAAAGCTTTGACTGAAGAGTTCACGTTTTAATCTATGTAGGGTTCACTTTATTATGTTTGAGTTGAACAGACAATTGTTATATTATTATTTTATACTTGCTGCAGGCTTTTTCCTTTTTAAAATACTTCCATAAACATTGCCATATTTTAACCTCCCAATAATCTTGTGAAATAGCAAAATAAAAAGAAGTATTATTGTTCCCATTTTACATAGGGAAAAACAGAGACCTAAAAGAAACTTCACATAGGTTACGTCAATGGTGAATACCCAAAGTCACCTCTTTATTTAAGGAGAAAAATGCATTTCTATTATTAGCAACCTGACAGAATTTCTTTTCCCCAGAAGTCCTAATGATAGGTATTCAGAAAATTGTACCATAAAAGTAGAAAGTGAGGGAGTATAAATTAGCAGGAGGAAACAAGATTGTAGCTAGGGACTTCTATAAAACAGTAACTTCAACAATTCTTGTAATGGGAAAGGGAGAATGAAGGGGTGCCCACAGGAAGGAAAAAATATAGGAAGGAAGAGGGTAATGTGTCCTTTATTTATTTTTTTTTCAGCTTTAATTGAGTTTATTGGTACATTTTAGGGATACAGTACAGTTACATTCATTGTTGGGATCTTGTACCTCTACATGACAAGTCTTGATTCTCATTTTTTCCCCTTACCTCTGCCCTCCCTTCACCCCCTCCTCCCCTCCCCATCTACAAACACTTTATTTTCATCTTTTCATTCTCTCACATTTTTTTCTTTTCCCTTTTTATTCTTCCCCTACGTATCACACCTTCCCTACACCTTTAGCTCCTTTCCTCCCATTTCTAAATGTCAGTAATCTTATTAGAATCTTATGCATTGTTGCAGAATATTCACACCAGGGAAACTATTTGGTATTTACACATGTGGGACTTATTTATTTCACTTAGGAGTATATCTTCAATATGTATCCATTTTCCTATGAATGAATCTATTCTCTCGCTCTTTATGGCTGAGTAATATTCCATTTTATAGAAAAACCACAACTTCTTTATCCAGTTTCCAACGGATGGGCAAATAGGTTGTTTCCAAGATTTAGCTATTACAAACTGTGCCGCTATAAACATGGGTGCACATACTTCTCTGTGATATGATTCTTTTAGTTCTCTTGGAAAGATACCCAACAGAGGGATGGCTGGGTCAAATGGAACCTCCAGTCCAAGCTCTTTGAGGTATCTCCATATTGATTTCCATAGTGGTTGCACTAGTCTGCACTCCCACCAACAATGGAGGAGGGTTCCTTTCTCCCCACAACCCCGCCAACATTTGTTATTGTGTGATTTCTTGATAGCAGCCATTCTTTGTGGGGTGAGGTGGAATCTCAGTGTTGTTTTCATCTGCATCTCTCGAATGACCAGTGATGTGGAACATTTTTTCATATATTTTCTTGCTGCTTTTACTTCTTTGTCTGAGAAATGTCTGTTCATTTCGGATGCCCATTTTTGAATCGGGTCTTTATATTTGGGGGGACTGATTGTTTTGAGTTCTTTATATATCCTTGATAATAGTCCTTTGTCTGAGGAACAGCTGATAAAATTTTTTCCCACATTGTAGATTGTCTCTTAGTTCTGCTAATGGTTTCTTTTGAAGTACAGAAGCTTTTTAGTAAGATGAGATCCCAGTTGTTGATTCTATCTGCTAGTTCCCATGCTACTGAGGATTTGTTCATAAAGTCTTTTCCTATACCAATGTCTTCCAGAGTTCTGCCTAACTTACCTTCCAGCAAGTTTAATGTTTCTGTTTTAATATTTAGATCTTTAATCCATTTGGATTTTAATTTAGTGCATGGCAAAAGATAAGGGTCTAATTTTAATCTGTGGCAGGTTGACATCCAGTTTATCTCAAGAAGAATCTTACATTATTTTGACAGCTCCCAGCAGACATCTATAGTGTTAAGGTCAAAAATACATCAAAAGATAGTTATTGCTGTGCCCATGAGGCATTTAAAAAAGAAAATGCTGCGTATTTCACTTTAGAATACTGTGACCAAATGCAATATACACATTATAGAATAAACTGGGGATGATTTGTTATTCCCAATCCATTCCTTTTTCATGCAAACGGTCTATTTAGCCATTGTCATGTCATAAACTTATAGCAAATGAGTTTAGTCTTTACCTAGCATATATAAAATTTTCTAAGTTGAAGGGTTAACAAAGAGATAAAACATCATGGAACATCCTTGGCAAGATCAAAACAACACATTTTAATGCACTGTGTTTAGACCCCTCTTCTTAAATGACACTGTATCATCATACTGCTATAATCATACTGCTTCATACTATCTGGAGAAGTCCGTCTTTTATGCATAGTAAAAACAAACAACTCACAGAGCATCCTTCATATCTGAGCTCATGGAATTCAGTGAAGTACAGAGGTAAGCAGAATATAAAGTAAAAAATGAATATCTAACAAAAGGAAAATCAAATCAGAATTTTAACACTACTGACAGATAGTGGGGAGGCAGGAAAAATAGAATAGCAAATTATCTAAAAAAAGAGTCATTCACACTACAAGGGGTCTAGGGGCTAAAGAAAGAGCTGAAGGAGAACTACCTAAAATCACACATTTGTAGACATATGAGGCTTTGTTTTCTGAATTCAAAGGCCCAGTTTTCTTTAGTGTGACTGAGCAGTCTGAAATTGCCTTAGACTGCAATTGCCCAATTCTGTAAGAGAACCACTGCTGCCACCTCTTGTTCTCTCGCGGTAATGTTGCCAAAGGAAATCAAAACCTTGGAATCCTTCCTGCTGGAATAGGATTTATTCACCATGTGTTTCGGTACAGCACGTTTTCTTTGTTTTTCGAAGTTGAGTTTTTACCTCAAGTTTAATAAAATGAGTGACATGCAATATGAACTCTAGAAATTTGTAGTACACAAGGAAGAATATAGAAATGAATCTTTTATAAGGTGAATTTAAGGTTCTATTTTGAAAAACAGTCATTTCTATCCTGCAGGTGTAATTAGGACAGCACTCATGAACATGGACAGAGAAGCCAAAGAATGCTACGAAGTGATTATCCAAGCCAAGGACATGGGAGGGCAGCTGGGAGGGCTGGCTGGGACTACAACAGTCAACATCACCCTCTCAGATGTCAATGATAACCCACCTCGCTTTCCCCAGAGTAAGTATCTAACCAACCAGAGCACAGTTCTCAGGTCTGAGAGTCACACCTGATACAGAGGTGCAAGAGAAAAGCCAGTCTGAGTAGATCCAATCATTCATTAATTCCCTCCCTACACTCATTCTGCAACTCTAACATGACCATTTTCCATCTGAGCTTCAGCTTCCCATAACACTTAGCTAGTATTTCTCAAATTTTTTTATTATTCCTCCATGTAGGCCCTTTTTAGACATTTTTATGATTGCCAGAGCCACCCGCCTAACATAAAGTCAAATACTAAGAAATAAGATTTATTGGGTAGGATTGAGCTTTCATGGGCACATAGACAACTGGCATATCTCAATTTTTTCACCACACCCACAACATACATACACATAAAAGAAGAACCAATTTCTGCCCCCTAAGGGAGGACAATGTTATATTAAGAATGCAATTACTGAAACTACTCCAAAGTTGTTAATGGAACAAAGCCACCCATGTGACCATTTTAACCAATGTATTCACAAATAGAAGCTAAGCATTTGCTCTTTAAGGTTTTTGTCATAAGGGGTACCAGATATTTGAAACCTAGGACCCCTGCCCCTCTGAAGCTTAAAATCTACTTGTAGATCATACATTCTATACATAGGAAGAGTTAATCAGTAAAGAGTGTTTCATGTGCCACTTGCATAGTTCACAAATGGTGTAAGTAAATTAAAGTTACTAAGTTGACTGATCCTACAATGCAGAAGAGTGATGTCATAGAATAGTTTGCATATGGATTGGCTCTTTGTTCACAATAAACTAATATGAACTAAGGCTTGCAGAAGGATAATACTTCAAGAGAGGATTAAGAAATATAAAGGAATTATATAGGGATAATGGAATATATTCCAGAATGGGGAAGCCATTCATTCATTCAAGAAATATTTGTTCCAGACACCATTCTAAGTATGGGATACAGCACAGTATACAAAACAAACAAAATCTCTTCTCTCTCAGCTCATTTGACTGTGTGTATAATATTTTTATAAAATACCTGCATATAAAACTGTCTATATCATTTTATGGTCAAAAGATTCCAAAAACTCAAGATGTGCTCTTTCAAATGTGTTGTTATTTCTTTTCTTTTTCTTCCTTTCTTTATCCCCCCACCCCCAGTAGTGGAGATTGAAACCAGGAGTACTCTACTACTGAACTACACTTCAGCACTTTTTATTTTTGAGAAAGGGTTGTATTAAATTGCACAGGCTGAGCTCAATCTTGAACTTGCAATCCTTCTGCCTCAGCCTCCAGAGCACTGGAATTACAGGTGTGCATCACCATGCCAGGTTTGTGTGCTGTATTTCTCATGGCAGCCAGAGAATAGCTTCTGATAAAGAGCATAGACAAGAAATAGGGGAGCTGTTTAGAACTTGTTCAGAGTGGTCCAAATTTGAGCTGAAAAGGACTAAAAGAAATGACTGAATGGAGTAGACAAATAATACAGACTTCATTTCATACCTAAGCAAACTGAGGCAGATGATGCAGTCAAAGGTGACAACAATGTTTTGAGTCTAGGTGACAGGGAGAAGAACTGTACTACTGATAGAAATAGAGGCTGTGTAATAAAACTAATGGCAAGAAAGGAAGGAGATAAATTCAGATTTCAATATGAAGTGACAGCAGAACAATCAGACTGATTTCCTTAAGGAAGGTAGAAATATAGAGCTATGACGGTGGAACAGAGCCCAGGAATGGAGATGTGAGTTTGAAAAGTAGTTGCCTGAAGGGAGTAAGCTGGAAAAGTGAGCACAGCAGACAGAATTTCAAGAGAAATGGAATTTAAAAAGAAAAAAGAACTAAGGTAAAAACAGAGTCAAGCCAGACTACCAGCAGAATAAATGTATTTTGTTCATGTGTGTCTGCGTGTGTGTGTGCATGTGTGTGTGTGTGTGTGTGTGTGTGTGTGTGTGTGAGAGAGAGAGAGAGAGAGAGACCAGGGATCAAACTGAGGACCTTGTATTTGTGAGGTAAGTGTGGTGCCACTGAGGTAAATCCCCAGCCCTTAATTTGAATCAGCTAGACCAAGTGAATCTTCTATTTCATCCATGTAAATAGAGGAAGACAGCTCAAATATTTACATTCAACTGATATATGCAGAGTTCTTCTGAGCATTCATAAAAGCAAAAGGCAAGATAGTAAGTAAGCATTTTACATGGTGAAGAAGGTTACTAAGATGGTGCCACTGAGGTAAATCCCCAGCCCTTAATTTGAATCAGCTAGACCAAGTGAATCTTCTATTTCATCCATGTAAATAGAGGAAGACAGCTCAAATATTTACATTCAACTGATATATGCAGAGTTCTTCTGAGCATTCATAAAAGCAAAAGGCAAGATAGTAAGTAAGCATTTTACATGGTGAAGAAGGTTACTAAGATGAGTGACCCTACAGTACAAAACATGGAACAGTTTTGCAATGACATATGAAGTGACTTTTTTGTTCCTTTACTGGTCCTGTAAGTTCCATCATTATTGTTCACGAACGTCTTACATTGCACACAGCTGTATAATAGAGATTCTTAAACATCATTTAACTATTCAACTTTTAAAACTTGACACCAGACAGTGTCTCTGAGGCAGAAGAGGAAAAAGAAGCAAGTTATTACACAGCTCAAAAGAATGAGGATTTAGACATATTATTGGAAAGTAATGTCACCCCCAATATGGCAGCTTCATAGTAGCATGATTTTAGTAGTTTTGCTTCCAAACCAAAATCTTAATGCCATTCTAAAGGATATATTTTAACTATCACTCTTTCAAAGCTGAGTAATAGTGAAGAATCTATGGATTTCATGGAAGATAAAATGAAGCCATGTAATTTAAATCTGTGTCTCTAAGAATTCTTTGCACTTTGCTTTCCCTAAAATGGTAGTTATTTTTGCACTTCTGGAAAAACTTATGTTTAGTTATCATTAAATATTTTCCTATCTGCTTGCTAAAACTAAGTTTTAATGACCTGACTATTCATAAATTTATCTCGGATGATCTCTTCTACCTTATTACTGTTCTGATTTCACTGTAGAGATTCCACTTAGCTTCTCTTTCACAAATATTACCATAAATGATTATGAGATGCTAATAAAATATTTCACTTACTCTTTCACACTGAACAAGCTCAATTGCTTTTAACTGAAACAATATAATAATATCAAGATTTTGAGCTAATTATTTCTAATATACCACATCGTGTGGAAATTATATGTGTGTGTTAAAACATGTAATGTAGTTTTCCTGGTGTGGAGAAAATTGTGGGCAGATGTTCCAAACATTCTACAGTAGTAAAGTGTAATCCATTGGCAACTTTAGAAGTGAATTGAAAAAGATGAAGTCCACGTTCCTGTCAGGTCAGTACAGTAGAAAATCCTGGCTCATATTTATAAGCAACAGGCATCATTTCTTCTCCTGTGCAAAGTGGAGTGCTGTGAGCAGCCTAGTTGCTCTCAGTCTCCCCAAATGCTTGTGAAAATTAAGCCCTTATACTTCAGGTTTCCCTGTATCTTATAATGTATATTAGAATAAAAGAGGGCTGGGAATTTAGCTCAGTGGTGCCTCCTGCCTCACAAGTGTTAAGGTCCCGAGTTCAATCCCTGGTACCAAATGAAGAAAAGAATAAAAAAGTCCACATATATATTGAAAATGTGATTATACAATTTTTATTAGTGTATACTTGACAAAATAATGTGTAACATCAAAAAATTTAAACCCAGAGACAGAAAGTTAGCAAAGATACAACTTCACAGAAATGAAAAGTAACTAACTTTAATTGTAGATTAGAATAGCAAGTCAGAAAGAGCATGTGCTTCTTATATATATGGGAATATTTTTGGTATTCTATACTGGAACAAGAAAACAAGTAGCATCACATGTCTGTCCATGAAAAGGTAATCAGCGTTCTCAGCTGCAAGGACACACTGATGGACCACATGTGGAGTTGGAGGAGCTTACGCCTGTTCTCTGTGCCTGTTCCTCCTCTACATACAATGAAACTGTATCAGCTCTGGGCAGGTGTGAAGACAAATGTGGCATTTCAAATGTAAACAGAATAAATATGTACTTTGTAACAACATTTTTCTTTCTCAGAAGGAACTAACATTTGAGTAAATATTTCCATTCATAGGTAGTACTAAAAGTTTGGGAAGCAAACCACTCAGAAGGTATCACTGGGATGAGAAGGAGTTCTGCTTCTATCCTGTCCTACTTTTAGGATTTCAGTCAAGCTACCCTGACTTCTTACTGAACACTCACTACAGGCTATGACCCTCAAAACTTTTTGCTCAGCCTTGCTGAACCTCAGTTTTCATCTGTAAAACTCCAGTGTTTAATTTTTGAACAAATAAAGAGGTATTTTGCACATCATACCTGGTATGATGTGATAATGATGAGGCATTTTTGTAGTAACAGATTATGAATGTATATTCCTGCTTTTCTTCACAGAACATTATCAGATGAGTGTGTTGGAATCAGCCCCAGTTAGCTCAACAGTTGGGAGAGTGTTTGCCAAGGACTTGGATGAAGGAATCAATGCAGAGATGAAATACACTATTGTGGATGGAGATGGTGCAGATACCTTTGACATTAACACAGATCCCAATTTCCAAGTTGGCATCATAACTGTGAAGAAGGTAATTCAACTCCTGTTTCCAAATCACTTTCATGGATACTTTAAATATAAAATTATATTAAGGGTTCTACTATGGGTATGTGTTGATTTAAATGCTCTGATAAAAGCTCTTTCCTTTTATTAAAAAAATACCTTTTACTCTTTGTGCTGACCTGTGAACACTGTTATGCCACTGTTACAGAAAGGATAACAAGTCATGATAAAAACATACTGTAACTATGTCATTTCTCCTACTTAGCTACTTAAAAAACTGTTGTAACTTATTTCTCTGATCATGTTAATGATGTAACCAATATTTGAATCACACATATTTTTTACTAAAGTGTACCATAAATAACAGCGAAGCAAGATATAATGTTATGTTTGAATTAATAAATAACATGCAGGGATTTTTAATTGCTTCTTGAAGATCCATATATGCAAATTAAATTTGGAAAAGTTTATCAAACATAGATGGTGAGTAATTGTTACCATTTGAAAGTCTTTTGTTTCACAATGAGTACTAAGTTTTCTGAACATATCATTTCTTTCAGTGGTATAAAGCACATATGGATAAATTCAGTTGGAAAATAAATTTTAAGTGAAAATTGAAACCCTACAATATCTGATAAAATATATTAAAACATCCTCCTCTATTTTGAACATAACTTAAAATCCAAGATATTTCAACTATTAAGTATAAATTATGTGTCAAGTATTGTTCTAGGCTATTGATGACGAACCTTTTAGAACTTTCAAAGATAAAAACAGCCCACTAAGGCACATGTGCCATAGGTTTGCCACCAGTGTTCTAGGCATTTAATGTAGAATGCTAATAAAACAACAAAAGTATCTTGCCTTCATGGAGCTTATGTCCTAGTGAGGGGAAGAAGACAAACAAAACAGCAAATCATTAAAGTAGTGTGTTAGGTGATAATTGCTACAGAGGGAGAAGTAAAATAAAAGATAAGGACAGGCAACATGACTTCATATTTAAATTTGGTGGTTGGGACGATCTTACATTGAAGTGACATTTAGTCGAAGACCTAAAGTGAACTGAGCTGAGTCACAGCACAGCTGAACAGGCTGACAGTGTACCACTGTGAGAGGTACCAATACATGACTTTTAGCAAGACTGTCCATGGCTACAATGGAGAAAACAAAATGCACATAGAATTATTGAACAAAGTGGTCCAAACAAAAAAGTATCAGTGCAAAGACCATGACGTGGGCTCATGCCTGGTGTGTTTCAAAATCATCAAAGGGAGTTATAAGGCTGAAGAGGGAGGAAATTTTAAGAGATGAAGTCAGAAAAGTAACAAAGGGGCCAGATTGTTAAGCCCGCGTAGACTGATTATAAGAATTTCAGTTTTTACTCTAAGTAAAGGAAGAAATGACTGAAAGATTTTAACAAATATGTGATAAAATTATTCTGTAGGTCATGCAGAGATACAGAAAACCATCAAGGGACAAGAATAAGAATAAGGAGAACACTTGCATTAGTATTATAGTAATCTAGGCAAGAGATGGTGGTGGCTTAGCCCAGGGTAGTGGGAAAGGAAGTGTGAGAAGTGGTCTGAAAGTCAGAACAATGGGATTTCTTAAATGATTGGATGAGGATATGAAAGAAAGAGAAGAATCACCAGAACTAAAAGAAGAATGGAGTTGCCATTAAATGAGATGGGGAAGTCTACAAATAGAACAGATGGCAGGAGATGGATAGCAAGCATCAAGATTCTATTCCGGACATGCTACCTTTGCAGTGCTGGTTATATACTCAAACAGAAATGTACTGTGGTTTTGGTTATAGGAGTCAGGAGCCGGGAGTCTGGTAAGGAGTTCTGGGCTAGAAATATAAATTTGAGTCATAAGCATATAAACAGTACTTCAAGCAATTAAAATGGAATGAGATTTCGAGGAACCACATATATAAAAGGGACAGAAAATTGAGGCCTATTGCACCCAACATGCAGAGGTCAGAAAAAGCAAACAAAAGCCAGAAGATTGAAGAGAGACCAAAAGAATGACAGAAATCAAGAGACTGTGGTATAATAAAGGCATGAAGGAAGCATTTTTCTAAGAGAAGGGAGAAATCAGCAGTGGCAAATACTTCTGAAGGGGAAATGACACTGGAAATTATCAAGAGACCTTAGGAATACAGAGGTCATCCATGATGCTGACAAAAGCAGCAAGGCAATAACTTAAAATGTGGCATAAGGTGTATTTATAATAACTAGTCCACACTGTTTCATAGAACAGAATTAACATTGCTTTAGGAAGGAAGAAGAGATATTGCACATGTTTATTCTGTATTTATTTAAGGTGTAATCAAATACAGAAAAGGAAATAGGTATATTCAGAATTTCACCTACCAAAAATTTTTATAACCAGCAACCAAAAGTACAGAATGCTGAGATTGACTTGTGAATTATCTAATAAATCTGGATGAAATTAAAATATCCTAATCTCTTACTTTATTCACATTCTTTGAAAATACTATAATGCTAGAATTATTAAAGGTGCCTATAATACCAATTCGTTGTATGCCACAGATTTAAGAACAGTCCCTACTAGGTGGCATGCCTCAAGTAAACACTAATACATTGTTAATCGCAACTAGTAACCATAAATGCTTAAAGGTTTGAATAATTATTGTTTCTTGAATGCAAAAATTCTATTAAAAATGAAGCAATCCAAAAAGGCTTTTGTTATACTATTTGAATTTTATTTATACCTTATAATATCTCCAAATAATAACACTAATTTATGTTTTATTATTATAATACTGCTTAGATCTTATTACAAGCCATTCATTCTTTGAAATCTATTATTACAGTTTGATGAATCTCAAAGTGTCTTTTTCTGAAGCTCCTTTACCTGGGAAGAAGATTAAATCACAAGACATACCACTGTCTCATTGTTATTGCTAAAACTATATCTATATTTAATCAAAACATGTATCATTTTTCCAAGGTCATTTTGATATCTTTTCTGAACTTATGAGTAGCTAGAAAATGAAATTAAGAAAAAGGTCAATAAGTTGAGTAGATGGTCAAGTCACATATAATAAATACTGTAGAGGCTATTGACTGCGCAATCTATACTCTACAACAACATTTACTCAGATTTCTGATCCACACCCATCTTCCCACTTTTGTCATTAATAATGTCATATAAAAGTGAAACTAAGTTTTGCTTTTTATTTATTTACCTTAGGCCTATTACTTGTCTAAAAAGCCCACATATTTTCAAGAGAAATTAAGCTGAATTGGTAGAATTAGTTTACATAAAACCACAATTATTACAACCCAGTACAATGAGTCTTTTTATCTTTTACGTAATTGATCAATTGATTTTAGTCTCTTAACTTATATGCCTGAAATATACAATTTTCTGAATGCTCTTTATTCTGTAAGAGCATGATATGCCACTTTCTACTCTTCAGCAAGTCTTCTATTTTACCTATATAAGGAGTCATAAATAATAATTCTCAGCACTGTTTTATGTACTACTTAAAAGTTCTTACCAATGTAAACCATACAATACCTATTTATTTTTAGTTTATTTAAGAGCTATGGTAGACACAAACATATTGCTTTGCTATTTTGAGATTTATTCCCTGTTGGTCTTTCCATAGCATTCTGTCTACACAATAACTTTTGTTTCAATGCTGAGTCACAATACAATCTTTCTGAAGACCTGCTAGAAGGCAATAAAGTTCAACACATCCAATGACAACATGAAAAACTCAACTGAAGTAAAACAATATGAATGGCTTTGACTCAGTCTGACTTACACAGGCACTAACAACAGCATCCCATCATCTTCTGTTGAGCCCACAATGACTGGAAGTTGTTTTCAACTACAAAAGCAACCCTCTTTCCAAAGCATCAAAATATTTTAAAATAAGCATCTTAGAATAACTGAAATATGGTAACACAAAATCCCTACTTAATCTGTCTATATGTATCATCACTCAAACAGTACATGCTAATTCACAATGAGAAATTTTTTGCATTATTCAATTTGTGGGAGGGGGGTGCTACATTTTCAACTGTAGGCCTTTCTAGGAACTGGAAATACAAATCTATCATTGCTGTTGCCCTTACATCTGGGGAAGAAGTCAAAATACAAAGAAATATCTATAATACAAAATAAGAAGAGCTGTAATGGAAGTACAATAAAATACTAGGGAAATCAAGGAAAGAATATTTAATTCATTAAATTAACTAATAAAGCTGCATTACTATTTTGTGCTATCATTTTCATGCTTCAACTGTCAAGGATATAATGGCTTTTCATTTTGTTTGCACTGATTCAAAAATTTCTTGAATTTTGAACTTACATTATTTTTCTTTGATTTACCATTAAGAATATAGACATAAACAATTATTTGATGTTTAGAAAAATAGGAACAAAAACTATTCAAGAGAGAAAACACTAAACTCATGTATTAAGTCTAGGAAATTTAAAGCTTAGAGCACTGGTGCAGTATTTTCTTTCAATTTTAACAGTAAAAGGAAAGGAAACAATAATCTTAAATATTTTTTTAAATCATAACTAACATTTAAAAGAAACCAACAGTAATTAAAAACTCTACTCTCTTCAACAGACGATGCTACAACAATGGGGTACCATATGTAAAAAAAGATCTTCAATTATACCTCCAAAAAATAAACTCAAAATGGATCACACAACTAAATGTAAGAATTAAAACCATTAAATTTCTACAAGAAAACATAGAAGAAAATATTTGTGACCCTTATTAGATTAAGATTTCTTCAATATAATACTAGAATCCAGGTCTACAAAAAAAATTTTTTCCGGTACCAAGGGTCAAGGTCAGGTACTCAGGACCTTGCCCTTGGGAGGCAGACATGGTGCTACTAAGCTAAGCCCCTAATCCAATACATTTTTTTAAGTGATAAGACTTCAAAATTAAGAGCTTTTGGTCTTCAGAAGACTTTTAAGAAAATGAAAAGACAAGCCAGCATGGTGGTGTATGCCTGTAATCCCAGCATTCTGGGGGGCTGAGACAGGAAGATCACTTCCAGCTCAGCCTATGTAACAACAATTTAGTGAGACCCTAACTCAAAATTAAAAAAAAAAATTTTTTTAAAGACTGGAAAAATGGATGTACCTAGAGACCATAATGTTAAGTGAAATAAATTAGACCACAAGCCTAAGTACTACATGGTTTCTATTATACACAAATTATAAATAAAGAGCAAAGTAAAGGAGATAATGGGAAATAGATACATATTTCTCAAATGGGAAGGGGATCAAGAGACAGGGGAGAGGAGGGAAAGGGACTGAAAAGAGAAATTCAGATATGTTATGTATGTTTGCCAATTCCACACAAGGAATGTTAAGCAGTATGTACTGTAATCATGGCCTAATAAAAAAATGACTGGGGCTGGGGATGTAGCTCAAGTGTGAAGGCTCTAGGTTCAATCCCTAGCAAAAATAAAAAGAGCAAAAGAACAAAAAGACAACCCACAAATTGAGACAAAATAATTGCAAACTGAATGTGTGATAAAGGATTCAATATAAAGAATTATTCAAGCAAGCATTTAAAGACACATCATTAAGCATTAGAGAATAGCACATCAAAACTGTAGTGAGATACCACTTTAAACACAATATGACAGCTAAAAATTTTTTATTTAATTATAAACTAGTAAAAAGGATACAGAGAAACAAGAACTAACATTCCTAGTGATGATACAATGTGACACTGTCACTTTGAAAACTGGTTTGAAAGTTTCTTATAAAGTTTAAAAAAATACACTTACCATATAATCCTGCAATCCCATTCCTAAGAATTTACCCAAGTGAAATGAAACCTTATTCACACAACATGTTCATAATGGCTTTATTAATAATTGTAAGAAATTGAAAGCAGCCCAAATGTACTTGTGGTGGAGACTGAAGAAGTCAACTTTGATACACCCATACAATGGAATACAGCTCCACAATAAAAAGGAATAAACTACTTATGCATAAAACCAGGAATCTCAGACGCATCATACTATAAGAGAAACCAGACTCAAAATATGACATACTGAATAATCCTATCTGTATAACATTCTTGCAATATGGACAGAATATCAATGAATAAGTGCCTGCCAAGGACTGTACATGTAAGGAGAGACTAACCACAAAGGGGCATGGGTGGAAATTCCAAGGGCTACAGAACAGTGCTATATCTTCATGATCATGGAAGACTCGTGACTGAATTTGTCAAAGCCTGTTAGAATTTACACTAAGAAAATAAATTTTCATGTATATAAATTACATTTTAATTTTAAAAACAGTATAAAATTCACACCACATTAGAAAAATGACTTTAAAGTAAGGGCAAAACAAAGTTTGGTTTGCCCAAAACTAAAGTAAACAAGTGTCCACCTTAGGTTACCTATACATATTCAATCAGTTTCAAAAGAATATAATTTACCAGGAAAGAAAAATATGTAAATTTAGGGAGCAAGTATAAGTAAATTAGTAAAACTAGTCCTTCTATATACTATAATCAGAGTGGTAGGTTTCTGTTGATGAAACTTTATCTTGTAATCAACTACTAACGAAGCAGCTCGAGCAAACAGGGTGCTTGATTTAAGAGGAAATGGTTGAAGACCCATGAAATCCAATGTCTAGCACTACATAAATGCTGAACAAGTGGTTCCAAGAGCAACAAAACAAACAACTTTTTTGTCAATTTGAAAATAACATTTAGTTAAAGTAACTCCTACCAGTGTTTGTTTTTCAAAAGAAAAGCAGTTGCTTAAATGGGCACATGATTCTTTCTAACACAAACTATGCTGACATTCAGCATATTTTATGAAAAAAGCATATGTGAATGTTTAGCCGGAAAAACTTAAGTCATCAACATGTTGTGACTTTTAAGCTTTAATAACTCCTTTATTCTCTACGGCAACTAGTTTATAAGGCTTACTTTCTATTATTTTACTATTGATCTTTTCAGATAACTGTTGCTTAAACACTTTAACATTTTTGTCAGCTTTAAAAAAATAAACTGATTATTCTTCAAAAATAGCATTTAAACTAACTTTCTGCCCTGAAGGGCTATATTTATTTTGAAATAAAACATTCTGAAGGGAAGGATAAATCAAAAAAGGGAACCACCAAAAAATTGCATTTTATGAGATGGAATTTACCACACAGAACTAAAGTCTGTGGATAAGCCCATATATGCTAGTGGCTAATCAATTTTCCTGTCTTTACTTTTCAGCCTCTGAGTTTTGAAAGTAAGAAAAGCTACACATTAAAAGTGGAAGGAGCCAATCCTCATCTAGAGATGCGTTTTCTGAACCTGGGCCCATTTCAGGACACAACAACAGTGCACATCAGTGTGGAGGATGTGGATGAGCCCCCAGTGTTTGAACCTGACTTTTATTTTGTGGAGGTGCCTGAGGATGTGGCAATTGGAACAACTATACAGATCATTTCTGCCAAGGATCCAGATGTCACCAACAACTCGATCAGGTTTTTCCACAGATTTCACCTTTTCCTATATCCTGAAATTTTCCTTTTTCCTTCCTTTTTATGTCATTTTCTAGCACTTTTTCCTTTGCTTCTTCTTTTTATGTCCTATCCCTGGAAGTTCTTTGAATTTTTTTGTTTACATAACCATGGCCTCATCATGTTATTTGGAAATGAAGTGTCTTTTATATCTATAACTCACTTTCACTGGGTATAAACATACATCTCCAACATGGTCCCATTGACATGTGGGGCTATATAATTCTGTGTTGTTGTGGAAGGTTGTCTTGTGCATTGAAAGATGTGTAATGCTATCTCTGTCCTTTGCCCACTAAATGCCACAAGCACCCTCTTAACAAACTAAAAATATCTAAAATAGTGCCAAATGAGGAGATGGTATAAAAACCATTGCCAAAGGCCAGGGATTTAGCTCAGCAGGCGTGAGAACCCGAATTCAATCCTTGGTAACCAAAAAAAAAAAAAAAATCATCCCCAGTAGAGAAACACCAACTCAGATAAAGCACAATTAGACACACAAATGTCAAAATGATAAGAACTATTAACTGTTTAGTGTTAAATATAAAGGTGATCATTGCATATTCTTTCATATTGATGAAATTTTGACATTTTTTCCTTTTCAAAATGGGAAAAATATACACTTTATATATTTCCATATTCTGTACAGAGAGACTATTATTGATGTCAATGACGTTGATGTCACACAGATTGGACACATATCTATCTCGCCAAAGTATGCTTTGAATTTAAAGACCAACCAGTATGTTCTCTCAAGAGAGTAGAACTGTCCTTACAACTATAGACATTCCCCATCAATTCCACAGCCAAAATACAAACAGCTGGTGGACAGGTTGGCATCTCAACCTTCCAGAGAAACTACCACACCTCTGAAGCTTGACACAAAAGATCAAGATTCAAAGCTGTTTGAGGCCATCTGTCACATTAACTGTTGAAAGCCACACAGTCAAATGAATCTTGGGCATTAGTGCAGACAACACACTCCAATTTATCAAATGCCTTTTCTGTCAGTTGGCTACCTCCATCACCTGGTGCTGTCTTGTATTTACTGAAAAATGTGCTTTTGCAGTTTAATAAGAATGGTTCTCTCTAGAGAATAACTATCATGGGGCAAATCTGCTTCCTAGAACCAACTAGCAAACATTTTACATGTTCAGGCATTAAAATGATTTTTTAAATTATTTTAATTTTTCTAGAGATAAATTAATCTTTCTATGATAAATCATAACAACTTTGTAAAAATGACTTCAATCTTAAGTTTCTCAAATATGAAACTGAATGAGAAGTGAAACAATATTATCCCCAGACAACCACACTGAAAAGAAAGCAGAATGCTACTGTAAGTTTGTATTTTCAGAAACTACAATTACACACTTTTACTTTATAATCATAATTAATTATATATACAATATATATTAATCTATTCATATCAAACAAAATAACATGTGAAAACTTTAAAGAATAAAACTTTATAGGGGAAACAAACAAACACAAGCTAGAAAAAATCAGATCCTATTTCTGAAACAGTCAGAATATCTGCTGATATTCCCATACCTGATTTCCAGATTTTGACTCTGGACCCCTATGTGAGTAAACACTACTGTTAGCAGTCACAATACTAAATTAGAAACAAGCAAAAGAGAATGAACACTCAGGCAACACATGCATGCACGTATGTATGCACACACACACACACACACACACAGTCCTAGAGTATATGTCCAGGATATATGAAGACATACCTCGAAATGACAGACACACAAGTGGTGCTATATGCACTACTGGTATGGAGCAAAGTGAGGGACACAAAATGAAAGAACCTATCTGTCTAACATAAAATGCTGCTTTAGATGATAAGCCAGTTGAAAACTGTCAGCTGGCAAAGAAGGAACTCAGTGAAGGAACTCTATTCCTGCTTTTTCCATTTTTAAAAATTAGTTTTAAAGCAATGTGTATATAAGGGGTTTGGGGATTTAGCTCAGTGGTAGAGTTCTTGCCTAGCAAGTGCAAGGCCCTGAGTTCAATCCTCAACAGCCCTCCCCAAAAAATTAAAAATTAAAATAATGCGTATATGTTACATGCTGCATGGATAATTCCTCTTCTGCATTTTTGTTACCAAAAATGGAGATTTATATTAAAATCACAAAATATTAACATAGTATCTCAAATTAAAATGTTATGAATTAAAGACCATTTAACATTTTTAAAAGATTATTAGGACTTTTATAATTTTTTTTCCAGAAAGCTGATGACCAGCCACTGGTCATCATTTATTGGTGAGTCCAATGTCTCCAGATATAGTTATATGCATATAAGAAATACAGTGGTTAGATCCCTTGACTTTTTAATAAATGCTCAAGGATTTTCTGGATGAAAAATCTGGCATCTGAAATAGGTTTCTGCTGCTAGTGTGGAAACAGCCTGCTCTCCTGTGCGATCCTAGAGTATGTGGATTTAGAAAGCCTGCTTGTGACACCATCCTCCACATTCATCCAAATTCAGAGAATGTCCTCACCCAAGGAAAAAGGCAGAGAACCCAACACACGCTAGCTACTGTTTGCTTAAGGCAGTTGTATGTGTGTTAGGCCTACTCTGCTCATAGTATGTGAGAATATTATAGTTAGAGAAAGGAAAACGACCTACAGATTCACTAGTGTTTCCCAATTTCCTCATTTTCCATCTGTATCTGCAGCTTTAATTTGTTTCCCTGCCTCCTAGAAATTGGCCCAGCACCCCATTCAGAGAAATGAAGGCCATTATTCCCGCGATGCAGGACTGAAATGGGAAAGTGGAGAGAGATTCCACTTGATGAGGACAGCTTCCTGAGGCAGCCTCCTGCTGTGTCAACTAGGCAGTGTTGTCAGGGGTCCTGTCATTCAGTTATTTCTATCACTCCATCCCCCATACCATCTGCGACATTTCCTATGATGTTGGAGTGTAGAAAGCTGGTTCCTTATAAGACTGTTCTACTCTCGGCATTATGCCTACAGCTTGGATAACTGCCATCAGGGCCATTGTTCCATGGATCAAATACAAGGCTTTACTCATGTGTGAGGAACTGAAAGATAAAGCAAATTTAATTCTTAAACTAGCTAGTAAACTTTAAATAAAAAAATATGCTTCAAGCCAGGTGTGGTGGTGCACGCCTGTAATGTCAACAATCAGGAGGCTGAGGCAGGAAGATCGCTGTGAGTTCGAGACCAGCCTGGGCTACATAGTGAGTTCCAGGTCAATTTGCTATCATGACTTATCTTGTAAAATTTCTTCTTCCTCAGAGAATCTCATACAATCCAATTCTGTGTGAGCAGTGCCTGGCATATGATGAATGTTCATGAAAGTCACAGGCACAAACAGGCATTAATTTGTTTCTTTAAACTTCCTATTAGGGTGTCATAACTTCAATGATTCAAAATTCTTCAGCCCTCACTCATCAGCTACTTCTTTAATTCCTAACTTTCTGAAAAGCTGTCCTGAATTGTTTCAGTATATATTCAAAACAAAACATTTTACCAACTGACACACATTTATATAATGAAAGTCACAGGCACAAACAGGCATTAATTTGTTTCTTTAAACTTCCTATTAGGGTGTCATAACTTCAATGATTCAAAATTCTTCAGCCCTCACTCATCAGCTACTTCTTTAATTCCTAACTTTCTGAAAAGCTGTCCTGAATTGTTTCAGTATATATTCAAAACAAAACATTTTACCAACTGACACACATTTATATATTATATAT
>NW_022900942.1:24213721-24246668 GCF_012274545.1 Fukomys damarensis | reverse complement strand
ATATGAAACAAAAATGTCACATCAATATTTATTCTTGTTGCAAGTCATTTTCTGGCATGTGTCTTCTATTTAATTTTCTTTTAATACTAGCCATAACCTACTGTCACAGTCACTTTCTCATCACTGAAATACAATATCCAACACCCCACAACTTAAAGGAGAGGCTTACTTTAGCTCACAGTAACAGCATGTGTTTGGCTGGCTCCAAGGCACAGGCAGTAGGGCAGAGGGGCACAGCAGAGAAAAAGCAGTTCATGTCATGGTGCCCAGAAGGCAGAGACAAACAATAAGCCATGTCACACCTCTGAACCTTTTCTGACCAGATCCCACTTCCTAAGAGCAAGTCATTGCACCCATAATTCAATTAACTTCCAAAAGCCTTGCCTATGAGTGTACATGGCCTTTGGGAGACAGTCTCCATCTAAATCGTAACACCTATCATACTGACTTTACAACCCCATTAACTTTCAGTTTGAAAAGCAATGCATTGCCATGAAGATAAACTTCAATCATTTGTACAAAAATGGATGCACCTTAAGACCATAATGATCAGTGAAACAAATTAGAACATGAGCTTAAATGTTGTTTTCTCTTATATGAGAAACCCAAATTACATATAAAAGCAAAATAAAAAATAGATAATAGGAAGTAGAGAGATCTTTCTCAATGGGACAGGGCTAAAGCAATGGGGGAAAAGGGAGGGAAAGGGATGTAAAAGGAATTAAGATATGTTACATATATAAACCAACCTTAAACAAGGAATGTAAAATAATGCACTGCAAATGTGTTGTTTTAAAAGTTAAAAATAAAAATATTTTTTTTTCAGCTTTAATTGAGTTTATTGGTACACTTTAGGGATACAGTACAGTTACATTCATTGTTGGGATCTTGTACCTCTACATGACAAGTCTTGATTCTCATTTTTTCCCCTTACCTCTGCCCTCCCTTCACCCCCTCCTCCCCTCCCCATCTACAAACACTTTATTTTCATCTTTTCATTCTCTCACATTTTTTTCTTTTCCCTTTTTACTCTTCCCCTACCCATCCCACCTTCCCTACACCTTTAGCTCCTTTCTTCCCATTTCTAATTGTCAGTAATCTTATTAGAATCTTATGCATTAAACTTACCACCAAAATTTCAGTTTCTCCATTTTTATGATTTAATCTATGAACATAGCCAGGTATGGTGGCACAGTGGCACATACCTGTAATCCCAGCACCAGAGAGACTGAGGGAGGAGGATCACTAGGAATTTGAGGCAAGCCTGGGCTACATAATGAGTTCAAGACCAACCTAGAATGCACAATGAAATCCTGTCTCAAAAAACAAACAAGCTTCAAATGCCAGCAATTTTAAATAGAATTAAACCCAATATATTCATTCCCTGGCCTCTATTTAAACAATTTAAGAACAAAATAGTTATAGTTCCATGTACGGTATAGGGTTCCAAATCTTAGTTCTGCAAATTACTTGTAACTTTATGAAATTGACTTAATTTTCCTAAGCTTCTTCAGTTTACTTATCTGATTATTGGAATAATTTCTCAGAGATTTTATAAACATTTAAAAGAAGTTACATATTAATTACATGGCAAAGTGCTGGGTATTCAATAGATAACAACTATTATAATTACTGACTTTTTAAAAAAATAATTTCTTATATATTTTGAATATTAGCTCCTTTTTCAATGTATGATGTACAATATTTTCTTCCAGGCTTTGGGTTTTCTCTTCATTCTCTTGTTTCCTTTGCTGTCCAGAAGCTTTTTAGTTTGATAAATCCTTTTTGTCTGTTTTTACTCTTGCTGCCCTGTGTTTTTAGGGTCATATTCAAGAAAATATTACTCAGACCAGTGCCACACAGTTTTATGGTCTGGGGTCTAATGGCTACATAAATCTTTAATTCATTTGAATTAATTCTTGTGTAAGGGGTCAAGTAAGGGTACCATTTCATTCTGCATGTAGATAAATAGTTTTCCCATTATCATTTTTGAAGAGACTGTCCTTTCCCCATTATTTTTGTTACCTTTATCAAAAATCAATTAACTGACCACATAAGTATGGATATACTTCTGGGTTATCTTATTCCATTGGTTGGTATATGTTTTTTGTTTGTTTGTTTGTTTTTATTTTTTATATTGTATTTGAAAGAAATTTTATTATTTTATGAACACAGATTCCAAAACACAGTGTAAGGAACTAACTTTTACAAAAACAAAAAGTCAGTTTTTGGTATAGGGCATACCCGAGGCCCTGGTTAGGTCCCTAGTACTGCCAAAATCAATCAGATTTAAATTTTATTTGGATTAAGAACTTCTCTATGATACTCCCCCATGCCCAATCTCATACAAACATAAAACATAGACTAAAATTAACTTGAGGCACAGCTTCCTTGTCTATAACAATGCAGTAACATTTCAGAGCTTTTTCCATGAAACAGATTAAAAAAACATAGGAATAATAACAAAATAAAAATAGAAGAAGCTAATATTTGTTAAGTATTCAGCAAAAAGAGCAAGACTTTTGTATTTGTTATCCATTTAAGTCATAACCCCTAGAGGTTATCACTTTTATCATTTATTATCTACATTTACCAAAAGAAGAAACTGGCATTATGAAATCCAATTCTAAAGGAGCTAAAGGTGTTTGTTTGTTTTTTAATAGTACTATGTTATTTTCACTATTTTTGTTCTGTATTTTGTAATCAGTTTAAATAATTTTATTAAAAATGAGCCAAGTACTTAGACATTTTTCTTTTTATAACGTGTGTGTGTGTGTGTGTGTGTGTGTGTGTAACTGGGGATTCAACTCAGCATCTTGTGCTTGCCAGGCAGGCACAGCACCACTGAGCTATATTCCTGGCCCTGGAAATTTTTATAATTTTTAATAGACATTTTTCAAAACAATAAATGTAAGTGCCCTATAGATAAATTTTTAAAAATTCAACATGGCTTATCACAAGGAAATACAACTTAAAATCACAATGAGATATCAACTCATATAAGCCTCCCTCCATATTCAATCTCTCAACATGGGGACTAGTGAGATGATACAAATAAGAAAACACAAAATAATCAGACTGCCAAATCAGATTCAACAAGAATTATAGATTTAACCCAGTACCAACTTCACTAATGACTCAAAAGATACAGACGACAGCAAAATGAGTCAAGCATTCTTCCTTTGGAGATGTCTGAAACTCTCAGAAACAGGTACCAGTAAACAACCTTTTCTTGCTTAACAACATCTATTTGTCCAGATTGTACATGAAAGGGGGAAGATAATCTCTTAACAGAAAAAGCCATTTTTGTTATGGAACATCTTATCTGTTTATTATATTCTACTAATTACACAGCTTTACTTGACATTTTCCAGGAAGTCGTAGCCCCATAAATGCATAAACTTCATGCTTATTTACAGTAAGCAGCCCAGACAAACCTGGTCTGTCCTGCTAAAAGCATTCTGTAGATAAGGGCTCTTTAGTTAGTGCATATCATTATTGTATTTTTCAAATGGTGAGTTATTAATATGTTCACAAAAGGCTTGGTGCAAGGGCTTCCCCTCCCAACACATGAGACTAATTACAAGAACTAAAACTATTAATGGTAATCTTCCTTTTATCCTGTTTCAGACTAGCATTTGAGAATGTATTTGAACTTTGAGCAAATGTAGTAGGGTTGATATTCAAGATGTCCCAATAATCCTTGGGGCAATTTTAAGCTTTAAGTAACATAAATTGATCCTTCAATAGCTTAAAGCTGCCCTAAGATTCTTGGCACCCTGTTTATTTCAATTTTTCAATGAGAAAATTGAAGAAATCGTGTTTTGGGGGAGGGATTGTGTTTTGTTTTTAAGTATGATAAAACCACAGTTTTTTCATTCATACTTCAGAGCCAGTCAAGCCAGGTTTCAATCACGATATGCCTACAGTGCTATCATACAGTATGTTGTTGTATGTTTGTCCAAATGCAAATGAAATACATAATCCATGTCTTTGCAGATACTCCATTGACAGAAGCAGTGACCCTGGAAGATTTTTTTATGTTGACATAACAACAGGTGCCCTAATGACCGCGAGACCCCTAGATCGGGAAGAATTTTCTTGGCATAATATCACTGTCCTTGCTATGGAAATGAGTAAGTAAACTAATAAACTGGCTTTTATACTGTCACAAAATAAATATTTAGAAAACAAAAGTTTCTAGAACTTCTAACAAAAAACATACTAAGAGAAGTAAGTGAAATGGTTTTATGCAAATAAGCAAGTCATTCAGTTAAAATACTTTTTGAATGTCTTCGCTACAGATAATGTATTGCTAAAGATAAAGTTTTAAAAAGGGAAAAGCAGAAAAGATAGCAATCTTAGACCAAGTGGCTATGAGATATCTAAAAAATCTAAGAGGCTTTCAATTTTTATATGGCTGTAAATGCACAAATAGTAAAAAAATTTGATGAAATGAAGCATCAATAATATATTGCACACACACCTATAAGAATTTGAAATGTCTTACAATAAAAGACAATGTATTAGTATTATCTCAGGGAAACACTTCCCCAGGCTATTGTGAATGAGCGGGGTACCCTGGAGCTCTCTACTCAAAGTCGTAGGACATGGGCAAAATGTAGACAAATACTTTGTCAAAAGGAAATTCACATACACTCTAGCTGTTTCCATTAGATTCTTCATTCCTATCTAAAACCTCATGTACCTGACCTTTACTGCCTACACACCTATCCACACTCTGATCCAAGCTACAGCCTGATTACCCATCAAGCTCTGTTTATAGGAACCTAGCGCTTCTCTAATTCACTTATCAAAGTCTTTGCCCAACTCCTCCAGAAACAAAATCCGAAGGCTTCTGAGCAACATAACCAGGTAAAATCGCAACAATGACCCCAACTCCTGGTAACAATTCTCTGTATGAACCAGCTTCCCTGTTACTGGAACACAATACCTGACACCTACAATTTAAAGGACAAGGGGTTTAATTTGGCTCATAGTTCAGAGAATTGAATCTATGTTTACCTAACTCCAAAGCAAAAATATTATAGTGGAAGGGTATGGCTAAGGAAAACTGCTCAACACATGCCTCCTAGGAAGCAGAGAATAAAAGAAGGGATGAATTAGAGAGAAGAATGAACCCTTTCAGGTCACATCCCTAGTGACCCACATCTTCAACCAGGTCTCACATCAGAACATATGAGACCTTGAGGGTACAATTCAGATCTAAATCATAATAGGCAGATCGATTAACATAATAAGCCTAAAAATGGAGTGGAAAATTAATTTTAAAAACTATAAAAAGAGATATGTTGAAAACTTAACAGAAGAGCCTGGGATCTAACTCAGTGGTAGAACACTTGAAAATACACAGGGCCCCAGTTTCAATCTCCAACCCTACAAAAATTTAGATTATATACTGCTATATTCACTTTTTTTCATAATACCTAGTGATAGCAAAAGCTTATAAAAACAGCAGTTCCTAAACTACTGGCTATATAAGTAGGCACAGCTATTCAGGAAGGCAATTTAGCAAATAAATTCTTCAAAATATCAGGTATTCTGCTAGCAACTATCTTAATGAAATATAGATGTTAACAAAAATGTTTATAATAAAATATCCACTGCAGTGGTTTTTTTGTTTGGTTTGGTTGGGTTTGATTTTTTGATACAGGGTCTCACCATGTAGTCAAGCCTGACCTGGAACTCACTATGTAGTCCAGGCTGGTCTCAAACTCACAGCGATCCTCCTGCCTCAGCCTCCCAAGTGCTGGGATTACAGGTGTGCGCCACCACGTCTGGCTGCAGTGTTATTTTTATATAGGAGGAAATGAGACTTATCTAAGTGACTAATAAATAGAAAATTGACTAAATTACTGTATAACCTACAATAAAATTAGAATGTCATGTAGATATTAACATGCATATTCTCAAAATATATTCAGTAACAGAATAATCTTACCCTAAAATTATTCTGAGAACAATTTTTATTTTGCATTAGTGCAATTTGTGGGGGGGGTGCACGTGTGTGTGCGTGTGCATGTAGTTCCATATTTTGGGGTTTTTTTTCCTGTGTCTTGTAATTTTTGTTTGTCTCTTTTGGATAGTGATCAAAACAGAAAAAGACAGGAACCGCATTAACTGGGGCTCTGAAATTGTCCTTGTGTGTTAATGCCAAGCAAAAGACATAGACCAAAAAGACAAGTCTCCTCATGAATGCCCATGGCTCTTGCCCCAGCCAAAGATAATGCATTTGTGGGTCTGATCCTGAAATATCCCTTTAGTTCCTAAGCAGAAATGACTGTGCAGTGTTATCTGTAGTCCAGTGACTAACTTAAAACCTTTTTGAAATATAATTCAAAGAACTAATTATTCCACAGGAATAAAGCCAAGCAGTGTCACACAGAATGCATTCTATTAGAAATGGGCTCTTTTAAAGCCCAAAATACAGAATTAACCTGCCTTTAATTCCAGAACCCAAAGTATGAGCAACCAGGAGTATCAAAACTCTTTTTAAGATTCCATTTGTGACACTTGCTTCCCTCTTCATACTCTTAATATGAAACATATCCCCAGCAGACACATCCTCCTATCCAAGTTCCTTTGCCTGGCCACACTTTTAACAAACACAGACACCATAGACTTTATCTATTCCTTTACAAACAAGACTGATCAAATAAATACCTACTTCCAGAAAAGAGGGACATTTCTGTATTACTAAACTTTCCCCTTTACTTTTCCTTGTATTCTCTTTAGACAACCCCTCCCAGGTGGGAAGTGTTTCTGTCACAATTGAAGTCTTAGACGTGAATGACAATGCTCCAGAGTTCCCCAGATTCTATGAAGCTTTTGTCTGTGAGAATGCCAAAGTTGGGCAGGTAAGACAGCTTGTGCATAAGGCATCTTGATAAATTCCCAACATGTGGAAGCAACTGTTACAGATAACCAAATTGCTTTCAAAGACATTTCCACTCCAGAAAGTAAGTATACAAAAGAGCCCTCAACTTTTGTATATCAGGTTTCAACGGTTTATTTGTTTAGACAACTTTGTGGAGCCTATATTACATTTTATGATCTAAATAGGGCTTGGATGGTGGCTTAGTTTACAGGGTAGCCTATTAAGGTATCTACCCACCTTGAAAGCAAATAATATTTCATTCAACTATAAAAACATGCTGTGAGTCCAGAAGGGAGGGATCATGCAATTCAAGAAGAGAGAGTCATCTATTTTCTTGAGTATAGCACCAATCTCTGAAAAAATTATGCAGTAGGAAAATTCTGTTTTCAATATCTTCCCACCTCCCTTTTTAACTTCTGTCTGGGAGAAGTCGGTTTAGAACCTGTCTATCCTAGTCTTAGAATGATTAATTACATAGAATTATCTACTCTATCTTTGCTCTCAGTTTAAACTCTCATTTTCTTAGTGCTATTCATGTCAAGTGACTTTTGAGTGGAATGTAATCTGAAGGAGCACAAAGTTCTACTTACATAAGTTAACTGTAGTTCCATAATCTTCAGAGACATAGGTATTTATTTTTAAGGTACGCTTTTGAATCTAACTAAATGTTTGGTTTGTCAATTTCAAGTGGTATAACTGAGAAACACACAGAATTCTATTTGGAGTGAGTGTATATTAATGTATATGTTGGGTCTTGCACATTTTATAACTGGCCCTTCTGTGCCCTTCTCTTTTCTTAGTTTTTAAAGATAGTTTCCTCTTGTATCTTTGACCCAACAGACTTCCAAACAGTCCTGATGCAGATCCCAGAGTACATCCTATGGTCCTGTGGGTTCTGGTTGGGCAAATAGGTTGGAATCATTTTAATTTTTTATATGAAGGTTGGGAATTTGGGATGTGCACATTTCTAAGCCCACTTTAGCAATTCTTTTATTTCATGTCTCTCACTCACCTGGAACACCACTCCCAGCAACTTGCTGCACAAAGAGACCATGTCTGTACGATCAACACTTACATTATGGCCCTAACCTCCTTAAAGATTTACCCAATACATCTCTACCATTCTACTCAGTCAAAGCAAAAACTGATCCCCATTCTTCTGTGGAAACAAGATGTCCTATAGTAATTCCAATCTAAACTTATTTCATTCAGTGATCCATGAAATTTGGTACAATGGTCTATAGCTCTCCTAAAATTTTTTGTTTCAAAACAAGGATAATTCTGCTTCCACAACTATTACATTTCTATTCTAGGAAGACTTGAAATATTATGTTGCTAATAAAAGTTACAATGAAAACTTTACAGCACAAGAAATGATCCATGTATTATTATAAGAAAATAAGTATAAAAACTACATATTCATACTTGCAATTTTATATAGTTATGTTTACATGTGAACACTGGAGGAAAGATGCAAAAATATCACAGTTACTGTGCTAAGGTAGATGTTTGAGTGAAGAGATCTCAGTCTGTTTTAATGTTTGCTATATATTGTGATATGATAATTATATAATTTAGTATAAGTTATAAAAATAAAATATGAAATATATTTTATATCATGAGCAAAGATACTTATCTGATCTATAAAATAAGGAAATAGCACAGTAAAGTAAGTCTCCTCTCCCCCCAAGACTAAATGCTCCCTCCTTAAAGGGCTCTTGAACAAGAAAGTGGTACTGTGACAGGCTGATAGCACCTTAATCATCGCTCCTAGTTTTGGAGCCAAATGTATCCTCCATTTTTAGGGACATCTCTACTGGTCAATCATGCAGTGCTTTGAGGTACAGCTTATCTGTGATTTGGGGCTCAGGCTCTGAAGTGTCTACATGCCACATTTGTCAGGTTTATCCCAGAACACTAAAAATCCAACCCTTGGATTTGGGCTATGGAAAATGTTTTGAAGGTTTTTCAAAAATATACAGTTCAGGAAATGCATCTGGTTTAAAAATAAACGGCCTCCTTGCCTTTACTGCCAGACACTGTCATCAATTTCACATCTACCAAGTCTCCACCCATGAACAAAGCCCATGGAGAAGTGAGATATATACTTGGTAACAGCAGAGGGCAGAATGGAACCTGCTGATCAGAACACTGCATGACAGCTGGAGCTAAGGAAGAAATCTGACCTGCCAGGAGAATGGAGAGCAAGAGAGAAGGCTGTGGTGCTTCCATGCCTCAGTGTTCATTCACCCACTCTCTACAATTTCTTTACCCAATCCCATACTTGAGGCCCCACTGCACCAAAACATGCACAGTTCACAGGTCAGATGGTCTAAATTCATAACATTTCTTAAGAAACATGTTACCTCTTTAAATAATATGGCAAGCAAGATAAGAATGTACCGGATTTGTTCCTAGACCAAGATAAGAGGGAGGGTGGGCAACCCCTGCTTGTCAGCATGATTAACACAAGGATACTGTGGGTGAAAGTATCTCTACTACTTTCCTAAATTTACTGCCAACTCCATTCCCTCTTTCTTTTTTTTTTCCTCTCTCTCATTGAGTTTATTGGTACATTTTAGGTATACAGTACAGTTACATTCATTATTGGGATCTTGTACCTTTACATGACAGGTCTTGGTTCTCATTTTTTCCCCTTGTCCCTGTCCTCCCTTCACCCCCTCCTCCCCTCCCTATTTTCAAGCACTTTATTTCCATTTTTTCATTTTCTCATATTTTTTTTCTTTCCCTTACTCACTTTTCCCTACCCTTTCCACTTTCCCTACACCTTTAGCCTTTTTCTTCCTATTTCACATTGTCAATTATCTCATTAGGATCTTATTACTAGTATAGTTTATTCATACCAGAGAAACTATTCGGTGTTTACACATGTGCGACATTTATTACCCTTAGGAGTATATCCTCAATAGGTATCCATTTTCCTATGAATAACTCTAATTTCTCATTTTTTATGGCTGAGTAGTATTCCATTTTATAGAAAAACCACATCTTCTTTATCCAGTTTCCAACTGATGGGCAAATGGGCTATTTCCAAGTTTTAGCTATTACAAACTGTGCCGCTATAAACATAGGTGCGCATATATCACTATGTCCCTCTACTTTCTGATTCAACGTCAGGTTCCTCAGCAAGCATACCCTGAGACACAGTTCTGGTATAAGGCTTGGTAAAGGAAAGGGAGACTGAGCAAAAGGAAAGTTCACCTGTGACAAAAATCCACTAAAAGTCTACAGAGGGTTATAGAACAAGATATTTTCCAAGTTGAGATGAAATGGCCAGGCCATAACATTGTTTAATCACTGGATATGGTTTGCCCTATAAGGACAAAGTAACTATGGGCCAGGTGGCTGTCTTCAATAGAGACAGCCCTCAAGAAGACAATCCCTAAAGAAATGTTTTAAGGCTGGGTCAAGTCCTTCACTGAAGGCTGGCACAGGTCTTTTACTATGAAACAACACAGTGTAAGAAATCCCTTGCTGGGAGCTCCCCTAATCTACAATATATTGTGAAAGCAGCATTACATCCCATAATACACAGCCACCTGAGCTGTCAACAAACCTCTGATATTCCCATTTCTATCCCCATAGAAGCACAGCCAGCCTTTTTTTTTTTTTTTAAAGAGTAGGTAAAAATTTATTGAGGGAAAAAAAGCTTCTGTCTAAGAGAGACAGAAGGGGGACCAGAAAGTGGGTTGCGCACTCACCCTAATTTTCAAAGATGTTTTATACAGCAAAATCATGCGGTGAGGTGGGTACAAAGTGGGACAAAACTGTAAAACCCATTGAAAAATTACAAGTTGGGCTTGAGGTGGGGCAAAACCATGACCAACTAATAACATTACAAGTACAGTCATCCAGGTAATACTGATTAAATGGGGGAGCAAGTTACATAGCAAGCCTACAAGGATTTTCAGTAAGGGTGGGGGTCAGGGATATTTCCTGGAAAGGCTGGGTTAAGACCTTGGTCCCCCACCGAGGTGACTGAAACCTATTTAGAATATCAATCACTGCTATTTATCCCCAAGGGAAGCACAAGGTATAGTAGCAGTTTCTCTCCTTTTACAGTTCTGATCTTCAGTGAATGTGTCTTGATTGTAATACATGTTGGCTCCTTGCTGTGTTGGCTCCTTGGCAGTGGCCCTGTCTAACTGCCTACAAGATACCTAATTAACTTACCTATCTGCAATGTTCCTCCCTCTGAAGAAGTACCCCTAATAGCTGTGAGGGCGCAAAGGTGAAGACAGCTCTGGCTACTTCCAGCTGAAGAGGGCTATAGTTGTGATCAGCAGTTAAGAGTTACTCTACAGAGGGTCTATCTAAAGGCCTTCAGTAGGCGCCTCACAGCCAGGTAACATTTATGCTATGCTCATTAACATAGGTCCAACAATAAGCCAAAATTTATTTGGAATTATGGGATGGCACAGAGACTTTCCAGGTAAGCATCATACCATCCTTCTCATTAGGAAAAACAACCTGTCATTGGATTTCAAGGTTTGGGATTCTCTAAGCCCTAAAGTTTTTTTCCTTTGACTCTAGCTCACCTGATTTCATATTCCTCCTTTAGCTGATCCAGACAGTGAGTGCTGTGGACCAAGATGACCCACACAGTGGTCAACATTTCTACTACAGCTTGGCTCCTGAGGCTGCTAACAACCCCAACTTCACCGTAAGGGACAACCAAGGTAAAATTTATCTGTGCTTTTCTAAAGCATAGAATAGATACTTTTGGTTACGGCATCATACAAACAATGTCAAAGTTTGTCTGCTCTTTAATAGCAGGAAGGACATTAATGTCAATTCTTGTTCAAGTTTCGTTTCAGAAAGCAAAGACAGAGTGCCCTCTGCTGACTCAAAACACTCAGTTGACAAATACTTATTGAAGCTTGTTCTATGCCAAACACTACTCAAATCACAGAGGCAAATCCTTCCTTTATTTCTACAGATAGTGGCCATGTTTATGTGTTCTGTAATACTGGCAATAACCTGAGAACAATCATATAAAGTGACTTAAATAAAGAGGAAAACCCCAAAGGAACACTTCTAATCAAAGGAGGAAACAGTGAAGAGTTCTCAGAATAGAAGGACAAAAACTAAATAGCAGAAGGAGCAAAGAGAAAATACAGGAACACAAACGGTAGCTTTGGCATTGAAACAACTTTTAAAAGATATATCCAGGTGGAATTCCTATTGCAGAAAGTGCTCCCCCACTACATCTTTGCTGAAATTGGAATTCTAGGCCTGTCTTTTCCAAAATATCAACAAAAGGCTGTATAGACCAAGCACACTGTTCTTTGAACACAGGTGAGGAAAAGGAGGAACTTTTGTTCTCTGGCCAGATGATTTGCTTCAAAGAAAAGTCAGAGCAATTGAAAAAAAATAATTTAAATTTGTCAAATGATCCACTTCTGTTAATTCTGCTACCAACTAGGATCTTACCTTGTGGAGGTCATCACTCTGTTAGACTGCAGTAACCTCATTTTAATTCCAAATCAAAAATAATAATTGTAACTCCATAACAATCTAAACGAAGGGTACTAAACAGTCATGATGAAATTTAAGGTACCAATTAAACTCCATATATTCTGCTGTAAAACTTGAGAATCTCAGATCTTTTTCTTCTAAATATATATTATTATAAATCACTATGATTACTTCTGGAAGGAAAGACAATATGAATTACCACAACGGAATTATCACATTTAAATATCCTAAGACGTCTACTGGGTCAGTCTTTTGAACTATTCATTACCCACTTCATAGGGAAATGCTTCCTACAAAAAGTGGTTTCAGCCTCTTCAGGGTTGGTCTTACAAAAAAAAATCCTGGAGTGGGAGTAATAATTTATTATGTTCTTTCTTCAAATCTTCAGCTAAGTGTCATTCTATTTCTTCATTCTTATACTGGCCAAAATCAATACAAAAACAATACGCAGCAAAATAGTGCAAGTTTCTTAAAGATGACTGTGGACACAGTTCATAGAACCAATGTCTTACAAAGATGGGCTACAAGAACAGGACAATAAAAAGATATGACTCATCATTTGGAAGAAAGCCCAAAATAAAAGTCAGCAATCCTTATCTCCACATGACAATTTATCCCACCAGCATCCTTTATGAAGGCTTATATTTAAAAAAAAATGCACCAACATCTAATATGGCTATCTACTGTGAAGTGCCCCAGGAGCTCCCATGCCTCAAATGTGATGTCCTTTTGTGAACAAACAGGACACTATCTCATGTAAAGTCCCTCCACACTATTTTCTTATTTTTTAGTCTCAAAAACATTATGCAAAGGGCCAGACATAGCAGTGTGTGCCTGTAATCCCAGCAATAAAGAGGCTGAGGCAGGAGGACTGCCATAAGTTCAAGGCCATCCTGGACTACATAGTGAGTTCAAACCCAGCCTGAATTGCATAGAAGACCTGTACCAAAAAATGGGGGGAGGGAACACATCATGAAAAAGACTGTGCGGTAAATAATACCTTACAGTTTCAGAGTATTTTTCATACTTCACTTTATTTGATATTTACAATAATCTATAAGGTTTTTAAGAAATTTACTAATGAGTAGCATTCTCATTTTCCCATTTGGCAGTTAAAGAAAGCATGAGAATCACTCAAGATCAGAAAGTGAGTAAGCACTGAGACTAGAATTTGGGTTCTTCTATAGCTACACACACACACACACACACACACACACACATACGTGAAAGTGTTTTGTGTCATCTCAACAGTTTACTAAGGCCCTAATTATCACACACTCAACAAAAAATTTCCAAATGGCCAATAATATATGCTGGTCCCCTCCAAGGACTAGACTCAACCATATAAAGCTCAGAATTCTTCCTTTACTATTAAAAGATTATTAGGTCAAGAAACATAATATTTAGTAGCAGACTATACTACTCAGCTCTAGTCAGTCTTTTCTAAAGGCATTATAACTCAGCATGGTTTAAAGCAAGAAAAAATGTAAAAATAGATCTATTTAGAGAAAAACTTGATTTCTGAAAAAAAAAAAACTTAAAACTACAAAATAGAATTAATAGTATTTACCTGTTAAGTCTTGAAAACAGAAAAGCAAGTGGATGGATTATGTGGTAAGTGAATACTATATGAATATAATCACAGTAACTGATTGCTATATTTTTCCATGGAAAAGAAAAGAGGAAAGTATCCTGTACTGAAGAAGGAAGAGATTATGATTATCTGAATAATTTAACAGTTAATGTTACTAAACTAAATAAGTAGTTGCACCACACAATAAAAGAACATATTGTATAATCAGAATTTGCCAGAGCTCAAATCCCAGCTCTGCTAACTAGCTAGACTGAATAAAAAATAAAACTGCTTAGGGATTAATTATCTTACTGTAAAAGGGTGAAATTATCACTATCTCATCCAATTCTTGTGAAGATCTAATGGTATACTACATGTGGAGTGCAAGTAACACTGGGACTTGAGCACTTAAATCATAGCTGCCACCACGAAATAAACAGAGACCTGAGGAGGAGGGAAAGATAATTAGGGGATAATTTATTGATAATAAAAGGTTAAGCTATGATACAGAAACAGTCTACCAAAATCTCAGTGACTTGGTGAAACTGAAGTTAATTTCTTGCTCAAAAGAAAGCTCCCTATGCCTCTTACTGATCCAAGGCAACTGCCTACCATATGCAGCTCAGTGCTCCAGACTGCTACAATCTCCATCTCACACATTCTTTTAGTTGCTATAACAATGCAAGGAAGTATAATATTCTATACCAGCTCTCATGTGCTTCTGCTTCAAAGATAAATCATTTTTGCTCTTTTTTCATCCACTGAAGCAAATCACAGATATGCCCAAATTCAAAATAGGAAGGAAAGTATAATCCTTGGCCATATCCAAGAAGAGAACCATAAATTTTTTTTAACTTTTGTTATTACATGTTTGCAGTAAGTAATTACATTCATTATGGGGAATTGGCATAGGTACAGAACATATTTCAATTCTTTTTCCCTTTCCCTCCACCCCCTTTTATTTTGCCAGCATTAAGGTCATTTTTATCCTATAAGACCTTATAAAGTTAATTATCATATATACAGATTTTTAAAAAGGCTAATAGTCCAAAGAACATATAAAATGCATAAGATAATTATGTAAGTCAAGGTACATTTTTAGATGCATTGTCCACACTGAATTTCAGTAATTTTTTTGTCTCTTTCTTCCTCTTATGTCTTTTATTTCATACTTTATATATTAAGTTTTCAATATAAAAGAAACCATTAAATATCTAATTTTCTGTTTCTGATTTACTTCACTTAATATTATGGTCTGAAGGTGCATCCATTTTCCTACAAATGATTCAAGTTTATCCTTCTTTATAGCAGAATAGTACTCCACTGTGCATAAATACATTTTCTTTATCCATTCATCTGTTGTTAGACATATAGGCTGTATCCAAGATTTAGCTATTATAAATTGTGCTATTCTAGACATGGATATGTATGTATATATCACTGTGGTATGATGTCTTTAACTCTTGGGAAAATGCCTAGAAGGACAATAGTTGGGTCAAATGGAATTTGTATTTTTAGTTTTTTTAAGGAATCGCCATGCTGAGTTCTACAGTTATTGCTTCAGTTTACATTTCCAACAATGAAGAAGGGTTTCTTATTCCCCACAGTCTCACCAGCATTTGTTATTGATTGATTTTTTGATGGTAACCATTCTTTCTGGAGTGAGATAGAATCTCAATGTTGTTTTAATTTGCATTTCTTGACCGGCCAGCAATGTTGAACAGTTTTTCATGAATTTATTTTCCATTTATATTTCTTCATATAAGAAGTATCTACTCATTTTACATGCCCATTTTTTAATTGGGCCTTTGAATTTGGGGGTTAATTTTCTTAATTTTTACATATTCTAATATTAGTCCTTTGTCTGCAGAGTAGATGGCAAAAATTTTTTCCCATGCTGTAGGTTTTTCTTCACTCTGTTGATGGTTCCTTTGATGTGCAGCAGCTTTTTAATTTGATGTGATCCCATTTGTTCTTTGTATTATTTCTTGTTCAAGCAGGGTTTTGTTCAGAAAGTCTCTCCCATCTATAGCCATATCACCCTGAAGGCACACAATTCTGTAAGAAAGTCTCTCCCTACACCTATAAGAGTTTTACCAATTTTGTCTTGCAGCAAATTGTTTCTGTTCTAATTTTTAGATCTTTGATCCATTTTTATTTTAGTTTAGTGCATGATAAGAGATGTGGATCTAGGTTCAATCTTCAGTATATGGATAGCTAGTTTTCTCAGCACCATTTGAGAATCATAAATATTGATGATCACTAAAAATATCTCCTTTGGTTAGGCTCTCAAAATTTTTTTTGCGTGAAATTCTAGGCCCTACCCTGTGAAATGAGAAACACATCCAGGGAATCTTTGCTAATGGTTTTAGCTTTGAAAATGACTTCTTATATGTTCTAACACACCTCTCAAACTTCCTCTGCTGAAATGATCTGAGCTTTGCAAAAATATATGTGTTAGAATTTAAAGCCACTCCAGAAAATCTGAGAATAGAAATTTTAAAAGTAAAAAAAAAAAAATCCCCACACATAACATTAGGCAAATATAAATATACACATGCATGCATACAAACATACATCCACATGTACACGCCAGCTTTGTAGAAACAAATCTAAAAATTCAGCTAAGAAGAGGTTTGGTGTTAGAAGGGTGATTAGTCAAGAATATTGGATAATTCAAAATTCCCAGACAATTTTAAATGTTTTCATCACAAAGAAATAGTAAATGTTTGAAATTATGAATAACTTAAATATTCTGATTTGATCATTACATAATATATAAATACACTGAAACATCATACTGTACCCCATAAAGATGTATATTATCAATTTTTAAAACTTTAAAACTGGAGGGGGCTGGGGATTTAGCTCAGCAGTTCAGTAGCCTGCCTTGCAAGCGCAAGGACCCAAGTTCGATCCCCGGTACCAAAAAAAAAAAAAACCTTTAAAACTGGAGTAAAAAATAACACGTGTTACTGATTAGGAATAATTTTTACCAATCTAATATTAACTGCCTAAACTTAGACCACCAAGCCAGAAGAAATAATAAGGTGTCATACGATGATTGTGAAATTTCAAATAGGCCACTGCTAAATTAGCAGGACTTGGTAACTGCAATTCTGAGGCATAAAAAAATTAGCAAAAAACATGAATTCTAGCTAAAGTGGCAAAAATAAGCAATCTGCCACAACCACAGGGTTCTTCAGCATTGTTTTCCTGAAAGCAGAAAGAAGCACCAGGGTCTCGACAAACTGTTGAGCAGGAACAAACAGGGACCACAAGTCGCCAGTGACTGTTCACTTCTGTCAAAATTTCCCAAGGACATTTCTGTTAGATCTGAAGGCTGACAGTTTGCCCTGGGCACTTAATGTCAAAAGGGTAAGACAGATTCTCAAAAAAGGGTTTCCCTCCTAAGCCTCAGGGTTTTGCCTAAAAGCAAGCAAAAATCTTGAGTTTGTGAATCCAAATGCTGATCCAGCCAATTTAACTGTGGCTACAGGTGAACACCACCAGGGAAGGTCAACTGTTCTTCCTATTCCTTGTTCTGCCCTCCTTGCTTTTCTCAATTCAAAACATTAATTCACTTGTTGGTTCTTCCATTTCTTCTCTCATTTTTTTTCTTTCCTTCTTCAACTGTGGAATCCCCTGCTTCTTCAGATAACACTGCCCGAATTCTCACCAAGAGGTCTGGCTTCCGGCAGCAAGAGCAGAGCATATTTTACCTGCCTATCCTGATAGCAGACAGTGGGCAGCCAGTGCTGAGCAGCACAGGCACACTGACCATTCAGGTGTGCAGCTGTGATGACGATGGCCACGTCATGTCCTGCAGCCCCGAGGCCTACATGCTCCCAGTCAGTTTGAGCAGGGGTGCCCTCATCGCCATTCTGGCCTGCATCTTTGTCCTCTTAGGTGAGTAAATGTCTTGTTTCTTCTGTGTGGGTCCCTCCTTGCTCAGATAACAGTCAGTTATCCCCCTCACACAGTTATTTAAAACTAGTCTATCATGCCATACTTACTGAAAAGGTGGTGTAATGAAGCTTGGGAAAAAGTACAGAAAATTAAAGACAGTCCCTTCATTCAATGCCTTTTTTGGCAAGATTAAAGCACATGTATTCACCACGCATCTACAATCGACCACAAAACCATGCTAGGTGCTAGGATTAGACTTCACCAAGTTTACTCCGGAATGAAATAACTTCATTTTGACATCACAGAACCAAAATTACAATTTTGAAAAGATATGATGATCACCTCTTCTAACACCTTCCTTTCACATAAACAGCAGCTAAAAGCCAGAGGTTAAGTGACAGACCCAAAGCTAAATGTCAAAGGCATATGAAGGACTGAAATGCAGGCAGGCCATTTATTAGGCCCCTAGCTTAGCAGCACTGCCCTTCTTAAATGCTCAAGTGCAGATTCTGAAGGTACTGTTACCCAGAAAGAAAGAGGCACAGAGTGTGCCTTGGTAAAGGGGAGGTGCTATTTCAAACAACAGGACCATTTTTCTCAAAGCATGACTTTTAAGAGCATAATGCAACACTTATTATTTAAATGAAATTATCTAAAAATAAGACATACAGTGATCTTTATTTCTAAAAAGAGACAGACCAATTTTATAAAGTGCCTAATTCTCTATCACCATCCACATTTCTTCCAGCAGATAATCCAAGGAGATCAGTAAAGTCCTCATAGAAAAGTAGAATTTTAACAGAAATCTGAAGGAAGTGGTGGAGTGAGCACAGATTTGTGGAAAACAAATTGTTTGGGGGTGTCAGCGCCCCTCCTAGGTACTGACACTACCCAACAAAGAGTAATACCTAAACAAAGCTAGTTTGCTTCTGGTAAAATACAAAGAGATGATGCAAGGCTAGTGAGAGAGCACTATTGGGATAGAGAATCATTCCTTTTCCTCTTAAGTCATACTGTAAGGCACCCACCTACCTCCCTTATACATAAGGCCATTTGTGTAACTTTTCTAACTCCACCATCAAAAGTAAAAACTTAAGTAATCTCTTAGATCCAAGAAAAAAAATATATATATACCACCTCTTCTGATAAATTAAACCACAGCATATACATCCTGCTTAGGGAAAAACAAAAGTAATAGACAACAACATCATTCAAAGTCAAAGAACTCCCAGCTTTCTCTGAGGAAAAAATAAAGCATTGGAGATTTAAATTAAAATATACTTGTAGATATCCATATATACTCTTTATCTCTACTTTTCTAAACACCAAGAGACTGATCAGATCAAAGAAAGAAATTATTCTTTGTATAAAATATCTGTGTTTGACTGACATTCTAGACAGGGCTGTGGAATTGACTTCTCAAGTTACATTTTTTAAATACAACATGTGGTTTAATTTTGTGGTAGTTTAGTCTCACATGAAGGGAGAAGTAGCAAAAATAAGTAACCTTTCTAAGTCCTTAGATTCCTTGTTATGGTTTCTGGTCTGTGAGAATTGTTAAGGTTTGTCCATGACAAACAAAGCCCACCTGCAATTTCTTAAATGTCCATAAGGTGGCATTGGGAGTCCTTCAGAGCAGAATAGAACCACCTAGAAGAAGCCTCTGAAGAAACTTCCTCCTAGGAGAAAATTCCAGACTAGCTGTCCTTAATTCTACCTTCAGAAAATATTATAAATTCACCCTGGCCCACAAAGAGCCCATCATTACAGAGACACTGACTTGGAGGAGCTATCTAGTTAGTAGTAGTGTGAAAGGGGTAATTTATTTCATCCCTCTCCAACTCATTATGTGTTGTCTTTTGAACTCTACAGAATAAGATAAGTTTTCAAGAGCTAAATTAAACATAGGTGTCATTAAAACTTCAGTTTTATGTATTCTTATTCCTATATTAAATACAATTCATAAAACTGTGTACAAGTTTAGTTGTAGCTGATCAGCAAATAAAAAACTACATTTTATGAAAAATTAAATAAACACATTAATCTTGACAATTTCAATGTGGCAGTGCTTTCTTATGTCTTGAATATGTATCCAATTCTCTAGGTATTATACACTGTGTCCATAATACCTAAAGAATAAACATGTCTAGAACCAATTCTCTTCTGTCACACAATCAAGGAAACCTTTCAGCAGAATAGGATCACTTTCCCAAAGTATGACTTTTAAGAGCATAATGCAATACTTATTATTTAAATCAAATTATCTAAAAATGAGACATATAGTAATCTTTATTTTGAAAACAGACCAATTTTATAAAGTATCTAATTTTTCATCACCATCAGCATTTCCTCCAGCAGATAATCAAAGACTGAGTCTTCCTATGTTGCCTAAACTGGCCTCAATCTTGTAGGCTCAAGTGTTCCACTGGTAACTGGAACAATAGATGTGTACCACCCAGCCCAACTACGCAGAGTTTTCTTTGTTTCTTGGTATCTTAAAATACCATCACTGCCATTCCAAGATCACCTGAATCTCTGCCCACTCCAGCAGGCAGAGTTCACTGGCTCTGACTCTGTACTTCAATGACAACACCTGTAACTCTATGAGAGGCCTATCACTCTCTGATTTATATTAACCATTACATATTTAATTGCCTTATATTGCAAGTTCTAAGAACACAAACAATTTCATAATCAATATTGTTTCCCCACTGCTTATAATAGAGCATAAAAACTTATTTGGGTTTAGTAGTAACAGTTTATTGAATGCCACAAATACAGCATATTAACTTAGAATCCCATTTTTCCATCCTGCCTTCAGTCCAAATCACACCCCAGCCTCTGATGCTCAAATTTAAGCTTCCCTTCCTTAGAGTCTTATTAGTCTCTTTCCCTGAAATCCCACAGGTCCCACAGTCCATTCCTCATACTTTTGTATATACAGAACATACGCAAGAGTGTATAATTGTCTGTGTGTGCATTTTGTCACCCAAGCTAGTAACAAAATATTAGGTATTAACATTATTAATTGCAGTTTATACAAAAAGGTCAACCTATATTCAAATGCTTTTTAAAAATTACGGTTGAGCAGGGGATTTGCCTCAGTGGTTCCACCCCCTGCCTCACAAGTGCAAGGGCCTGAGTTCCGTCCCTGGTACCAAAAACAAAAAAGCAAAAAAAAACATACATTCTACTTGCACTAAAATCATGCTTGAGGTTTTTTGTTCTTTTTTTTGTTGTTGTTGTTGTTGTTCTGTTTTGTTTTGTTTTGTTTTTTGGTACCAGAGATCGAACTCAAGACGTTGTGCTCATGAGGCAGGCTGTGGAACCACTGAGCTAAATCCCCAGCCCCATTTGTTGAGTTTTCTTAGTCTGTAATCTCTAATTGCACATATGACTGTACCACATTTTCCCCTTAAATAAACTGGGTCTTATTTTTGCAATGCTGTCAAACTGTCACTGTTCACCAACTGTAACAAAGCACACCAGAAAAAAAAATCAATACAGTTCTATAGCTAAAATCTCAACACACTTCCTGGAAAACATTTTCACTCACAGAGATAAAAAGCTCAATGGGATTATCTCTATCTCTCCTTTAAACCCCAGTGAACATATCCAGGAAAAAAAATGCATTTGTTCGGATAAAATTTTATCCAAACCTGCAAGGGCACACCTAACAATGTGGTGCTTCTTTGATAACACAGTGAATTATATAAAATGTCACTGCTCATTCTTTTCCTTCCATGAAAGCCACTGGATAAAGAAAGCTGTAATCATTTCTTTCATAAAAGGCTTTACTGAGAAATCTGGGGTTAATGGATCACAGAGGTCATTTATGTCTTACTTTTCGGAGAGGGTATAAAAAGGACAATGGCTTTAGCTCATCTTTAGGTTGTATGTCTGTGTACAAATACATTTAAATATAGTTATATTTATAGACTAGGATCCTATTAAGATGTGAACATAAGAAAGCAGAATTCCACTCAGATTTTACATATATATATATATATATATATATAAAATATATACATATATTCATTACTATATAATGATACAATTCTTAGTATATCTTAGTCCCATAGCAAGTCACAGTGACTGGATGCACACACTATTTCAAAGCAACAAGATTATGTAAAGAGAGTGTATATGCAACTTCTAATTATACCAATTGAAAAAAACAGAGGGAGCGCTTCATTTGTCCACACACTCTAAATCTAACATAACAAAAATAATAAAAACAAGGTAGATTGCTATTAGTTAACTCCCTGAGGTTTAAAATACCCGAATACTATCTCTGAACTCACCAGTTAGTGACTTACTTCTTCCTTTATTCCTGGTCAATCAAGAGTATTTCTAGTGACAGCCAAGCCTTGCGGATAAATATCCTGTCCTCTCTATTCTTGGCAGTGTTGGTGCTGCTTATTTTGTCCATGAGGAGACACCGGAAACAACCGTACATCATCGACGATGACGAGAACATCCACGAAAACATCGTCCGCTATGACGACGAGGGAGGTGGTGAGGAGGACACCGAGGCCTTTGACATTGCGGCCATGTGGAACCCCCGGGAGGCACAGGCAGGCGCTGCCCCCAAGACACGGCAAGACATGCTACCAGAGATTGAAAGTCTCTCGCGCTACGTGCCTCAAACGTGTGCCATCAACAGCACTGTCCACAGCTATGTGCTGGCCAAGCTTTATGAGGCCGACATGGACCTGTGGGCCCCACCCTTCGACTCCCTCCAGACATACATGTTCGAGGGGGATGGCTCTGTAGCAGGGTCGCTGAGCTCCCTACAGTCAGCCACCTCGGACTCGGAGCAGAGCTTCGACTTCCTCACGGACTGGGGACCCCGCTTCCGGAAGTTGGCTGAGCTCTACGGGGCATCGGAAGGGCCCTCGCCCTTGTGGTGACGGAAGCCGGGAGGCAGGGGTACGTCCAAATCCAGACGTTCTCGGATGATACATCGTGGACAACCCGCAGCATATCACACGAGCAATACAGTTCTGGGCTGGAGAGTGAGGATGGGCTGCAAGGGGCGAACAGAGCTCTCTCTGGATAAGCTTTACTTGATTATAATCAAGATGAAACCCAGGAAGAGGAGAGCAGAATCTCCAACTACTTTTTCGTTTTAATTTTTCTGACACTGTTTAAAGGTTCGGAGTCCACGGTACTAAGCAAGCTTGGCTTTTCTGCTATTCACAGGGACTTTGTCACTTTGCCACCACAAAAAAGAATAGAAAAGGCCCTGATTCCAAATACAGAGTTGACCAGTGAATACAGGTAGAAAGTTCTACTCTCGTGTCCGGATTTTTTTTTTTAATATTATTTTCCTTTAAGAGTTTTCCTGGATCATCAAACCGCTGAAAACAATTTACACAGAAGAACACTGAAAATTTGTTCCTTAGTGAAATTAACCTACCAATTCTGGAAAGGTTGGAATTTCTTTTTACCTTTTTGAGACAAGGTTAAGACTGAATCAGCCTTGCATGGCGGTGGGAGGGAGGGAGGGAGAAGGAAGAGACAATGACTTTGTGCTCAAGTTTAATAGCTAGCTGAACCAAGAGTTGTTGGCATTACAGCTAATCCAGTGCCACTGAGTTAGAATGCTTCTGTTCTCCTTTCAGCTCTTTTAGCCCCTGCAAAAGTGTTCAGAATGAAATCCGAAAATCTGCCTCTTTGCACTGTAGATGTCTCTTCCATGTGCCAAATGTGGAGATTAGATGCTACAAACGAAAGCCAAATAAAAAGAAGTATCTGCTAAAAGCATGGGTTAGAGGGCTTTCCTAATCTGTGTGAGGTCAATCCAAGGGATGTTTACATACTGTAGATAACCTACTTGAACAAAAACCAGTATTATAGAGAATAAATGGATGTAAGAAAATTACATGTATAAGCTTTTTATATTTCTTAATAATTTTGGTAATAAATATGATGTACTGCATCTCAGTACCTTAGCACTTCTTTTAATAAAAGTTAAATAGAAGGGAAAGTCTATTGCAAATTTGTTTAATTCCTGAGCCAGTATAAGATGATTTTGTTTTCTTGATTTAGCCTTAGGTTCTTGGGACTGGGACTGGTTCGTAAGAGAGAAGCAATATCAAAGAAACGTGATATTATGCACTCTGACCAGGTGAATATTATGGTTCAAACTGTAAAGCTTTTAATAAACACTCTTGTTCTTCTATCTCTGAAAAAGAAACAAAGGATTATTTGGTAATATCAATGATACAATGATGAATTTATCCCATATTATTCATTTTGTGAAAGGGTTTTTACACATAGCCACCAAGGAGGTAGGCTACTATTACTTTCATTTTGGTTTCATTGCCATATTAAATATGATTAATTTGTTCACTCAAGATAGTCTTACAGAAGGTTAGTACCATATTTTATTCATCTTTCTTTCCCTGTAATAGTTAACAGTCCTTTGCATATAGTAGATGCTTATTAGATGCTAATCAGGTAACTGATGGACAATATCTCTTTCTTTGCCAATCTATTACTAAAGTAAATTTACAGTTATCCTCACAATTGAGGACAAAGTGTGAACCAAATAGATTTCTAACAAACTTAATTATAGCTGTGGCTCTCAAATTTTAATGTGTAACTGAATCAACTGGAGGCTTTGTTAAAAACTATCTCTCCCCCACCCCCGGAATTTGTGATTCAGTAGACATGGCACAGTTTGCTTTCTAACAAATTCCCCAGGTAATGCTGATCTGTTGCTGATGCAGGGATCAGTCTGAGAAAGTGTGGTATACAGTTACTCTTTTGCAAACATATGAACATTAGATTATCAGCCCACTTGAGGCTCACCCTATCAAGAGAGTTATGAATCTCTTCTAGCAAAATGAATGCTGATGAAAAGTAGAGAAAGCAGATGAGAGCTTGGGAGCCAGTAGGATGTAATTTTGTGCGTGTTACATAGATTCCTAAGAAATACACAAATTATCTCAACTTTCTTTATACTAATCTTTTCTTCCCATGAGAGGCAGGCAGCTCTCACCCATCCTTCTTAAGGTAGGATGTATTGAAAATAAATTTAACAAAGCAAAAGAACAAAATATTAACCAAACTAGACTCTACCACAAACTAATTATGTGAGTGTGGGCAAGCTAACCTCTATAGCATTCTTTATATTGAAAGCTTGGGATAATTTTATGACTACTCACTTTGTGTTGCATGCCTTATAACTGGGAACAGCTGTTATCCTAACCACAGGGGCTTATCATGCCCCACATCCTACAAATTTGATCCCCATGATTCTGGGCATGAAGTGATTAAACAGAATTTCCTGAATCTTCTGGTCCCTAGAAGGATGTTTAATAGTATAATATAAGAAGTGTGAAAGAAGCACAAAATAGGAGAACTATTTCAGCTCATACTATGAGCTGAAAGAGACTCTCACTTCCAATGACTTTGGGGTTTTAAAATTCTCTTTCTGCTACCATGGTGTACCACAAATAATGCTCCTCTCTCCCTGGGGAAGAAAGAAAAAAGGAAAAAGAGGGAAGGAGGGAGGGGGAGAAGGAGTGGGGAGAGACAGAGGATGAGAGAGAGACAGACAGAGACAGAGAGAGATAAAACTACTACACAAGTAGTGTGCTCAGGTTAGACCAAAGAGCTTTAAAATTAGTACACTATTTCTGTATTATCAGGTTAAGCAAGCAGTCACATAATTAACATGTTAAAGGGAAATGAACCTCTGTAGGAAACTACTGATTTAGACTGCTTAGCCTGAAATTGTATTCTGAATTAAATATGAGCAAAAATAAAAATTCTCAATACATTTTCTCAATCAAAAAAGGAGAATATGTCAATATAGAAGACAGGCAAAGGCAAAGACTGAGTGTCTCACATAAGAAAAAATCTGTAAATCCTCAGAACAGAATTCAGACAAGTGAAATTCAGTACAAGCATATTGATCAAAAAGTGTTACAATTCACTAGTAATTCAAAACTAGACTTTGGTATCAAAATACACAGTATATACAAATAGTACTGGGCTACATTAACACAGATTATACAAATAGTTCTCCATTTTTAAATTCTTTTGTCATTTTCATAACAATTATATTGTATACAATATATACATTATGTTAAAAGATTCTATATATAGATTTGGAAAGCTTCTGCTTAGTCCTTAAGGATCAAGTTTCTGATACAAGGAGTAAACAAAATTAGGTTAAAGAATCCTTTTTTTTGCCGGGTGTGGTGGTTCATGCCCGTAATCCCAGCACTCAGGAGGCTGAGGCAGGAGGATCGCTATGAGTTCAAAACCAGCCTGGGCTACATACATAGTGAGTTCCAGGTCAGTCTCAACTATAGTGAGACCCTGACTCAAAAACCAAAAAAAAAAAAAATCCTTTTTTTTAAAACAACCTACTAAAGAGACTTATGTATTCAAGTTATACAAAAACATGCTAATTTATAGTATATTCAGTTAACTATAGCACTGACCCAAAACACAGCTTTTCTTACATATTTATTCCTGGGACAGGATGCTTACAAATTCTGACCCATTTGTTCAGCCACACTCTTGGTTTTTAAGGATGATCAGATGGCTGAGGGTGAGGGTGAGGGAGTTTCTTCCACTCCAGTCCTTTAACTACAATGACAAGCTTCCAGATGCCCATGATACCAAGGTATCTACCTTGAATCCCAGAAATCCTGAGACCACAACTTGAAATATCCACTGTCAAAAATGAGTGCAACCATTCGTAAAACCTTTTCTAATTTTTCAGTAGGGCTGGATCCTAGTTTTTCTTAAAAAAAAAAGAAAGCTTATTTCCCTTTCTTCCCCTTCTTTTCTGTCAATTATTTTGGTTACCACTGCTGCATTTAGAAAAAAAATTTTAGTGGAGTTAACTGATAACCATTTATTATGCCCAGACATTTAGTGGGTCAGTAATTTGGAATGGGTGCATCAAAGACACTCAAAAGCTAAGGTCGATTTAAGAGCAGAGCCCAGATCATCCAAAGACTTGTTCTTCTTCCATATGTCTGGTCGCTAATGCTGGCTATCAATGAGGACCAGATGTAGTAAACGTTACCCAGACGTCCTCCTCTGGTTTTATGGACTTCCTCACATAATGGTGACTGAATCCTAAAAGAGAGCACCACAAAAAAGCCAGGAAGAAAGTGAATCAACTTCTATAACTTTAGAAGAAACACAGCATTACCTCTATGATAATCACTAGCCTCCCCGTCCTGAAGAAGAGGGAACAGATTCCACCTCTCAATCGATGTTTCAGAGTGTCAGAGCTACACTACAAGAAAGAATAAGTCTATGCCTATTGTTGGAAAAATATAATAAGCCACATCATCTTTGCCTTTTTTGTGCACTCTTTCCCCTACTCCAGGAGTCACTTCTGGTTCTATTTACCATTTCCTCCATCTCTTCCACTCTTCCTCTTCTTTATAGAATACATTCTTATTCCATAGGTACATTACTCTTCTTTGAAAGTCAGCCTCATCCCTATCACACAGTGCTTTCAGGATTAAATAAATATTCCATGAAAACACCTAGCAAAATACCTGGCATATAACAAGCATACATTTTATTAAGTTTTAATTAATGTTTAATAAACAACATACTTAAGGTATACAATTTGATATTTTGACATATTTATACACACATGAAACCATCCCCACAAACACCATACCGACTATATCTTACCACTAAAAATTTTCTCATGACCCTCTGTAACACCTCCCTCTCCTCCTGTCTTGCCTCCATTCCGTCCCAAGCAAATACTGAAATATTTTCTGTCACTATAAATTAGCTTTCATTTTTAGACTTTTATATCAATGAAATAATACCAATTTTACCTTTTTTCTTTGAGATGGCACTGTTCACTCAGCAAAAACTACTTTGACATCTGTCAATATCACTGGATCAATATGTCATTGTGTTTTGTTATTGAATAATATTCCATTATATAGATAAATCACAATTTGTTGGGGTTTTTTTTCTATTCCATGTAGAGATTTGAGTACCTTAAAGTTTGTGGCTATTATAAGCTGCCATGAACATATATGTATATGATTTTTTATGTAGACATGTTTTCTCTTCTTCATAAATTCTTAAGATTGGAATGGGTTAGATCATAAGGTAGGTGTATGCTTTAAAAACAACCACAGAAAAGCCTTCCAAAGTGTTTTTACCATTATTCTTTCCCTTTAACAATGTATGAAAGTTCAATTTCCTCCACATCTTAGCCAATACTTGCTGTGGTCTTTTTGCATTTCAGCCAATATAAAGTAGTACTGTGGTATCTCACTTAGCTTTAATTTACAATATCCTCATGGGCAATAATGTTGAACATCTTTTTTTTCTCCTTTTTATTGAGTTTATTGGTACAATCTAGGTATACAATACAGTTACATTCATCTTTGGGATTCTGTACCTTTACCTAATAGGTCTTGATTCTCATTTTCTCCCCTTGTTCCTGCCCTCCCTTCACCCCCACTCCCCTCCCCATTTACAAACACTTTATTTCCATTTTTTCAGTTTCTCATATTTTTTTTCCTCTCCCTTATTACCTTTCCCCCACCTTTCCCACTTTCCCTATGCCTTTAGCCCTTTACTTCCTATTTCACATTATTAATTATCTCATTAGGATCCTGTGTACTATTGTAGTTTTTCACACCAGAGAAACTATTCGGTATTTCAGTTAAAGAAATCTCTGTATGAACATTAAAAATAGGGAATCCTAAAATAAAACTAAAAAGGAAAGTAAAAGAGAAAAGGCGATGATGTAACATTAAAATAATCCTTAATTCTGGAGATGAAAACGGTCCCTTAACATATTTAAATTGCTTCTTGCTCTTGTAGTCTTATCTTATTCTCTTTTTTTTTCATTATTTAGAGAATACTTCATTAGTTTCTGTAATCAAACCCATGTAGATATGACCTTACACATTTAGTACGATGTGTTACCCCTGTACACATGGAAAAAAAATTAAAAAATTAACATTTCTAGACCAATATGGCTGTCCATTTCTGTACAATGCCAACTCAACACAGTAAATTGGGATGACTTTTTCCAAAGTTGGCAGCACGTTAAAGTTTCCCAAAATTCAATTTATATATATGTGTGTGTGTGTGTGCGTGTGTGTGTGTGTATATTTATATTTATATAAAAAGACTAACAATAGCAGTATGTTATGCATTGATAGCAGCAACAGCTTTTCCAGGTTCTGCAGTCATCTGAACAAAATTAGAGACATTCAGCACATTCCATTAAAAAAACAAAGAAAATAATAATATCCAGAAAACAGCAAAATTCTGTTGCTGTTGTGGTAACTGGCACCATTTTTTTATTAGCATCTTAATCATCATCTGGAAAGAGAACATTCTAGAGTAATATCATTAAATGTAGCTCTGATAAAACACAGTCCCTACTATATATCATAAAGCAGGTACAAGATATTTTACATTCATAGAGGTATGATACAGTACTGTTCTACATCAATAATACTAGAATCAGTTTTGGTTTGAAATTTACTTTGTCTGCGAATAAGATTGATACCCCTGTTTTTTTCTGGGCTCCTGTCACATGGAGAATTGTTTTCTATCTTTTCACTTTCAGTCTATGGGCTTCTTTTTGCACTAGGTGCATTTTTTGCATACAACATATTGTTGGATTTTGCTTCTTATTCCATTCTGCCAGTCTATTTCTCTTGATTCGTGAGTTGAGGCCATTGATATTGATGGTTATAACTGATATGTACTGACTTATTATTGACATGTTATTGGCCTTCTGTTGACTCTTTTTACTTTTTCACCTTCTCCTTTTAATTTTTTGCCTTGTCTATTTGATTTGCTCTGTTGGGCCTCATTGTGTTGTTGCCTTCATTGTCTTTTTCTAGGATCTTGTTTAGAATTGCTTGTAGTGCTGGTTTGGTATCCATGTAGTTTCTCAGGTGTTCTTTGTCTTGGAAGTGTCTTATTTCCCCATCCATTTAGAAAGAGAGTTTTGCAGGATACATCAGTCTAGCTTGGAGGTTGTTCTCTTTTAGTATTTGAAATATCTCATTCCAGGCTCTGTTGAACATCTTTTCATATGCTTATTTTCAATCCATGTACCTTCCTAGATAACATATCCAGATGTTTTGCTCATTTTTAATTGGGGTATTTGTTTTCTTACTGTTGAGTTCTGAGATTTTTTTAATATTTTTTGTACAGAAGTCCTTAATCGGATACATGCTTTCAAAGATATTGTCCCAGTTTATGGTTTACCTTTTCAATCTCTTGAGAATATCCGTTAAAAGCCAGAGGATTTTTATTTTTCATAAAACTAAATTTTTTCAATTTATTCTCTCAGGGCTTATGATTTCATTTCTTTGTCTAACACGAGGTCACAAAGATTTTCTCCATGTTTTCTTCTTCAAGTTTGTACTTTTAGGCTTTACACTTAGGTCTACAGTCCATTTCTATTTTTTTCTCTAATTTTTTTTCTTTTTATTGAGTTTATTGGTATATTCGTTACTGGGAATATTGTACCTTTACATGACAGGTCTTGGTTCTCATTTTTTTCCCTTTGTCCCTGCCCTCCCTTCAACCCCTCCTCCCCTCCCCATTTACAAACACTTTATTTCCATTTTCTCATATTTTTTATTTTCCCTTATTCACTTTCCCCTACCCTTCCCACTTTCCCTACATCTTTACCATTTCTATTTTAATAGATTGCTAGGTATGATCAAGGTCCTTTTCTCTTTTTTCTTGCAAATAAATATCTAACTATTCTATCACCATGTATTGGGAAAAAAGCTGTTTTTTAACTGAACTGTCTTTGCACCTTATTATGAGTTGAATTGTGTCCCCCTACATCAGAAGATATGTCCAACTTCCAACTTCTATGCCTGTGAATATAAATTTACTTGGAAATAGAGTTTTATTGGAAATAGAGATATAATCAAGATGAGGTCATGCTGCATTAGATGGACCCTAATCCAATGACTGTTATCTGTATAAAAAAGGGAGGTTTGGACACTGAGACAGAGACACAGAGAAAACACCATGTGATGGTACAGGCAGAGATTTCTCTGAAGTGATGCCTCTATAAGCCAAGAAATACCAAGGATGCTGGGAACCAACAGAAATTGGGAAGGGTGTGAGCTAGATTGTTTCTCTTGCTCCAAAAGTAACTAACCCTGTTAATGTCTTGATTTCAGACTTCTGACCTCCAGAACCATAACAGAATAAATTTCTTATTATTTTAAGCCACCCAGTTTGTGATAGAACCTGTTGTTACAGTAGCCCTAAGATATATACTTATAAAGTATATAATGTTTACATAGCAGCTTACCTATTAATTAACTAGTGTGTTCATTTAGTGGGTTTTTTTACTTCAACTCAGCCTTGACGTGTAGTTTGAGCACATAGAGAGGGCCTTGGAATATATCATGTAGTCTGGCAGGTCACAGGTAGCAGCAGCCCTCTCCAGGTAATTTGGCAGTGTGTGAGTAGATCTCTCTTGGTTCTAGGTAGGAGGTAGGAACAAATGAATTGACAGATGGTGGAAAGAGACACTTTTATTCATGTGATTTCCCTGATGAGGACAGGGCAGAGAGGCTCAAAAAATGCAGAAAGCTTTGTGCTTGCTGGAAACAGCAGTAAGTGCTCATTGACACTCAGGCAAAATAGCAAAGGGACAGCATTCAGAGGGGTACCCCATACTCTTGTCAAATGCAGAGGATATAACCCAGGCTGGTAAATTCTCCACTAACATAACTGTAGGTGAAGAATTGCATGATCTCTGGCACTTGACATTCCCTGGCTGCCCAAGAATATGACAAAATCCTCACATTTCCCTGCCGGGCCCATATGTGACAGAGGTTGCTCATTCTATCTATCCTTCAAGAGCCCACTGGGGCAGGGAAAGTGGTGATCTGGTCTGGTGTTTAACTCCAGGATTAGCCTCATCCACCACAAATTTTTGCATTTACCAATGACTTCTTTGGACATTGATTGATGGCTTCTAGGATGATAGGGACAAGATGAGAGTCTCAATGAAAAGTGTTATATGACTAATATTGATTACAGCTAGGAGGCACAGAAAGTCTTATCAGAAGGCTCCAGGCTGACATCTCTGCTGTTCAGGAAAGGGACTACAGTAGAGAAGGAGGCTATTGAGGACTGACTATGGTGCTAGATGAGACATGGTGCTACATGCTTTTACACACATTGCCATGTTAAAACATAAAGTATGGACCAAAAGCCTGAAAGAGAAATTAAAGCTGTGTGAAGTATTCGTCTTAGACGTAGAGGTAATTGGCTTCTCCTACAGTGATCTCTGAAAAAATTATTAAGCACTGATTGTTGTTATTCTTTCTCCGCCTTTAGCCCTGAAGAACTTCAGTATTGTCCAGCAGAGCCAGGTGGACACACACCATGAATCACTGAGAAATCATGAGAGATTGTGCTTTTAATGTTCCATTCTTAAGTGCTTTGCTGTAAGCATTATTTCACTATCATATGTTAAGATTTTTTTAAAATAAATATCATTAAATAGGTAAGTCTTTGTTGCCTAGACCTTATATGATCCAGTATAATCTCTCAAATGAGCAGGCAGCTACTTCTAGAGGTCAGTGGCACACTGCCATATTTATAGTATGTTCTGTGCCTACAAATAGGATACAAATATTCTCTAAATTTAAGGCCACTTACCACATCCAGACTCCTACATGGGTCTAAGCATATGCCATGTACATTTCAGACACATTTGGCAAATGGATTATTTATGGGACTTGGCAGAAAAGTCTTCATCGGGATTTTTAGTCACAGTCTCTATGACAGCACCTACTGCGACATTGAATAGGTAAAGTGAATAATAATATATCCAACTTGGAAAGTTAATTTCTGCTCATATATCTAATTATTAAATACACCATTACTGAAGAGCTCCCTGTAGCATAGTTTCCTGCTGTGTTGATAGACCATTCATTATTTAAAATTGTTTTTTCGTTGCAGATAACAACAACAACATCACAGCACAAATGGAAATCCTATTTTTAACTAGAACCTCCCTATTCTAAAAGAAAGAAGACAGTTTTTTTTTT
>NW_022900942.1:24064628-24213629 GCF_012274545.1 Fukomys damarensis | reverse complement strand
ACCTCCCTATTAAAAGAAAGAAGACAGTTTTTTTTTTCTTTTTTTTTCGGCCTCTTGGAATGGAAGGCTAGTACTTGCTTCTTCTCTTTTAATTTCAGTGACATTCTCACTGGCAGAGATCATTGATAAATCTTGAAGCTCCATTAAAATAGAAATGTATTAAGGTTCATCCTGTAATATCACCCTAACTGATTTTTTTTCTTTTCAGACTAAAAACTTTCTTATGAGAGTAAAGAAGACAATGGGAACATAGCATTTGATCTAAGAGAAAAAAAAACAAAAATAGATTTGAGATTGCAGAAATAGAAACACATAGCACAAAATTCTCTACAGGCTTCTTCTAAATATAGACTGGACTTAAGAATGCCAATATAGGAGAAACATGACCATTCAAAGGAAATTTACATTAATTATATTACTTGACTATCCTTAGCCACGCTTTCTAATAAAGACTAAATGAATAAACTAGATAAATAGCAAGCTTAAGTCGACAAATTATTTTTATATCCTCTATATTAACTAGCATACTTGGGAACCTAAACTATTGAATATTAATCATAAGACTATTCAAAGGATGGAGATATATCCTTTGCCCTTGAGTTCTAAGTCTTTGCTTATAAAGAGCATTATTACACATGTAATAGAGTTTGCTAAGCATTTGTGTTCAGTTGTTTGGTCTAAGTTCTACTCTGCAGGACAGTCCTCCCTCTCCCAAACTGAAAATAATTGCAATGCTAATGTGTGGTAACTCAAAACTGAAAACTCTGCTATTGAAGAAACCATGGCAATTATTAGGGATATTCACAGATATTCTAGATCTCCTCTATTACAGACTTCCAGTTTTGCATTCCCACAAAATTTATGTGCCAAAATCCTAAACCCCAGTGTGATTGTATCAGGAAGCAGGACCCCTGGATGATAATTAAGTTTTAAATGAGATCATGAGGGTAGAGACTTCATGATGGGATTATTGTTCTTACAAAAAGAGAGAAGAAGACTAGATCTTGTTCTCTTGGCCATCTGAGGACACAGCAAGATGATAGATGTACAAGCCAAGAAAAGAGCCCTACCAATAATTCGTTTTACCAGGGACTTGATCTTATATTTCCTAGCACCCCCTCCAACTATAAGAAATAAATATTTGTTGTTTAACTCCCTCCCCCATCTGTAGTATTCTAGTATAGTAGCCCAAACTGACCAAGGTATCCTCCCTTAAGGTAAAAAGTGGAACTGCTATTCTCCACCCCTTTTATAGTTAAGCATAGTCATGTCACTGACAAAATCTGAGCAGAGCCTTAAGAGCCTATGTAGGATTTGCTACAATCTCTTCTCCCAGCTACACTGAACTGTAGATCTGCACCAATACAGAGCTTCTGCCTGCTTAGCTCCCTGAGTAACCGTTTTGATGAGGATCCTCCTGATGGCCTGTAGTGTGAGGTAGAAATGACAACTATCACATGCAACTTTTATAGTATTAAGTCACTCATTTTGGAGTTGTCTCAGCATAATTTAGCATATTCTCAATAATACAACAATAATTATTAACTTCTCTCAAGAAGAGAGACTAACCAACTGATAAGACTGATATGAACAGATCAATGATGACTGATGTTTCATGAGGAATACCTGTTTCCCAGTTATGTTTTTCTTCCCACAAGTAAAAATGACTTTCATTGATTTCCTCCATTTCTCTTCAAAATTAACAGCACAAACTTTTGAAATTAGACACATAAAATAACACTGTACTCTATGTCCTTCTCCCCTATCTCTACTTAACAAAAGTATACTCACAAAGCTAGGGTGTAGTTCAGCGTTAGAGCACATGCTCAGCACTCTTGAGGCCCTGGGTTCATTCTTGAGCACCAATAAAAGAAATGAACTCGGGTTAGGGATTTAACTCAGTGGTTCTGCCGCCTGCTTCGCAAGCGTAAGATCCTGAGTTTGATCTCTGGTGCCAATAAAAAAAGAAAAAAAAAAGAAAGAAATGAACTCATCCTTTAATCTACATCTCATGATACCTTCTGATCCAGTGACAGTCCCTACTTCAGAGTTCTCAGATACAGACTCCACACCTCCCATGGAATTCAGCACTCTCTGGTATTGTAGCCATTGTGTACCTGGATGCAAAGAGTCTTCTACCTTCTAGAAACATTTTCGGGTGCCCCAGAGATTTAGAGAAAATATAACTAAAGTGTAACCAAACATTCATTATTATTACAGGGGAGACTGGAACTTCTGAATCCTCTTGTATCCAAGCAAGCTATTATAGATAAGTTCGAATCAAAAAGGTCTCATTTTTCTGTTTTCCTAAGCTTAGAACAAAACCTAAGTTGATTATTTCTTGCTTTCTTTTCTCATCCTGTTTCTCTGTTTCTCTAGAGTTAAAGTAAAGCCCAAGCCAGATTATCCTCCTCTTCCACTAAAAGGTAGGAAATAATAAGAAGCATCCACTTCATAATATTAAATGTCCCCACTTTTCTTTCTGAAATCATTACTTATGCTACAGATCTATTGCAACATTTGGATTCCATGTATTTAACTCAGGAGAAAGAAGTTAGTGTTTCATTCCTCATTTCTCTCTTTCTGGGAGCACATTACTTCATTGCGTCGTTACTCTGTCCTGTTCATTCTGCAAGTGTTTGTTGCTGTGTTTGTGGAATGGTTGATTTAACAATGTCCTCCCAAAATTCAGGTTCTTTCTACACTTCAGAATGTGACCTTTTGGAAATAGGGTTACTGCAGATACTTTGCTAAAATGAGGTCATAGTGGAGGAGGCTGAGCCTTTAATTCAATATTACAGGTGCCCACGAGTGAATGAATGAATGAATGAATGCAACCCAGATATAGACCAGCATAAAAGGTGGTGGCCTTGTGATGACAGAAGTAAAGATTGGAAGGGTATCATTATAAACCAAAGAATGCCAAGAATCACCAGCAATACAGAAGCTAGAAAAAAGGCACTCATGAGTTCTTCCTCCGAAGACCTAAGAAAGAACTAGACTATCACCACCTTGATTTTGGTTTTGTGGCTTCCAGGGTGAGAGAATAAATTTCTGATGTTTTAAACCACTAATTTGTGACACCTTATTATACCAACACTGAGTAACTAATATAGCTTCTTTGAATGGTATTCTTTCTACTCCTCAACCTGCTTGACATTTTTATGATGCCTTCACACAATGGTCCCACATATTCCTATACTTCTGATGTTTTCCAAGCCTCTTTTCTGAGTTGAGCAAAGTAGGATGTGAAATTTGAACACTTCTTTACCCAAGTAAAAGTATCAATATCTGAAGCAACATCTTGCTGATCTTTTAAATCTTCCTGCAGCACCTTAATAATATCTATGAAAAGTACAGACTTGAAACTGGCACTACCCCTGTGCTTTTTGGTGCCTCTAATCTCATACTAAATAGTGCTTTAAAACAACTGATTTACTTACTGTGTGTGTCGGCTCACTTCATGGTCTGTTATGAGACAATAAACAAGGTCACTTTAACAGCGACTCTGAATCAGTCCATCCACACATGGGTGCCACCCATCCCATGATCCTTTAGTGCATTCCCTTCAACGATAATATCAGGGCCACCAAATGAACAGAGCTAAGTTTGGGGTATTTTAGGTAATCATTAATCAGTGAGGACAGAATGGGAATTCTGTGGCATAAAAGGCAAAAATAAGCTAAAACTACTCTATTAATCTGAATACACACACACACACAGAGCTATCTTATGTACACATAGTGTAACTCTCAATAGTTTCTGTTTATTCATTTATTATTCATCTAAATGAGTTGGCTCATAGGTAAGATATCTACTAGCTTCCACTTTCTTTGCAAGCATAAGGCAAAGCCAACTTTGTCATTTTGGCTGGGAAAGAATCCTAATTATCTAAGAACCAACACATTTCAATATCATGAGAAATAAGTTTATCTGTATTGGAATGCGACCAAAACACAGATTTTGGTCTCATGCACTGAGAGAAAGCCAATTTAAGGTCTTTTCTCAAACTACTTTATGCCTGAAAGATTTTCCAGTCAATTTTATCATTTAAAATCATATCACTTAGAGTCAAACAAACTGTCCTTGAAGCCTTCCTTTCAGTATTAGTCTTCCTAATTTATATTATTTGGAGATGCTTTAATTAGCTAAGATATTTTATTAATCCTTTAAATATCTCAAGGTATTTGCTGATTTCTTACAGATCTTGGGAAGACAACTCCTTCCCTAGAAGTGCCTAGGAAATGTACAGCTGTTTTCAAAGTTCCATTGCTTTCTGAGACAAGCACTTTATCTTCTTATTTTCTCTCCAGGATAGACAGTAAATGCTGAAGGTCGTGGCTAATTCTGGACGCCCTAATCCACAGTCAGTTTGAAAGAAGAGAAAGCAAACTGAAAGACAGACTGTAATATTGTACTCATTTCAGTACTGTTTACAGAAGTAGAGTAGCTGATGGCCCAGATTGGGTTCCAAGATCTCAAATTTTTCAGTGTTGCTTCAACCCACCAGATAATCTCTGAAAATACAAATAACTTGGAGGATATAAATCTTCTTTATGAAGATGTTTTTCCTCTATTGAAACAATGATAACTATTATCAATAATCCAGAAAGATATTGTCCTGGCTAAGCATAGAAAAGGGAGCAAGAGAGGATCCAAAAGGATAACAGGAGAAGATCCTCTTTCACTTATTGGAGAAAATACTGTTATCCTCATTCTAGAAATAAGACAATTGAGTCCCATAGAATTAAAATGGTACCCTATTGAATAGTAAAAAGGCACAAGACACTTGAAAACTTTTGTGAAAAAAGGACAGAAGAGAACAGAAAATGGCAAGGAAAGGGTGTCAAAAACCTAGTTTTACAACTTGGCCAAAAGTTGTTTCTACTTTGTGAAAAATGACAGTGCCACCTGTGAAGGTGACTCGTGAAGACAGCACTAATTAGGCTGTGAAAAAATAGGGCATGAAAGAGAGAAGTTTTTATAGAGGTAAGAAATAGTCAGGGACATTAAGGCTCTGTCTGGATCAGGAAGCTAAAAAGAGGGGACAGAGAAAATTCAAAGTTCATCTTTGAATCTCCTTATTCCTCAGAAAGTGGCTCTAGTACTGATTTTAGTTTTGCATTCAGAATAGATCACTTAATGAGGATTTGAGCCAGATGGGAGTCAAAGTGGGACAGAAAATAAGGAAAGCCTAAGGTTTTTCTGGGTATTATTCATTACCTCAAAACATTTTGTGTCAGAGAATCTATGAATACTCCCATGGACCTGAACCACCAGCCAAGGCAGACATCAGCATCTATCTGTTAGATGAATTTGCCTATAAGTAACAGAAGGGGAGTGCCATAAGGAAATATTTATATTTTTCACATAACATGAAGTCCCTTGTTGCTTTGGTGATCAGTGGTGTCAGGCCAATGGTGCTGTAGGTCTTTTAGCTTTCCTGACAGGTCAGGAGATGGCATCCGAAGCTCCACCTTTCAAATCTAGCACTGTGCTCAAAGATGAGAAGCCAAGGACAAGGGTAGAAATCTTCTGGAACTTCCTCTAACAAAGAAAAATCTCTCTTGGAAGACCCAAGCAGGGTTTTATATTCTCACTGATCTATACTACCCATATATACCTTATACCAACAACTGCACCTGTATCCCTATGATCAATAGAATCCAGTACAATGCTTGTCAAAAATGAGTTATCCTACTCCTTCCTATGATCAGGTAAGATGGGGGTAGGGCCTTGGAGGGCCTCTAATTTCTATTTTTTATGATATCCAAGGGTAGACTGTATCAGAACACAGCCACGAAGACTAGCACAAACAGAAGACTTCTGGGCTGCCAGTTGAGAGAAAAACATTCATCCTAGACAGGCATCCTCTTCAAATTTATAAGCAAGAACTAGCCTTCCCAGAGGCTCCTCTGAAACAGCTTTACTAGACTTTTTACCCCAGGAGCTCAGAGCACTTCCCTGTGTCATCTCATTAATCTTCACTACACAGTTCAAAGCAGCTGGCATCTACTGTCATCTTCCTTTTCAGGATGAAGAAACTGAGATGTGGGTACAAGTTAATGGCTTGCCCAGTGTCATATACTCAGTGAGTCAACACCAGCTGGGCATTGGACCCAAACCAACACACTGAAGACCCCAGGCAAATATGTGAAGGTCATTTACTTACCCGAAAACCATGAGCCCTGCAAGCTGGCTTGAGCGGAAGATGTATGAGTTCTGTTAAAAAAACAGAAAAAAGAAAGGCAAGAGAACAGAATACAAGCTACTCTTCACTACTCAGGGAAGTTTTGCAGAGTAATATCTACCACATCAAACTTACTCAGCTGTTTCAAAGACAAAAGTGGTGTTAAGTGAAACCATGTGAGGTAGGACATCTTGTGAAATCTAAATCAATGTAAGACAGTGTTATCTGAGCGGGGTTGTAAAACCAATATTTAAAATCATCTTGATAGCCAGGCTGGTAACACATACCTACAATCAAATATCTCTGGGAGGCTGAAGCAGGAGGATCAGAAGTTCAAACCTCACCTGGACAACTTAATAACCTAGCAAAACTACCTCAAAATAAAGAAATAAAAGTTCTGCGGATGTAGCTTAGTGTAAAAGTCCTGGTTTCAATCACAGTACCACAATCAAGCAATCAATCAATAAAATTGTTCTTCTCTGGACTCATAGTAACAGTCTTGAATTGGAAGTAGACAGTTACTTACACACATTTACACACATATACTCACAACCTACTCCATGGTCCATTTTAATCTAAAGTGAAAGACAAGTTTTGAATGGAATTTTGAAGTGAAGTTTTGAAAAATGAACAGTATTGAGATGAGGCTGTTCTAAATAACCTAAATTCATAGAGCAGTTTCTTCAAAGGACTTGCTGCCCAGCAGGAAACTGTGGTGGAGGCAGAAGATGATGCAGCAGAGCTGAGGGGAGTTACAGAAAAACATAAAAATAAAACCATTTCCTGTGGATATTCACAATACTGAAAGTCCAGAATAAAAGTTGGGTGGGACAATAATACTGTGAATGCCTGCGCCAAGAAACACAATGCAAAGCTACTGAAAGACAGGGGAAAGAGAAATGACTACCTTAGACAAACCCTGGCAATGGATAAAACTCCATCTTAGAGAAGGCAAAATCTCTGCTTAGAGATGGAAAGCATTTCCCACGGGGTGGGGCACCTGGGCAGAACCTGGAGATACCTGGAGAACCCGAAACAAGAAAAGTCATTAGCTCTTCTCTTCTCCAGAGCCTGTCATTCTCCTTCCTGAGGAGGCTGCCGAAAAGATGTGAGAGCATCTGGGGGATTTGGGCTGGTTTTCTTGATACCTTATGGACAGGATGTTTGCAGAGGAAACATTTCCACAGGGCTCTGGACCAGCGGCTCCCTGTAGGCAATCCTGCTTCCCACATCTCCCTGTCTCCGCTGGAACGTAGGGCCTTCCTGGGGCCGGAAGCTTCAAAGCTTAGCTGGCTAGTTGTGCTTCCAGCTTCTCCAGTTTAGCAGCTCACATCAACTGCTCGGAGGACGGTCCCAGGCACAGCCCACTGCCAGCATCATATCCTTGTTAAATAAGCCAGCATCGATGTTTCGAAAATAACTACTCTTCCATCAAGGACGGGTACTGTGAAGTCAGTCATGCCTAAAGTTACCGGGGAGCATGACCAGAAGAGCATACTACAGAAGATATGCAGATAGAAAAACAGATGATGATAGACAGACAGACAGACAGGGAATTGAACCCAGGGCCTTAGCACTGAACTGCATTCCCAATCCTTTATGTTTTTTTGTTTGGGGAATTAATTACCCAATTAATTTATGCTGCAAGGTGTCGCTGAGGCACTCAAACTTGGCGATCCTTCGCCTCAGCTTCCAGAGTGCTGGCATTACAGGCGTGCACCACAAACCTGACTCAGAATCTCCAGCTCATAGGGAAGTGGAAAGGGTTTCTATGGCTGGCTCCTATCCTACGCTTACAGTAGGGCGGCGATCCACTGACATCTCAGGACCACAGGTGTCCTCTCCCACCTCTTGTGGTAGTCAGGGAACTCGGTGAAGGAGAACAAAGGAGCTTCAGCATCTGAGTCAGTGTCAGAGAAGGATCACAACCACTTTTATTTATTTCTGTTTGGACAACTAATTGTTGAAATATCTGAAGGAAGGAAACTATTTGGGCTGGCTCTGCACAAGGCAAAAATTTCTAAGTTGCACAAAATAGGCTGTTTCCCAGAGTTTCTTTGTTCTCTACACACCCTCTTATAAACATGCACACCCACTGCCACCCTGTGTTAGTTGTCTTCTGTGAGTTAGAAGAAAGTTACTGTAGATAAGGTAGGGTGAAGCTGTCAGGAGCTTTTTACCCAAAACTCTGCTGTCAAAATTAATAGGACACTGTTCTGTTTTGTTTGTGTAGTTTGCCTCCCAAGAGTAATTGATTCTCATGGTTTTGGTTTACTCACTTGATCCAGTGGCTTTTGGGACAGAAACAGCCTAAATTTTCATATAATTTTGAGAGGAACAAGGACTAACACAGTTCTTGTTTTATTAAAAATAGCAATTACTAGCATTTAAAAATTATCCCCTTCCTAGTAAGGAAAAAGAATTTCAGATTTTAAAAAAAGATTTTAAAAATAATTGAACTTTAAACTAATCAATACATTTTTTAAATTGTGTAAGATAGTTTGAGCCTATCTTCTCCCTCATTTAAACCTAATGACCTAATATCCTTGCTGTTAGTTCTTATCTCTAATGGGAGATTACAACTAGATCATTTGAGCTATCTTCAAGCTCTTAGTATCTATAAATTGCATATTTAAGCACTGGCACTAACTACTATACTTTATCAGTTGCTTTTTAGAGAAGCTATTCTTGTAGGTATATTTCTGAATGTATCTTCAATTTTAGAAACAGTAAAAAATGACATGTGAATTTCAAGTCTATAAAGTGTTTTGGTCTTTCTGTGTTTTCCAAGCTGGCTTTGAACTGTTGAGCTCAAGCAGTCCTCCAGCCTCAGCCTCTCTAGTAGCACAGGATACAGGTGTGTATGATTGTGCCCAGCTTTAAAGTGTAACTTTGGGTCATTTTTTTACTAGGAGTCTTAATGCTAATGAATCACTGTCAGTAAGAATAAATTTCACCATTTTAATATATAAAATGCTTTAACAAATGGATAAGGAGACAAAAAATCTAGCAAGAAAATAAGGAAAGGATAAGAACCAATAATAGTTCCCAGCAAAAAGAGATACAAATAAATCTTAAACCTATAGAGACATTCAGCCTTGCTCATGGAAAGAGATGCAAATTAAAGTGACAGATTATTTCTTCACATACAGGATTGGCAAGTGAACAAAAAGTTAAAAACACTGTTGGTGAAGATAAAAGAAAATACCAACTTCCATAACAATAATGAGAATTGTCTCTGAAGACTAGCAATTAGAGGAAAGAGCACAATTTTCAAGGAAGGCAATTTGGCATTATCTATATAAATTACAAATACTTATAACCTCTGACCCAATAATTCCCCTCTAGGACTTTATTGTACAATTATATTTACCCATACACAAAATAATACTGCTTGAAATTCTAATATTTGAAAACAAATACATATCAGTCTAAAAAATTAAATTGTCATAGATTTACACAATAGCATAATTCCAAGCTCTTAAAGAAATGAGGGCACTCTCTGGGCTACAAAATGAAATGACGTATCTTAGTCCATTCAGGCTGCTAAAACAAAATACTTAGATGGGTAGCTTATAAATAAAAAGTATTTCTCATACTTCTGGAGGATGTGAAGCTTAAAACCAAGAAGTAGCAGACCCAGTACTTGGTTGTGGCCTTTTCCCAATTCATCGAAAGTGTTTTCTTGCTGTGTCCTTACATGGTGAAAAAGCCCAGCTAGCTCTCTGGAGTCTCTTTTATAAGGGTATTAATCCCAATCACAAAGGCCCTGTCTTCAGTCCAGTTACTTTCCAAAAGCTCTACACCCTGAACCATCCCCTAGGGAGTTACATATGAATTTTCAGGACATGATCAGACCACATATATCTCTAAACTCCATATGAAATATAAACAGCAAGATAAATCATAAAGAGTATATGCTACCATTGTATTCTTTAAAAGGATAATTAAATATGTGCATAGAGATAAGCTAGGATGCTACAGGAAAAAGTGAAATTGTGATTAATCTAAGGATCACAACACAGGAACAGAGGTAAGAAAGCGGCTTAATTTTTCATTAGATACCTTTTAAATTTTTTGACATATAAATATATGTCGGTTATTTTTTAAATTAATAAACTTGAGGAAAAGTAAAGTAATTAATATAAATTTATTTTATAATTATTTACTTTCAATAACTTTGAAGCTAAATTAAAGAGCTTCTGCTTTGGACAAGTGATAATTAATGATTAGGTATGAAACAATGATTTGGTACATTTGTTCTCATTACCTTTTACATCTAAACAAGGGCAGTAGAAAAAGAATCTTGGGTGAAGGGGAGAAAATAAAATCTTGTCAATAACATTTTTAAAACTAGTTTGCTGGACATTTAGCTTCTCCATGCATTATATCCCTAAAGTGTTTTATATAGATTTCATCCAATCCAGTGTCTTATCATCCTACAGCATTCTCCTATTCATCCTACAAAGATTGACTCAATGGTTTCAGTGTGCCAGGCACTGGGGATCCAGGGGAGAATAGTCCCAGCACAGGTGCTATATTCATAAGCAATTTTCTTTATATTGTCATTCTTCAAGCTATATGGAAAGGGTAATGCTATAAGCAATAAACAGAGTGTTTTAGCTCCTAAAATATGAAGAACGCAGAAGCAAAACTACCCAAGACCACCATCTGGGAAAAGAACACAATGAAAACTCTTGGACAGTACAATTGACTCATAGAGAACCATTCCAAAATTAATCTGTCCCATCTGGAATTTTAGTGCCTCAATGTATGTTTCTATTAGGAAGAAAAGAAAGAAGGGAGAGAGGGAAAAACAAAAGAAAGGCCCTAACTGACAAAATAATCAAGGGGAAATAACCTGTGAACCTGGGATTAATTCACACATTAATTCATCCAATGGTTTAACCAATATGAGAGATAATAAATGTGTAGTGTATTGGCAGGAGGTAGCAAGGGCTATGAATAAAATGTTGATATGGTGACACGAGGGGATTCTGGATGGGTGGAGGAGCAGTCTCTCCTAGGTGAGAGTTTTTGAGCGGACCGTTGAAGGAAGTGAGCCATCTGGTGACCTGTGAGAAGAGTTTTCTAAACTGAAGAAAGAACAGAGCTGAGACAAAAGCTCTGACATGGAAACGTACTTAGAGAGCTGAAGGCAAAGAGGAGAGGTAGAAAGACCTCATGGAGTTTAGAAAAACATGGCTGAGTAACAACCTCAGTGTTTCTTCCAGAAAACACACCCAACAGTTATGTAATTTCACATAAACAATCCTGGGTCTTTAAGGCAAAACAGAAACTTCTTATTTACAGACAGGGTAGGAGTCTGCCCACATGATGCGGTATCAGTAACACTGACAGTTGTCCTCTGACCAAGAAATACTTTCAGGGATAGCAGTGTAGCTCAGTGGTAGAGAATATACATTTAAGGCCCAGGATTCAAATGTCAGTGGCAAAAAGAGACAAAAAGGAAAATAAATACTTTTTTTCCGCAGCCACTAACACATGGATTTCCTTCCAAAGGAACAATGCTTAAGGGCCCATATTTTGTAGTTAGTGTCAAAACGTAAAATGCCTTAGAAATATAATGTAGATATTTGAATTCATACCAAAATAATAAAAAAGAACTATTAGATGATACATCTGTGAGTGAATTCAGGGGAGTACAAAGCATTGAAAAAAATTAAACACATACAACAGAAAAGTTGGAAGGCCCCAAATCAGCTCTAGCAGCCATGCTATTTTCTTTCAGACAATCACTGGACAGAAATATTCTTTCTCCCTAGAGAGAGGAAAGCTATTTCTGTTAAGTTACCATAGCTTGTTAGAAATATCCCTTAGGGACATGCAACTCCCTTTGGAGTCTAATTATATATTCACCCAGCAGTGTTCTGATCTGAATTTAGTTATCTGAGAAATACCCAGAAAAGAAAAACCATTTGCAGACAGCTGCACTAGGTAATCACACATTGCAAACTAATAAATTAATAAATTAACTTCACTGTATAAATTCCAACTCTGATGAACTTTGCATTTGTAATAGGTTCAAAGACACAAGTCTGAAACAACCTGGTGAATAGATGGAAGTGCGTTACTAGTCTTCAAATTTGTGAACCCCTTGGTTACATCTCTTTAAAACTCTTTCCAGATGTGATAATCAATGGAGTTTATTTCCTGAATGTAGATCATGGAAGGAAGAATCCATTCTTTCCTCAAGCGATATGATTAAGCAGATACTCTAGACAAAGTGGAAGGCTTCTAAGAGGAAATAGACCTGCCCCTTTCCACAGGAGGCTGTCATAGTTTGCAATTAAGCACAGTGGGACCAAGACCCCAAACTACTGCTCAGATCCGAGATTCCTAACTGCCGCTGTATTATTTTTTCAAAGAATTGCTCTTTTCAGGTTACTGTTAGAGCTTGGATCCTGGAGCTCTGAAGTCCAACCCTTTAGTGTAACTTAGGCACTGAAGTAGCCCTTTGGTGACTTAACTGGAAACCTGGCAGCCGCCTCTTCTTGTTGCAATGAAGCAGGAAGGTTCCTGTGGGAACACAAGGCTTCCTGGGAGGAAAGTGAGACTTCTACCTCTGCTCACTAAAATTTAAACTTGGGTTTTGCACTCAGGGTTTCCAAGCTGACACCAGATGCCAGAAAAGAAAAAGAGGATTCAGAATAGGAAGCTCAGCAAAACAAAATGAGGACAGGTTCAGACCGGTGGTCTGGATCCAAACATCTAGCACCTGGTGTCGATACCAGAATGCAGGATTTAAAGAGGATGACCAGTATATGTATATTTAGAGAGAAATATACATACATACATACATATATATATATTGACAAACAAAGGACTTCAAGTCCCTGACCAAAGATGAAGATATCCCTATAAAAATGCCCAAAGTTCTACAGCAGGAACTTCAGCAAAGTATAAAAACAAGAATTGTGAGAATCATACTTCAGCATCATTCATTTGCTCCACTCTATATACAAGTATGCCACTGCTGTACCAGGCCTTACCCTCTAAAACTCCCTGAACAGCAGATAGCTGCAAGACACAGAAGTCAGCTGGCGCTAATTTGAGCAAAATGAAAGCTGTTGGAAGGATGCCAAGTAGCATGTAAACTCCACAGGACAACAAAGAACCAGGGTTGGTGAATATGGTCAGGAACTCAGGCAGAGGAAGAGGGGCTCCAGGACCAGCTGGTAAGGGCAATATGGACTCTGAACGCCAGAGGGCGTTATTTCTCAGCTTTCTCCGCATTTTGCGTCACTCCCTGGAGAAGAACAGTGCAGGCTGAAGGGCTTGGCCTGTTTCTGTTGTCAGGGGTCAGGGAGTGAACTCCGGCTCTGGAGAGGAGGACCTTGACTCCCTCCCTCATCCGCTCTCTTCCTCCTCTCGTACAATAATCATGCCACAGGGAGGAAGCTCTGAAACCAAGAAGTAGGTGCATTTTGGGGCAGTCAGAAAATGATACTTGGATAATGATTAATATTACCAATCAGAGAAAGAGGCAACAAAGAGCAACAAGAAAAACAGACTCAATGGACAGCTAATTTTGAAATCCACAGCTTTATAGGATGTGTCTTTAGCTGCAGTTGTGTGTCACTTATCAATAAGCACATGTTCTGAAATTGTTTTGTTAGGTGATTTGTCGTTGTGTAAACATTGCAGTGTTCTTAAACCAAGAAATTTACGTCACTAGACAGTATCTTACAGGGCCATCATCTTATATGTGGTCTATTGTTGATCCTGTCATCGTGACTCATGACTGTATGGCTTCAACTTTGAGAGTAGTTTTGAGACTAAATCCAAGAGATAACTCTGGCGGGGAGGAGAGACAATCCTAACACCCTGCACAATATTACTGAGATTTTGAGAAAGAGGCTAACAAAATCACATCTCAATAGCACTTCAGAATTATGTCAAATTTAATGGTAATTGTTTGTTTAGATATGTGATAGATGTGTCAAATTTATGATACAGTAAAGTCTGTTTTTAATAAAACTTGTGTATAGTTTATAATACAGTAGTATATATTTTATAATACACGTACATTTATGCCTATTTTATGACCTTGAACATAATTTTATGTTATATGATTATAAAAGTTTATTGATGGTGTGATTTTTCCATGTATTTTATATCTTTAATGGTTTCCATAATTTCCTTGAAACGACAGTATAACCTCTGAAACATTTAAAATTGACTCTGTCTTCCACAAATATTTGCCTCACAGCATAGTCTCTGAGATACAAAGCAAAAACTGAAGCCTGATACTTTTGTAAAAAACTTGATCTGTTATTATAATAAAATGGTTAGGTGTTTAAGCCTTATTTTCCTTAAACCTATAACTACACATCTATGGGTGTTTTCCGTAGTTTGAGTTTTCAAAGTAACATTTTCTACTGATGTTTAGGGGGTATAACAGACATTTCTACTGACCAATAATGAGGCAAAATGAATGTGTAGTTAGAAAAGGTGAGTGGAGAACAAATTGAGCCTCCACTATCCACCTGGATTAATAGTTTGTTTTAAAGCTGATTGCAAGGGAGCATTTAGTATTGGCTTTTCCCCAACGTTGCTCATTCATTACACTGACCCCAAATGCCTTCTTCCTGATAGTTCTCTAGGAGCCTGCTGCTCTGCTCAGTCCATGATGTGCCTTTGGCATAAGCTGATGAAAGAAATAATCCTGCAATATAAATAAAAATCATGAAATAAGAGCAAGTTTTGCATTTTCATGATTATGATCATCTAAAAGTCTATAGGTCTGGTGTGATGGGGCTAAACTGTGTAAACCCAATATTCCTATTTTGAAGTCCTAACCCCCTCTTAATACGGCTGTGTTTGGAAATAACAACATGCCTTTGCAGACGTAATTAAATTAAGTGACGGTGACTTCCAGAGGCTGCGTACATTCTCCAGTTCACGGTGCCCTCCCTCCATCATTAAACTAACAATATCACGTGTTTCTGATGCTGCTGCTTTATCACATTTCTCTCGGACCACAGCTGGGAAAGCTTCTCTGCTTTTAAGGCTCTTGTGATTAAGTCTAGCAGGACAATCCAGGTTAATTTCATTTTAAAGTCAGATGATTATCAAGCTTTATTCCATTTATTTTAATTCTCCTCTATCATGTAATGTGATATATCCACAGTTTCTAGGAATATGTATCTGGACATCTCTCGTAGGAGTCAGGAGAGGATAGACCACTTTTCTGCCTTCCATGCTGTATTACCTTGTAACCTTGAAAATTTAACATAAGTAAAGTTTATTTCTCTCACCTCAAATCTACCATGGGTCAGGTATTTTCCCAGTGGTGCCTCTCCTCCACATGGTAACTCAGGAACCAAAGACTCTTCATCATAGACTCTGCCATCTTATGCTCTACATATCTGAAAACATTTTTATTTTACATCTTTTTTATTTTAGTGGCTTAAATTTTTAATTAAGTTTATTGATACAATTTAGATATACATGATAATCACATTCTTCATATGGAATTTGTACCTGTACATGATATATCTCACTTCTTTTTTGCCATTTCCCTCCCTTCCCTTCAACCTTTCTTCTCCTCCTTATATTCAAAAGCTTTGTTTCTATTTTATCTTTTTTCTCATTTTTGTTCTCTTTTCCTTTCCTTCCTTTTCCCCTTCCCCCTCCCTAGTGCCCCTTTCCACTTGAACTTTTTCTTCCTATTTCAAATGTATAACAGATAATGTGAAATAAGAGGAAAAGATTTAGAAATGAAAATAACAGCCGGATATGGTGGCACATGCCTGTAATCCCAGCACTCATGAGGCTGAGGCAGGAGGACTGCCACAAGTTTGAGACCAGCCTGGGCTACATAGTGGGCTTAGGGTCAGCCCAAACTACAAAGTGAGACTAGGTCTCAAAAACAAACCAACAAACAAATAAAAATAATAACAAAAACAAGAGATAAGAGGTACTGAGCTCTTCTAGGATTTTTAAAAGCTTTGGTTTCTTGCACAAAACAAAGGGTTTGTTAATGAACTTTGCTAATAAGAACTGAAAACTGACAAACTTTTCTTGGTCCTAAACCTCGTGCTACGTTACACTCAAAAGTAGTATGTTACTACTTCTGATTACTTTTTTTTGCTATGATATATTTGTGTACAAAAGTTACATTCTTGCCCTTTAAGTATTTCACCTCACACAAAAAAAATGATTATTCTTTGATAAAGGAAACAAACACTACAAAAGTCAAATCAGTCAACAAGAAAGCAGGGGTATCCTCTTCCAGAATGATCTACTAATGTAGCTTTGTATATCAGAGAAAATAAATTAATTTTTAAAATATTATTATTTCATCTTAAATGTTTTAATTTTATTGATACAATTTAGATATACATAATAATCACATTCATCATAGGGAATTTGTTCCTGTACATGATATATCTTGAGTCCTCTTTTTTTTCATTCCCCTAAAGCTTTGTTTTCATTTTTTCCTTCATTTAAATTTTTTTTTCTATTCCCTTCCTTCATTTCTCCCTCCCCTCTTTCTAATTCCTCTTTCCTCTTGAATAATTTCTTCCTATTTCACATTATCTATTGTACACTTTGGTCCTTATTTACGCATTCAATTTCTCAGAGCTAAACCCATGTCTCTCACCATGCACTAAACTAAAATGAAAATGAATCAAAGACCTAAATATTCAAACAGAACACTGAAAATACTTTAGGTTCATGAGTACCCAGCAGAAAAAAACAACACAAGGATATCATGAGATCTATGAAGGGGGCCAGCCTAGAAATGGAGAACATTATTTCTACCCACATTCTATTAGTCAGAACCCAGCCACCGAGCCACTACCTAACTAAAGGGGGACTGGAAACTCTAGTTCTCCCATGTACCTTGGAAGAGGAAACTGTGGAATTGGTACAAACATTCCATTGTTTCTGCCACAATGTCAGACAGTGTAGGAGGAGATGGCAATCTCCTGTGTGAAGCAGGGAATGGGGGGAGGGTGATCAATATATCTAAGAGCCAGCTCTGCCTGAAGACTTCCAAGCTTTTCAAAACTTTTGTGTTCCCCCATCTCCCTCATGCAAGCTGCACAGATTCATTTCTACCCATATACTCATAATCCAGTGTAATGGGCTGTCTAATGGTCAACTTGTAACACCCAGCTGAACTGAATCAGCATGGTCTGGGTGTGGAGGAACCATCTGAGGACTGTTACCAGGAGCCATAAAGAGAGGACTGGAGGGAAAGATGTTGGCCTGTTGACTTCCTAGGAGACGCTTGCTGAGGATGGTTTTCCTGATGTGAACTAGGCTGTTCTCATCAGAGGAGGAGCTTGAGGCCTCGCTGTCTCTGGAAATGGCTGCTGCTTTCATCAGGAGAGCTTTGATTTTCCCCGTGAGCATCACTTCCTGGCTCCCATGTGAATCCCTCACCTTGGTGGCACAAATTCTTCATCTCACCAACATAGATTTTCTGGCTTCTGCCTCTGATCTTTGGGTCTTCTGGGTGCAGATTCTCAATATGGACAAGCGTGAGACATTTCTGTGGGCTCTAGGCCACTGGCCGGACTAGAGGAGTACATTGCCTTAGATTCTAAGTCTTTAGCTGGATTTGTGTAGGAAACTTCTGGGATCCCGACCCTCAGCTGAATGCTTTGGGCTTCTAGTGTTTGGTTAATTTCTCGCACTCCTTTGCATTTGACTTTTTGGGTAACTATCATAAAATAATCTTAGAAATTATGTGTCCTGTATTTAATGTATTCCCTTGCCAAATCCTGATGACTACAACATCCAGTTTGTTGACATCCTCTAAAACTCATCATAGTCATGTTGTCACTAGTTTAGCCTTAATTTAATATCTCAATTTTGATAGCTTGTTTCAAGTTCCAAAACTCAGTATTATTACCTGGAGCTTTTACTGCTTAACAAATTTCTTTTTTTTTTTTGAGAGAGTGTCTCACTGTGTAGTTGAGACTGACCTGGAACTCACTGCGTAGTCTAGGTTGATCTTCAACTCATGGTGATCCTCCTGCCTCAGCCTCCCTGCTGGGATTACAGATGTGCGCCACCACGTCCGGCTTAACAAATTTCTTTATGCATAGAACTTTGTGTTGCTTTTGCTACATCCTCCTACGAATTTAGACTGTGACTCGACTCCAGCCTAATGTCTGGCATTTTGCAACAGTAGACATGCTTGATATTCAGATCTCTCCTTCAGGCCCAAGATCCATATATCCACTTCCATAAATATCAGCTGTACCTCGTCCTGTCCAGAGCTGAGCCCTTGAATTTCCCCACACAAACTCAGTGCTCTTCCAGGGGTCTGTCTACTCACCTGCTCACCTGCCCAGCCTAAAATCAGGGCATTCCTGCCACTCCTTCCTTCTCCTTTATACCCATATCCAACTACCATGGCCTTCGTGACTTAAAAAAATAGTGATAATATATATCTGTAATATGAAACTTACCAGCTCAAGTAACTTCATCTCTGCAACATCTCTCGAATCCATCCACTTCTTTGTAAACCAACAGCAATCCCACAGATTTAAGCCTCATAAGCATCGCTTACCTAGACTATTAGTTTCCTTCTGACATCCTTTAACCAGCTTGCTTTTCTGCCTTTCAATCTGATTCAAACATCAGCCAAAATGAGTTTACAAAACATAGACATGATATACACACACAAATTTTTAATCCAAAGTCTTTAGTGTACTTTGTAAAAAACCTGCATGAGTCAGGACTCGTAACACACACCTATAATTCCAGCACTGAGGGAGAAGATTGCAATTTCAATACCCAATTGGGCAACTTAAGTGAGACACTGTCTCACATAAAAAATAAAAAGGTCTGGGGATATATCTCAAACAGTAGAGCACCCCTGGGTTCAATCCTCAGTACTGAAAAAAAAAAAAAAAGATCTGCATTATCTAGCACCTTCTTTGTTTTACTCGCTATTTTAACTCTTTATTCTCCAGCCAGTCAAGTCTTTATTCAATAGTCTTCAAAGTTTCCAGCATTCTTTCTGCCTTTGTGTCTTCTTATAAGCTCTTCAATATAATTACAATGCTCTTGATTCTCCTTTTTACCTTCATAACCTTGACAGTCTTCAGAGTTTGTCCAAACATCACTACCTGTACATCTTCCCTATACATACTTCCTGTACTTTCCTGTTTATCTTCCCTGTATGAAATCTTCCCAGTACGCTCTATGTCAGACCGCACTCCACCTTCACACCACTGTGTGTTATGAGTTGGTGTGATGAACCCAGGAAGGACCTTTAAAAGAAAGGAACTTCTGATACTTGCCACATATAACATGAATGAAGCTTGAAAAGAGTATGCTAAGTGAAAGAAGTCAGTCACAGATTCTGCATGATTCATTTACATGAAATATCTAGAATAGAAACATTCATATAGATGAGCAATAGATTAGAAATGATCAAGGGCTGAGGAAGAAGAGGATGAAGAATCATTACTTAAAGGTTACAGAGTTTCTGTTGGGAGTGATGAAAAATGTTTTGGAAGTAATGGTGATGATTGGACAACACTGTGAATATAATTAAAGCCACACTATTCTACCTTTTAAAAAGACTAAAGGACTAATTTTATATTACATCTATATTTTAAAAGAGAGGAAGACAGAGAGAGAGAGAGAGAGAGAGAGAGAGATGGTTGCATTAAAGATGAAATAGAAGCAGCTTCTTGATGATACCTATTTTAAAACAAAAATATAATTAAAGATCTATTTGCCTCCTGGCTACAGCCCACAGCTTCCTTGTCTAACATTAAAGAAGAAAGCTTGCATAGGAATATCAGGGAAGAACCATTCTCAGAAAATCATCAGCCAGGAGAGGCTGCTAACCAGCTTCAGCAAAGTGTTGCCTTCTTTTGGTAGATTGGCTGTTAGCGGGAAAGGAAAAAGCCCTGTGTGCTTCAACTAAGACTTCCTTGTAAGTGTTCTTTTTATTAGGCAGTAGTCCATTAAATTAGATTTAATTAAAGTTGATTTGATTGATGAAGAAAGGCTTCATAGTCTCTTCAAAGATAACATGAGTTTGTGTCATTGATCCAAAAAACCCTCACATTTTGGCAACCATGTGGCAAAATGATTTATTTCCTCAGTAAAGCCAGGCAACACTATTGATCTAGAGAAACACCATTTCAGTCATTCCTATGTGGTAGAGTTTCTTAACTGTTATTAAATCAGCTGTTCACTGGCTGACACATCCCATATTGAAACTACACACACAAATCACATAGCTGAACTTGAAAAACCAAACCTGTTTTTATTATACTGTCAAACCAGAAATGGAACTTCATTCTGCTGAGGTTATCACATAGAAATTTAAAAATGCAAAACACTCCTCCTTTTAAAAATAATAAATGGCATAAATCATGTCGACAGCTGACCATTACACTGTAACATTCCTGTGAGTTGTGCATTAATAAGAAGTTGAATTAGATTAATAACTGTGCATTCTCCTAAACATCTCAAGGAAATTAATTTAGTTCTCCATATGTCTAAGCAAAATGCTTCGAAAATATTAACTACTCGATTCCTGTCACCAAAAGACATTTCCTTTACTCCTATTTACACTTTGGCTTTGCTAAGCGCTTTCTAAGCAATTCAAACTAATGGATTATGTAACCTAAAAATGCAGTTTTCCTCTGCAAAAGACAACCTGGAACTTGTTTATTTAAGTTCCAAGCTGCACTTACTTTATAAAGTTCAATTATTGCTGATCATAAAAATATGGGTAGGTCTCATTTCATACAAAGGATGTATGTTGTATTATTTGAACTTACATAATTCAAGAATGATTTTCATAATAAGTGTAAAATAAGACAGATGTATTCTCAGAGCACATTTCCAAAAGTTGAAACATGTTTTTGCTTTCAAGCTGCTTTTTCTCTTCCCATCAATACATGTATTATTTCGCAGGGTGCTCATCCCATATGAACTGCACAGGCTGCCTTATTGTTGTTGCCCCTTTGCTCAGTGTTTTACCATGAATAACTTTACTTCAAAAAGCTATTGATTCGGGTCACGTTTTTCAGTGTGATCACTTGTACATCTATTTTTGATACTTTGAATGACTGAGTCGTAAAAATGCTTTCTGTGTATCGCTTCTCGGCCTTTTGGCTAAGATCAAGTGTAAAAATGCTTTCTGTGACAATAATAGTGAATGCCCAAATAATAGCATAAGAGTCATCAAAATTAATTGCAGGAGTCCCATCATATGCAAAAGCGATATGGTTTAAGGAATCCTGCAAAGCCGGGTTAGTAGTTCTGTTTACCAGCTATGTTATAGCCATGTTGTAAATGTGTAATGTTCACAGTATTTATTCTGCCCGTGAGCTTTGAAAATACGAGATTCTTGATAATATATTTTAACTTGGCAGATTAACTTTTTTATCTTTGTACGTGAAGTAAGATTTTATTTGCATTTTTACACTGATGTTTTCTAGTCCACCTATTCCTAACTTGCTGAAACTGAGATTATTTTCACATCCAACCTAGATATGCCTCCCTTCTGATGGACTCAAGCCAAACATCAACCAGTCTCAGCATGGATCTTCTTTCACTTTCACTTTCATTTATGCAGAAAATCTCATATGATCTGGATCTGGCATCTCTAACCACTATAGTTACTTGATACCTCAACTACTATCTTTCCTACCCATTTTATTCCTCTTGGAATATTTTGTTCAGTTACCCATTTTACCTCCATGTAACTTAGAGGAAAGTGATCCCACTTCTAGTCTTAGGAGGAGGTCCTGAGAAGATGGAGGCGATCCCATGCCTATATATTAATAGACCCATGCCTATCTGTTGAAACAAATGTGACATCTACTTGGGGTCTAACATGAGGAGAGACATTGAGAAGAGTTAATCTTCACAAAAATCTACTGCAAGGATGGAAAGGAATGGTCTCTCTTCCACTAGATGGAGATGTGTCAAAATATGGTACCTAAATCACTACCACCCATCTCGATGCCAAGCTAAGGATAAAACCAACACACAGAAGCAGCAGAAGGAAAAGTATTCCAAAGAGGTGGAGCCTAAAGCCAACTCCACCTCTAGACTCCTTATATTATGAGACTATTGATGCACTTATTAAACAAAGGTAAGTTTTCTCTTCCATGAGCCTTCAGATCTAGGCACTGCTGTCTCCATAACCGCCATTCCCAGGAAGGAGTGTATGTTCTTCATTTTCCCACAGGGAAACTGAATGGACACAAAACTTGGTACCTAGACTTCCTAAGATCTGAGCAGTATACTTGACCTCTTTGAAACAAAACCAGGAAGTAGTATATTAAAATGTATATTGTAATAAGAACAAATAAAAAAATAAAAGCAAACTATGCATTAAAGTATACACATGAAAGAAAAACCCATACTTAACCAAGCATAAAAATAAATCTAGAACAAACATGGGAAATTCTGAGAGTCTAGAAGAGAAATCTAACAAAGTTATCCTTTATTTCTGCTGTTCAATCTGTTTTCTTAGTAATTAACTTTGATAAAAAGTGATTCCAAGTCACTGAACCACCCAACTTTGACCCTAATTTATCCTTAACCTTGGAAAATGCTTTGACTCTTTTTTTTTTGTTTGTTTTGTTTTTGGTTTTTTGAGACAGGGTCTTACTATGTAGTTGAGACTGACCTGGAACTCACTGTATAGCCCAGGCTGGTCTTGAACTCACAGCGATCCTCCTGCCTCAGCCTCCTGAGTGCTGGGATTACAGGCGTGCGCCACCAGGTCCGGCTCTTTGACTCTTATATGACCTGGCAAAAAAGAGTCTTTAACAGGACTTGAAATAACATCTATAGATAACTCTTGAGAAGTTTATGTGTAAACAAGAGCAGAAAGGATGAGCAATGGTATGTAAGTGGGAGTAAAGAAGAGTTTGTTAAAATGGAAAATAATAAAATATGGTTGAATACTCATGAAAATTATCTATTAAGGAGGAAGAACAAAGATATTTCTGCAAGGACTACAACACAATTTTTGGCTGCAGTGCAGAAATAACATAATGAAGCAATGTCCCTTCCTGGGTTTCCCGCTCGCCAGGAATAGAGTAGAAGCAAATTCCTCATGCCTTCCTCACTCATAACTAGTGAGTCCTTCCACTACTGGAGACTCCAGGCTCTGTCTAGAGTACTAGGTTTAGAATCACTTCTCTTCCACATGACCCTGAGGAATTCCTTTCTAACCTCATCTGTCTTCATACTTTTCTAAAGGCACTAAATTTGGAGAAATTGGCATTGTTTTAGGCTGTAAGATTCTGAGATTTATGAATAGTATGTATTTCTTCTTTCCTGGGACATTGAGAATTAATAGTAGGAGTGGATAAGGAAAAATGTAAAGAATCTCAGCAGTTGGTGGGAGAGGTGTTAGTGAGCTGGTGCTAACATTGTTCACCCCACTAAAGAAAAATGAAGGCACACTAGGTCCATGGTGATTTATTCCCTGTAAGCATAGCCTGGAAGACTGTCAGTTCTATTAGCATCATAGTGTGGGACCAAGGGAAGAAAGAGCTTCCATATAGCTGCTACTACTGGAAAGAGACTGGGAAAAGGATATTACATTAAGATGCTTGGTGGTCAATAAACAGATCTGGAAGATGGGAGAAACTTATCACCATCTTGGGAGGAGTACTTCGTCTCATATGACAATCTCAAGGCAGAATTGCAGGGCTCACACTCTCCAGAAAATAAAGATCACTCAAAATCCATGTTCACCACAGCCCATGTCTCTGAGAAAGGGTATGGATTAGGTGGGAAGTATCTGACCTTTACTCTTTGCTCTGTCACTGCTTTTCTTTTCTTTTCTTTTCTTTTTTTTTTGGTACCAGGAATCAAACTCCAGTCCTTTCGCTTGCAAGGTAGGAGGAAGAACCACTGAGCCAAATCTCCAGCCCATGTCACTGTTTTTCAAATGAGAGAAGTTAGGGCCCTCCCTCTGAGCCCAAGCCTCAATATCTGTAAGTGATGCTAACCTCTACCTGGTTTATTCCCTTGATTATAAGTATTAAATTAATTAGCACAGTCATTCTCAGCAGAGGAAAACATGTCTTCTAGGCTTTGGGGCCTTGTTATTTGAAAAGGAAAAAAAAATAAAGTTTTTTTTTCTTAACTATAAGAGCAAAGTGGGAGTTACCAATGCAACTAGAAATATACCAGTTTATTCTAACTTATAGAAAATTTGAAAAATTCCAAAAAGCACAAAGCAAATAATCCATTATTCCATAACTAAGAAATAACCTTCTGTATTAGTCAATTGTTCAATGTTGAGACAAAATGCCTGACACACACGCACAATTTAAAGGAGAAGACAATTTATTTTGGCTCACGTTCATAGATGTTGTAGTCCATTATCACCTTGCTGCAAGGCAGAAACATCATAGCAGAAGGGCATGGCAGAGGAAATCAGCTCAGGTCTTGTCATCTGGGAAGCAAAAAGCAGGGGAAGAAGCAGGAGTGGAAGGGGCCAGAGATCAGCTATGGGCCCCAAGATCATGCCCCATGGCTTACACCAGCACACCCAGAATCATCGTGCTTAACTAATATCACAGGCCAATCTCAAACCAATCAAGCTGACAATATTAGCCATCAGTCTTTCCATTGTCAACTTGATTGGCTTGTAATTAGGAAAGCACGCTTCTGGGTATAGTGATACCTGGTCCCTGGGCTGTTCCCCTTGGGTGCTTTTCCCCTGTGCTTACAGTCTGCAGTGAAGTGAGTACCTTTGCTCCACCAGACCCTTGCACAGTGATGTTTCTGCCTTGGAGCCAGATGACTAAGGACTGAAACCTCTTACACTGTGAGCTAAATTAAATCTCGTCTTCTTTATCTCATTTCCCATTTAGAAAAAAAGTGCAGCTCATTGCCAACATTTGTTTAATTTTCAGTGATCAAGAATTAGTATAGACGATTGAGGAAAAGAGAAGAATCAAGATATATGATGTACAGGTATAAATTCCTTATGATGAATGTGATCTATCTAAAATGTACCAATAAAATTATTTTTTAAAAAAGAATTCTTATAAAGGGAAATACCACTACTAGAAACAAAATTCTATAAATACAATTATATCTTTTGTTTCCAAAGAGTATCAATATATTAAAGCAACACAAAAGTAATAATAAAAATGAGATATTTTGTGGCAAACTTTAGAGAGAAGATTAGTAATCCATAATTTATCTCAGAGTAAACACTCACTGCAGCTGCAACTGCTGCCAGTGAGTATTCTTAGGGAAAATGGGAAACTAAATTGCAAGTGTCAGGTAGTTTATCCATCCCAGCAAAAGGAAAGCTGACTGAGACAGCATGTTAAATTAGTAGATGGTTAGAATCTAAGATCGAAATCTCACCCTGCCACACATGGCCAGGTGACCTACAGGCACATAAATGAAAAAGTTACAATTAACTGAGCCCAGTCTAAACTACATATTTTGCTATTTTCATTTATACATGCCAGGATCATTTTCAAAATTAGCAACATCTATAACCTTATTATTTATATTAACAAGCACTTATTGTGGGCCTACCTTTGTCATACACTGTTCTAAGCAATAAGCCTATAACAGAAGATAAGTAGATTTCAAGCTGTCGTAGGACTTACATTTCTGCAGAGGAAACAAAAGTCATGAATGAATACATATATAAATTAGGAAGCAATTTCTTGTGGTAATGATAAATGATGTATCAACTAGTGACTGATGGGGGAAGTACTTTTGATTATATGGCCAGGAAGCCTTCTCTGAGGAGGTGATAACTGGCTCAGATATAAATTATTCATATTAGTCAAATCATCAGTAAGTTTCATCATAGCTTTTTGGCCCTAGACAACATTATCCCCTGTTCTTCTCAATCTCCTCCAAATAGTCTACAGAGATCTATAAATAAAATAAAAACCCTCCAAGGGACTTATACTAGTGTCTACTGGACTATGGGGCATCAAATCTGGTCTCCTCTGGCCAAAAAGCTCCTTAGAGAATTGAGTATAATCAAGGCTAATCAAAAACCAAAAAGATCTCCTTTGACTCAGAAACTGTATTTTCTTTATGGCAGAAAGAGAAAATACTAATCTCTGCAGAAGAAAATCATCGTGATTGACCCAGAGCTGCCCTGAGTGGTCAGGACCGTCCCACTTTCTGCTATCAGAGAAATTAAATGAGGTACTGAGTGACATATGTACTGCATGTCCCTAAGACATTAGCAAACTCAGGTGGTAGGAGTTGTTACTGGAATGAAGACATTGGCTCAGAGGGACAAAAGAACTATCCAAGGTCATCCAGTTAATAAGTGACAAACCAGAACGCGAACAAAGGGCCATTACCAAAGCCCATGTTCTTTCAACAAAACAGCTTTGCCAGGCTGCCACACACTGGACATTAGAAAATATAGACCATTAAAAGACAGGGAAGAACCAGCTTATTTGTAAAGTTCTTCTAAGAGGAAAAAAGAGAGTGAGAATGAGATCAATAATGCTATGTTGTATTTTTAGTGATGGGCACTGAGAGCAGTACACAACAATTTATAGAAAAGGAAAGGCATGTGTATTCCCCAGGGCTGGAAAGTTGTTAGACATTAATAGCAAGAAAATTGTTAGGAAGCTGACAAGAGGTAAAGGAAATGTCCTTGTTTTCTCCCTTGCAAAACTCTTGTTGGAGGAATGGTAAGAGAAAATGCAAGATAGGGAACCAAAGCAGATTTGGGAAAGGACAAAAAAAAAAAAAAAGAAGAAGGAAAATATAAGAAAGTTAAAAGGGATGCATTGTAAAATAAAATAAAAGGCTGGGGATCTACCTCAGTGATTCCACTGCCTGCCTCTCAAACACAAGGTCCTGAGTTTGACCCCCAATAACATAAATAAGTAAAATCAAAATTAAGAAAAGGAAAATAAGCTTAGCTGTTGTAAAAGAAAGCAGAATGGTTAATTAACAAGGGGGATAAAAATGGCTACAGATAATATCTATTGTCCTTCCCAGTATTCCTGTGGCTTTTTTTGGGTCCATCTGTCAGCTCGATCTTTTCCAAGTGTTTGCTGCTTCATATACAGGCCATTAATCTATTGAAAATATTACCAGAGTTAGACTGCTTTTGGCTTTCCTCTTGTATTGTTTTTAACTTTAAAAATTATACTTATTTGTTTGCCTGTTGGTGTTTATATTTGGCAAGTAATGGCTATGCCCAAGCTCAGAAATATAGACTTTCTAATCCATAATTTAAAAGAAAAAAAAACAGGATTTTTTTCATTCAGGAGCATAGCCATCTACATCTGCAAACCAATTTTACCAAATGTGTCTGTTCACACATCCCTTTTCCCCTGGAGTGAGAAATCTAATCCTGAAACATTCTGACAAGAACAAAGAAAGCAATAGCGATACTGTATTTATTTGCATTAGCAAAGAACATAGCTAAGTGGATCATTCTTATTATGAACACAACCAGGTTAGACTTCAGAAATAACCAATCAGCCTCTCCTAAAAAATAAGCAGGTGATGCATTCACATTATACCCATCTTTATTTTGAAAACAGGAGCAAAGAGATTTCTTGTCAAGTCAGTAACAGGTTGATATGAGCCTGGTTTTAGTCAGCAACCACCAAAAGAAGATAATTGTGACATTTTTGATGTCACGTTAATGTTTTTACTCAGTAATCACATGAAGAAGCAATTCCACGAAGGGCCAGAGGCCTTGATTTGATTTCTTCAGCTTTCCAAGGCTGCCCTTAAAGAGCACCTGGCCGCCCAAATGCCCTACTTGTCAAACCAGCTCTGGCTCCCAGAGGGATTTATGAGGCTTCACTTCAAGGAAAGCCACCCTGGAGGGGCGGCTGCAAATAGATGTGAGCTACCCGTTATTTCCCCTTCATCTCCCAGGAAGTCTGGGTGAGAAAGTTCCGCACCTCCTGATGGGCTCAAATCCTAGCCACTTGAGCAACTTTTAAACCAGAAAATCCCAGCTGCTTCTTACCCTCCCCTCGAACCCCTCCACCCCCATTCATTTGCTGGATATCTGGTGTGCAAAACAGAAGAGGAGAGACAGAATAAACACACGGCTTTGGGAGGATTGCTTTTGCCTGAAAACAAAGACTTAAGGGAGGAAAAAAAAAGGGTTTGTAGTCTGAAGGTTGGAAAATTAGTTTCATATATATATTTAGGGAGGTGGCTAAGACAGGTTCTCATTATGTAGATCAGGCTGGTCTTGAATTCACTAGGAACCCAAGGCTGGCCTCAAACTTGCATCAGTCCTCTTGCCTCAGCTTCCCAAGTGCGCACAGCATGCCACACAATAATTTAGATTGTGAGTGATTAGAAGCAGTGGATGGGGTGGCATCAGGAAGAAACTAGTCTTCACTTCTTGCTCTAGTCAGCACCCCCAATCTACCTCCCTGGTGCTTTTGACAGGAGGTTCTCTTCCGCAGGTGTCTATGTTGTTCCACCAGTTCTTTCTTCCTCTTCAAAGCCTGTGCACTCTGGATGGCTGCATTGCTCAGATTTCCACTGTTGGAACAAAATATCTGATACTTGCAACTTAAAGGAGGAAAAGTTAATTTTGACTCATTTTCAGAAGTTTTAGTCCACTATCAATTGGCTCAAGGCAAATATATCATGCTGTAAAGGCACAGTGAATGAAAGCTGCTCAGATCATCACAGCAGAGAGCAGGGGAAGAGCCACAGGAAGAGGAAGGGGCTGGGGACAAGAAAACACCCTTCCAGGTTACATCTCCAGTGCCCACTTCCTCTAACCAGGCCCCACCTCCTACTAGCACATTCAGATATGAATTCATCAACTGAAAAATCCCCCAGTGAGGTCAGTGCCCTGGTGATCCAGTCATCTCCCAAAAGCCTCATTTCTGAACACATGAACATTGTTTTATCCAAACCATGGCAGAGGCCACCCACCAGGATTCGATCTCCCCTCTGAAGGACACCTGGGTTCATTTCTGGGGAAGGTAACCTCTATGCCAGTAAATAGTGACCCTGGGACTCTACCACTTTTCCTTCCCCGGAAGATTCCCCAGTGACTCACTTCTCTGGCATTCCCAAAGAAGTAGAAGAATCATAGGAGACAAGTACCATTTTTCAGTTTACTTCATGAGAACTATGTAACTAGGGGTAAACATTTTTTGAACTAGTAAAATAATACCCACCCCCAAATCCTTCTAAGGAAAACAAGAAACATGTGGTAGAGCAGAATATGCCACTGTGAAATATGTTTCCTTTCCATTGGATTATTTTGAGCTAACTATTCTGAGAAACAATGTCTTCTTCTCATTAAGTGGTGTTTGGTTATTGGAGATCCCACTTAAGGGCTCAGAAAAGGTAGCAAGAAACTGACTTTTCCTCATGTATACTCCCCCGTATGTCAAGAGCTAGTGAAGACTTAATGTGAGATTTTAATGTTCTCAGATCATTTCACATTATTAGAAAACCTAAAATTTATATTCAAAGGTGATGGTCTCAGCAGTCAGCTCTTCTGCTGCCTTATTCAATCTCAGCCTCCTTTTCTTCTGAGGCTCTGATAAAAAGGCCAGCTCTCAGCCAAGAAATGTAATGTCAGTTGATGGGGATTTAGCTCAGTGGTTCTGCCACCTGCCTTGTAAGGACAAGGCCCTGAGTTCGATCCCCAATACAAAAAGAAAAGAAATGTAGAAAGAGTTCGATCCCCAATACAAAAAGAAAAGAAATGTAGAAATGTAATGTCAGGTCAGTCTGTCCCAGCAAGTATCATCACACCCCCAGAGTATACTAGTGGGAGCAATGACTTGTCTTTCCATGAAATCATGTCTGTCTGGAAAATCTCCACATCCATTTTCTCACCTACAAATGGTAAAAAGAAATCCTGGGAGTAGAAGTGGCCACAATCTTTCAGTGTGCAGCAGCCACATTACTATGCTGCATATATCACTGCAGCCTGACAAACAATAGCACATCTCAGTTTTGTAAGAAGCACAGTTTTTTACTGTTTGCAATTATAACAGAGGGAAAAATAAGGCTCTTGGTGAGGCACAGAAACAACCAATCACTGGCCTGGCCTTATATTACTCCAAGAAAAGACTATATTTAAAATACACTCTATAACTTGGCTAACACAAAGTATTTGTAGTTCCCAGTCCTCTCAAAGAAAAAAAATTGGGATTTAGTATATAAATTTTAATGGGCTTCATTTTTTTTTTTTTTTTTTTTTTTTTTTTTAAAACTTAGGCGCTTGCACTTGCAAGGCAGGCGTTGAAACCACTGAGCCAAATCCCGGGCCCAATTGGCTTCATTTTCAATCCTAGAATTGGCTAATTATTCTATTATTAAGTGTTCCAATGGGCTGAGCAGAAAAGATTAGTTTTATGGAAAAAATAGGGCTACCAAAAACAAAGTAGCTCCATCATTTAAATTCAACTTCAATTTATTGTTCTTAGCCAGGTGTGGTACAGCTCACCTGTAACCCCAGTGAGAATGGGAGAGCAGGGTGTGGCAAAACTGGCTAGGGAGGTAGGCATGACTTGTTAATTACAAAATTCCAGACACATGCACAGAACAGTTCCCAAAGCCCTGCACATGATCATTTTAGGAGAATTTGAGCACGTTTTCAGTAGGATAGCCTAGATCTGATGTCAGCCCGGGACATGGGATCCCAGTGCAACCTCCCAAGACACAGATTTAGAAGTGTTTGCAGGGTTCCTTGAGGTTTGGACAGCTTAAAAGGAGAGGGCTTCCTCGAAAAGCTTGCTATTATGGCTTTTCCTCACAATAATCCACCTGCTTTCTCCAGGGTGTTCTTTTATCTTGCTTTTCCCCTTCTACTAGGCCCAAGCTCACTCTGCAGAGCCAGTTTCTCCCCAACTATTTTTTTTTTTTTTTTTTTTTTTTTTGTACTGGAGATCGAATTGCAAGGCAGGTGGCGGCACCACTGAGCTAAATCCCCAGCCCTCTCCCCAATTCTTCGCTTTTATCTTCTCAAATGGTCACTTTTTAAAAATATTTATTTATTTATTTATTTATTTATTCATTTATTTATTTATTTATTGCTTGTTTTGTTCCAGATGAGAAGAACCCAGGGAGAAGAATCTAACTTGAGAGGGAGAGGCAGGCAACCCAAAACCCAGTAAAGTTTAGTCGTTGAACCACTCTTAGAAGCATGCTACCCAGTTAACACCAGCACTCTGTGAGGCTGAAGTGTGAGGATCATAAGTTTGAGCCCAGCCTACCAAGCAACTTAGTAAGACCCTATCTCAAAATATAGTTTTTTCTTTCTTGTTGAGTTTATTGGTACTTTTTAGGTATATAGTACAGTTATATTCATCATTGTGATCTGGTACCTTTACATGATAGATCTTGGTTCTCTAAATAAAAATTTAAAAGGTGGGGTGGAGATACAGTTCAGTACAAGACTCTGGATTCAATGCCAAATACCAAAATATTTTTCTAAAAAATTACTTTTCTAGCAAGGCAAGGACAGGAGACTCAAAACAAGAGAAAAATAACTGGTTAACATCAAATTACTTCAAGATCTCTTTTGTGTGTGTAAAGATAAAAAAGGGAATTTCGTCATTCTAGTTGAAATTGGCCTATTGGGCAAATTTGGCTATTATCTGCCTAATCCTGATTTCTCAGAAGGTCAGATTAAATTAATTTCCAGTTTGTGATAAGAAACTTTGGTATGATTGACTCCAGCCTGGTCTATTTGGATCTAGTGAAGAAACAGTTCAAAACAAAGGCCTTCTGTAATTTTTAATGATCAACCAGCACTCACTAAAATGTAAGAAGTCTACTTGATTAAAACTAGACCTCCCGCACCCAGTTTCTAAGTCTCTTCTGTAAATATATTACTTATATATTTATTAATAAGGAAGTAAGCTGAGTAAGCTTGTCCTTAAGTCAAATTTAAATAAAGCAGACTATAAATAATCACTGTCCTTGGATTTTGTACCATTTGTTTAACCATATACAAAGATTCAGGAATACATTTATTTATTTATTTATTTATTTTTAGGACTACATTTAGAAATAAGAGCAAATACACATTTTCCCAAAAGACACATGGTTGTCCTTGACAATAGCCTCAAAAGGTTAAAAGCATGTGTCAAATCCCAAAATTCAGCTTTCTTCAATAATTTAGTAAACTTTTGTCAATCATCTAACATGTACAGTTGACTGGGCTTGTCATTTCAGGGGGACATAGAGATGAATATAGCATGGTGCCAGCACCAAAGTATTGTAGATAGGTAAGTTAATTTGATATCTTGTAGGCAGTTAGGGCTATCCCAAGGCAGCCAACAAAGAGGACAAGCAAGAAACATTCACTGAGAGCCAGCATTGTAAAAAGGAGAGAAACTAACACACCCACATTGGATAAATAACAGTGATTGATATTCTAAAAAGGTATCAATCACCTGGGTGGAGGACTAAAATCTTCCAAGAAAGATCCCTGACCCACCCCTTACTGAAAATCCTTGCTCATTCCTTATATGCTTGCTACATGACCCGCTTCCTCATTGGCTCCTCATTTAATCAATATCACCTAAGTGAGTATACTTGTCATAATCTTATTGGTTGTTCATAGTTTTGTCCACCTTGTGATTTCTCACTGGATCAATATATTACTGAAGTGGCTGTACTCGCAATCTTAACTGTTGACTATAGTTTTGTCCCACCTTGAACCCACCTCACTTTAAAACACCTTTGAGAAGCAGGGCTGGCAGGTAACCCATTTTTTCAATCCCCCTTCTGTCTTAGAAGCTATCTTTCTCTCAATAAATTTTTCCTACTCTTGACCTTCATTGTTCCTAGAATTCATTCTTTGATTTTAGAGAACATGAACTCATGTTTCAGATATTTAGTAGGTTTGGAAGTTGCATCTATTCCCCTTATATCATGACCACTGCAGGTGGTGGCTCTGCTCTTCACTGCTTTCCATTTTTCTCTGTTGCTAGCTACCATCATTGTTACCAGTACTGGATGCTAATAGCTTTTGACTCAAGCAGCTTTTGGCATTATTAAAAATGGCTGCTGGTGGCTTTGCAAACTAGCAGCCTTTAGTGTCACCAGTTCCCCTTGCTGGTCACTTTGGGAGCCAGTGACTCTAGTGTTACCAGCTCACCACATACTACTCCAGATAAGGGTCACAAATAGGGAGGAAGTGGCTTTACTAGGAATGAAGGTGCAGCATAAGAATGAACAATACACAGTCTGAACTGCTAAGGTATGTGGTAATTGTTTGCAAAGGAAGGTTATTAATGTGCAGTGTGGCTTCCTGTTTGGCTGTACATAAGGGAGGGGACCCCTACAGACCTGAGTGGGCTGCAGAAAATCAGAGTCATCCAGAGAGCCTGTAGTGTTACCAGGTAGTTTCCATCTAACATTGGCTTGCCTAATAAACATTACGGGGTTTGGGGTTGCTTGCCTCTTCTGGAATTGGTTTCCAGGTTCTTCTCATCTTGAACAAAGAATTGAACAAAATGAGCAAAAGACAATGACAGAGTTTATTTGAAAAAGTAAAAGTGAAGAGTGAGGGAGAAATTGGTTCTTCAGAGTGAATTTAAGCTGAGCATAAGAGGAAAAAGCAAGATAAATGCACACCCTGAAAAACACAGAGCAGACTATTGTGAGGAAAGCCATGATAGCAAGCTCTTCATGGCATCTGTATACTTTTAGGCCATCCAAATCTCAAGAGAACCTGTGAGAACTTCTACATCCGGGTCCTGAGAGGCGGGACTGGGATCCCATGCCTCTCCTCCCAGTCTAAGCCACACCCTATATCCTATCTCATTAAGGCAGAAACATCTGCGATAGGTCTATGATTGAAGCCTGCTGTGTGACTGCCGGGTCCCTGAAGGAGCTGGGCTACCTGCAAGGCAAGCAGCCGTGCAATACAAGTACCTTTTGGGGAAAGTTGGGCCCTTCACTCCTGTCTCAATTTTGCTTTGGGTTTGCTCTAAGACCCATAAAATGGAGCCAATCAAACTGCTTTCTCAACAAAATACAACAAACCAGTAAACTATGGCTCTTAAAAGAATGAACTCCATCATGTCACATGCAGTTTGGAGAGCTCCTCTAAAAATAAAACTTAGAACACAGACAAAATGCTGAACATGTCATATCCAGAGACAATTCTGATAAATGTTAAGTTGAGCTAGTGTGTGAATCAGCAGCATGACATGAATAAAAGGCACGAGAACAACACATCATGAGGACAATGCCAGAATGAGGAGCAAATTTTCTCAGATATCCTAGTGTTTTCGCCCAGCTTAGCCAACCAGTCTTTTAGTGTTAGCCTTAGTCAGCCAAGTGCATCATTATTTGAGAAATGTTCTAGCCTGAGCCTAGGTATGCTTGGAAATAAAGGGTACCAGAATATGCCATCCCCAAATATGCCATTTTGGTATAGGGATTATTTTGAACACCAAGCAATTGATCACAAGCAGATACAAGGAAAGCTCTTTACCTCCCTCTAATTGTTTAAAATGAAATAAAATTTTTCACTTTTGTAAAGGAAAATTGTATTGATGAAGGGTATATACAGTGGTGGTGGGGAGGATTACTAGGAGTTAAACACAGGGCTTTCCCACTGAATAACATCCAGTGCTTTTTTATTTTTTATTTAGAGATAGGATCTCATTAAGTTGCTAAATTGCCCAGGCTGGGCTTGAACTTGTGGTCCTCCTGCCGCTGCCTCCCACGGTACTGGCCTCAGGCTCCTGTACTGCTCAGATTACAAGCATGCGCTGCTACACCTATTTATTAGTGTCTCCATGCCAGGAAGAGAGCTGCACAAAGAGACAACTCTTGTCACTGAAGATACTCTTATCTGTATAACATAATAACCCATATTCACCATCTTTCCATAACTTGCCTCACTTGCACTGAAACCCAAAACTCCTTTCCCTTTGTTTAAATTAAGATACCATAAACCTCAATTATCTGGTCACCTTATTTTTTTTCCTTAGTGAGTTCCTGTGAGTGCTTGTAAAATTAAGACTTTTTTCTTTTGTTAATCTGTCTTTTATCAGTTTGATTCATGGGTTCCATGTCACTGGCCCCAGAATGGTAACATTACTGCACAAAGGCATGGCCTGCTTGCTGTACAATGGTAGCAAATTGATGAAGAAGTAAAGGGGTGGTAAAAAACAAACTTTATTACAATGAGATAACTAATTGGAAGACAATCGGCCCACAGAGCCATTTTGCAGGGAGGCTGATTTAGTGGCAATTTGTTCAAGAGATGGGCAGTCACAGACTGATGGGCACCTTCTCACTGGTGACCGGATATACACATTTGATCCTAATTGCTTAGTCACAAGATGCTTTTCAGTTCTACGAATCTCAAAAACAAAAATCATTATTTCCTTAGGGTATTCTTGTCACCGATTACATTTGCCTATATGCTGTTCCTGACATATTACAACAGTGGGCAGGCTAGAGGATTAGCTGCTCTGAGGCCCTCTTGCTGATCACAAAACTCTTAGTAATAATAAAAAAAAAAGTATTTCACCTGATTATTGTAGATGACAAAGTGAAGTTAAATAGGAAGGTGGGCATGAAATATATTCTCAGTGCTCAGCTTCAGTAAATGGAAATAGATTTTTCCTACCCTTCAGAAGCATATAAATCCTAACAAAGTTGTTGATGGAACTTACTTTCTGTGTTGTTTATAAAATCTCTGAGTGAAGATAATGTAGATTAGAGGAAAGCACAGTCAGACTAACATAAACTAAAAGCCTCCCTCCAATGTGGAAGATTAATGACAGATTTCTGGGTTTTCTGAGTTTTTGGGGTTCACACAGCTAAAAGAGCCCTTTATCATTCTTTCTACTTGTATTAGATTTAATGTTCTGTACCTCTCTTGGGCTCATACCACTTCTCATTGCAACCAAAGTCCAAAAGAGCATGTAAGACCTTAAAGCAGGTTTGAAATGATGCCTTGCTAAAATGGGCTTGTTACATGAGTTACTGAATCAAGAAGATTTAGAAACTCTAAATAAAGCAATATCAGCCAATGAAATTGAATATGTAATTTATTTTTTATTAAGTTTATTGGTACATTTTAGGTGTATAATACAATGACATTCATCATTGGAAACTTGTACCTTTACATGATATGTCTTGGTTCTTATTCTTCCCCATTCCCCTGCCCTACTTTCAACCCCTCCACCCCTCCCTATTTACAGAGACTTTGTTTCCATTTTAAATATAAAATTTTAAAACTACCAGTAAAGAAAAGCTCTAGCCCTGATGGATTAACTGCTGAATTCTTTAAGAAATTTAGAGAAGATCTAATGCCGCTACCCCTCAAACTCTTTAATGAAAGTGAAAGGGAAACAGTACTCCCAAATATGTTCCTGGAAGCAAGCATTACCCTGATTCTAAAACCAGAGAAGGATCTAACCAAAAAGGAGAATTATAGGCCAATGTACCTAATAAACATAAATGCAAAAATCCTCAATAAGATGCTGGCAAATAGAATGCAGCAAATCATCAAGAAGATTATAAATAAATAAATAAAAGAAGGTTATACACCATGACCAAGTAGGATTCATCCCAGGGATGCAGGAATGGTTCAACATATTCAAATCAATAAATGTAATATACCATATTTACAGAGCCAAGGACACAAACTATATGATCCTTTCAATAGATGCAGAAGTGTTTGACAAGGCCCAACATCCATTCATGATAAAAACCCTACAGAAAATTGGTAGAGATGGACTTTATCTCCATCTAACAAAAATCCATCTATGACAAACCTATAGCCAACATCATATAAAATGGACAAAAACTGAAAGCTTTCACTCTAAAATCAGGAACAAGACAAGGATGTCCACTGTCACCACTCTTGTTCAATATACTTCTGGAAATATTAGCCAGAGCAACTAGACAAGAAAAGGAATAATGAAAAGAATAAGGATAGGAAAGGAAGAAGTTAAATTATCATCATTTGCTATGACATGATGCTCTACATAGAAGACCACAAAAACTCCATCAAAAGACTTTTAGATTTGATAACCAAATTCAGTGGTGTAGCTGGATACAAAGTCAACACTCAAAAGTCCATAGCATTCCTGTAGACAAATAACAGACTCATGGTGAGAGGAATTGGAGAAACAACCCCTTTTACAATAGCATCCAAAAAATTAAATACCTAGGAATCATTCTAATGAAAGAAGTAAAAAACCTCTACATTGAAAACTCAGTACTCTGAAAAAGGAGATTGAAGAGGATATCAGAAAATTGAAGATATTCCTTGTTCTTGAATAGGAAGAACCAATATAGTGAAAATGGCCATACTTTCAAAATTTGTATATAGATTAAATGGAATCCCAATCAAAATCTCACAAAATTAGAAAAAACAATCCTAAAATTCATTAGGAACCAGAAGAGACCTAGAATAGCAAAGGCAATTCTGGGCAACAAAGGCAAAGCAGGGGTATCACAACCCCTGCCTTTAAATTATACTACAAAGCTTTGGTGATAAAAACAGTGTGGTGATGGCAAAAGAACATACCTGAGAACCAATGGAACAGACTGGAAGATGCATAAACAACTCCAAACATACTCAACCATTTTATCTTTGACAAAGGAGCCAAACACTTTCACTGGAAAAGAGATAACCTCTTTAATAAATGGTGCTAGAAAACCTGCTTTCCACATGCCAGAGCCTGAAACTAGACCCATCTTTTACCATACACTAACCTAAAATCAAAATGGTTCAAAAAATATGTAGAATGCTTGAAGACATAGGAGTAGGCAAAGACTTCAAGAACAAAAATCCAGAGCACATGGGAAATATTACCAAGAATCTACAACTGGGACCTCAACTTATTAAAAAGCTTTTGTACAGCAAGAGAAGCCACCAACAGAGCAAAGAGACAACCTACTGTGTGGGGAGAAATTTTCCCAGGTATTCAGATAAAGAACTATTATCTAGAATGTATAAAGAACTCAAAAATATCAGACCCCCAAATTTAAAGACCCAATGCAAAAATGGGTATCTGAAAGAAAAAGACACTTCCCAGATAAATAATTCAGAATGGCAAAAAAAAAAAAAAAAAAAGATGAAAAATGTTCAAAATTACCAGTTATTTGAGAGATGTAAATGAAAACAATGCTGAGATCCATCTCACTCCAGAAAGAATGGCTGCTATCAAGAAATCAATCAATAAAAAAATGCTGGAGAGGCTGTGGAGAAAAACGAACCCTTCTCCACTACCGGTGGGAATGCAGACTGGCACAACCACTGTGGAAATCTGTGGAAATTCCTCAAAAAACTAAAACTAGAAGTTCCATTTTACTCAGCTGTTCTTCTTCTTGGTATCTTCCCAAAAGAATTAAAAGCATCATACCGCAGCAATATATGATGTTTATAGCAGCACAGTTTTTAGTAACTAAATCTTGGAAACAGCCCAAATGAACATGAATAGGCAAGTGGACTAAGAAGATGTGTACATGTGTGGTTTTTAATACAATGGCAGAGTACTACTCTGCCATAGAGAAGGATGAGTTTCAGACATTTATAGTTAAATGGATGGACCTTGAGACAATACTCTTAAGTGAAATAAATCAGGCACACATGTTTTAATACCACATTGTTTCTCTGATGTGAGAAAATAAATGTGAAAATAAGGACTGAGATATATACAGAATGTTGGGAAATGGGAAGAAGTGTTTAAATGGGAAATGGAACAAGGGAGGAAAAAGGAAGAAAGGAAGGACAGGTCAAGAAAAAAGTGAAACAGAAGGAAAAAATGGAAGCAAAGCTTAATGGGGGAACGGCATAAAATAAAAATCTTTTAAATTTTTAAATGAGCCTGCTAGTATGAAGACCGACTTCCTCCAATAATAATGTCCTATTTGTTCCCAGAGGGCAAGGGTCACATTTTATTGATTTTTGTGAGTTATTTCTCCTTTTTGTCAACTTCAGTATGTGCACTGTACCTAGTTAAAAGTAATACAGTTCACATTTTTTTTAGAGAGAGGAAAAACCTTTTGCTCTAATGTCTTAGAAGGGCTGTGAATTAAACTGAAAGAGATTAACGAGAAAAAGTGTACAATGTATAATATGCATACATGTAGGCAACCCAATGATGAGAACTCAAAGGGATGGATAGTATTTGGGGCTTATAGGGCTGGAAAAGCAGCTCAGTGGTAGAGGGCTTGCTTACCATATACAGGGATCTGGGTCCTAGGTTCAACACTTAGCACACATGCACACATAAAAATGGGGATTTATAGTTTATATACCTAACAAGTAGAAGGAAGAGAGAGACTGCTAATGGGAAGAATAAAGTGGGGCTTTTTTGTTGCTTTTTTTTTTTTGAAAGACAAATGAGTTTTCAAACAAAAGGGATATAAAGTTCTCCGTTCTGCATGTGCCTACTGCTAGTGCCATGTGGATTATATCAAGGTCTGCTGCCAGTACGAGCAATAGCCAGACTTTCTTCTTTTTCTTGGCTGCAGGGCTCAAGTGCCTGGATTGCTAAGCACTATGAATCCAATCTGGTGGAACAAATCCCCTAGGCTATCACCACTGTGGAACATGTTTCTCTGGGACTCTCTTCCCAAAGCAGTCTTTCACCTTTGCATTTCTGAGGCTGAAAATAGTGGAGTCTTGCTCATTCTTATGCTGGCTTTGTTGTATAAGATGGGGATCTGGACAGCTAGGGGTCTCCCATGGCATAACCCCCACTACTCTGGTCTGTGTCCTTATCTGGTAAAGAATATGAGTGGGACAAGGCTGACTCAAAACTGAGGATCTCTCCAGCACATAAGGAGAAACTTAGAAATAAAAGCACAAAGCAGAGATTTATTTATAAGATGGGGAAGGCAAAGATAAAGCAGCTGTGTGACAAGTGGCAAGAACCAAGCTTCTCAACATGGCGTCTTTGTTCTGCCCATTCTTATAGGAGTTATAAGCCAATCAGGACCTTAGGCTTTGTTGCTAGGGTGAGCTAAGTGTTATGGGGTCTTCACTGATTGGTGTCCTCTAGGCTTGTCAGGGTTAGCATTTGTTGCTAGAGAAAGCTGTTGTAGGAGTGAGCTAAAGATTAGAGGTCTAGGGACTTTCTGCAAATACATGTAAGGTGTTCCTTAAAAATAATTGTTCTACTCTTTAAAAAGTTTCACAAAGGGCAATTTCTAGTAAGCAGGTGGTCATTTCTATAACCATCTGCCAGGTCAGCCATGTCACTGGCCACTTTATGCCCTATCTCCCTGCCTGTCTCCCCTTCTTTACCATCCCTACACCCTCAGGCTATCTTTCTGTTGTCCAGTTCCAAAGTACTTGATTTTTCCTGATAATTGTTTCAACAACCAAGTCCTTCTCTGCTCTGTCTTTGCAGTCTGAAACTTTACTGGTTTCCTTTTTGGCCAGACTCAAAACTTTTAAAATCATTCTGCTGGGCCATTTGCTCTTGATTCTCAAGGTAGAGCTGGCTGAAAGCCTTCCACAGTAGCTACTGCCACTGCCTCAACATTTCTTTGGCCAAAGTAATTAATCCACTGCCCTTAATGTCAGTTTCTGGAGTCCAACTGCCAGAAATTTCCTGAGCCTGACCTTTTGCTGGCTGCATTACTCTCAGCATCCTGGTGTTCTAAGCTCTGACCAGAATCTAGCATCAAGTTCAGCTCACAGCATTCTACAGTTGCTTCTCCAGGTGACATTTCCAAACCTTTCCAAACTTTTCCTGCAAGCCAGTTAGTTCCAAAGGCTCCTGAACCACATGGCCAGGTAGTATCAACAGAATGGCCATATTCCTAGTACCAAAATCTGACTTACTTTCTCATGGCTGGGAAAAAATGCCTAGCCCCCACAGATTAATGGAGTAAAAGTTCATTTTATTTCACAGTTTGTAGAAGTTTCAGTCCACTTAGCTTTAAGGCAGGGTGGCATGGCAGATGGGCATGGGAGAAGAAACTGTCCATGGCAGGGTAGAAAGAAAGCAGCAGCATTCAAAGGAGGAGGTGTGGTTTTTAATCCAATAGGACTAGTGACTTTACAAGAAGAGAAGAGACACCAGATCTCTTTCACCACACCTGCCCCCATATATACACAGAGAAAAAGACATGTACAAGAAGCAGTAAAAAGGGAGCCATCTACAATCCAGGAAGACAGGCCTCATACCACACCAGCCCTATTGACAACTTGATCTTGTACTCCTCATCTCCAGAGCTGTGAGACAATGAGCTTCTATTGTTCATGTCTCCCATCCTGTGGTATGTTGTTTAATCACCCCTCCCAAACTAATACATTTGTCTAGCTGACTTCCACTAATTTTAAATAGCTGCTGTAGTTGAAGATGATGGGATCTCTAAGAGAACACTGAGGATTGCTTCAGCACAGAGAAAAACCCCTTATGATAATTCAAGGAAATATTTCTGCCCGCAATGAAAATGTGTGGAAACTAATCTCAACTTCTTCCTTCTGGTCCAAAGTGCAGGAGATTTGTGAACTCTCTTTTAGTAATTATAGGATCACTCTATAAAGCAGGAAATATATCTTTTCCTTCACTCATCTTAGGTTTATTGGCTGTGTCCTTATAACAAAAGACGGATTAACAAGAGAAAAGAAAGCAAATTTATTGGCTATAAGCTTTATGTGAGTCTTCATAAGTAAACAAAGATCAGAAGAAACAGACGTAAATGTTTTTATAGTAGGTTTAATAAAAATGTGGATAGTTATAGAGAACTATGATAGGGGTAAATGGTCTAATGGTACTAAAATGGATGAAACTTAGTGAGATCTATATGTCCAGATTCTTCTCTGTGTTCCTTTTGTCTTTGGAGAGTCTAGGGTTTGAATCTGGAGTGCCTCTCAAAGGCCCATGTGTTAAAGGCTTGATTCCCCAGCCTGTGGTGCTACTACAAAGTATTGGAGCTTTTGAAAGGTGGGGCCCAGGAGGGGACATTAGGTCATCAGAGGCAAGACTTTGAAGGGATTATTGGGACACTGGCCTCTTCATGTCTCTTTTTCTCCTTTGCTGGTCACCATGAGGTGAGTAGACTGGTTCAGGATGAGCTCCACATATGGTACCTTGTCACCAGTATGAAGTGATAGGGCCAATTGATCATAGACTAGAACACCTGAAACAACAAGCTGACAGAAAACTTTCTCTTTTAAAGTTAAATATTTCAGGTATTTTGTTATAGTAATGGGAAACCAACTATCACAGGACAAGTATATTCCTTTTATCTGGGTATAGGGAGGGCATCTTTACATGAGGGTCTTCTGCCTTGCCTCGAGAGAAGGTCATAAAATCCTTCAGCATTTTTATGACCTGCTTCAAGCAAAAGGGGCAGAGTAAAGATCAGCATAAGCCTGCCTGCTTCTGAATTTTTTTCTGACTTAGATATCCAATCTGCCAGTTGCCATATTTTGGTGTAGCATGTCTTGAGCCTCAGAAACTCCATCCTGAAATATTTTAACTCTAAACTAAAACATGGGAGTCCTAAAAGTCAAAAAAGGAATAATCTTTAAACCCAATATAAAGGTTTATCTTTATATAAATATAAATATAAATATAAATATATGCATTGAGCACTTAAATGTTAAGTGCTCAATGCATATTGTTAAAAGTATTTAAGATGACTAAACCTAAACGTGAAGCCCCAATTAAAGCCTTGTTTCTATGTGTTCAGAGTATTTAGCTCTGCCTCATTTCTATTGTTTCTGTTCCAAAAGACCCTGTCTCTAGTAACATTTGGTGCTAACTCCTATTTTCTACCTCTTCCTGATCTACATAAAGCAGGGCTTCCTCCATGTAGCACTCCTATCCACTCTGCATTATATTCCTATCTCCTTCAGAATTATTTAATGACTCCCGACCTTTACCTTGATATTTGATATTATCTCTATCTTGCCTCAGAATAATTTTATTCTGTCACTCTGATATCATCTTACCTTGCAATGAGACAGAACTCCCCTGCTCCCTGAACTAGATGCTTTCATGTTTCTGTTTTTACTCACACTATTGCTCACCCAAAGCTTGTGGTGACTCTTTCTTATGAAAAGAAAAAAACTATTCACACTTGAAGCTCCACTGCATCAAGTCTTCCTTGATATCTTGCTTAATTCCTGCAGCGAACATCTGCATTAAGCACTGAGTACTTGTCAAAAATTGGCTCAATGTACAGCTATTACATGTATTATAATCACCTTTAATCCATTTATATTATACGTTTTTAGAGAAATGGAGCACAGCTTGTATATTCTAGTACCCTTCCTTTGTCTGGAATCCTGTGTAGTTGGTGTTTGGTAATTAAAGGTGGATGGGTGGTTTCATTTCCCATTGTACAAGTCCACTTCAGATGCAGGTAAGAATTCATTAGTGGCATCAATAACTATTAGAGTTTTGAGAATGGGACGGGGGTGCAGTTACTTTATCCTCTGATTGTGCAATGACAAGTGCCCTTTAAGTGGTCTAGTATAAACCCAAAACCCAGCAAAATAAATACTGAAGAAGAAAGGTTGAGAAAATAACTGGGTTAAGATAAATTTTTCGACAGGTGTCTAATTGTCCATATTCAGCATCTTCAATGTTAGTGATTTGCAATCATAAAAATAATGGAATATATAGAGAAAGAGGAAGAGAGAACTATTGTAATTAAACAACACAGAGAATCTAAAAAGAAGTCAACATTCCCAATAAACCATAGAGGACTAGAAAACTCAGAAATTCTCCTGAAACTGTACTTCACAGTCACCATCTCTGCCATGGAATGAGCAATAGTAGCAAGGAAGAACTGTGTTTTGTTTCTTACTTTCCTTCCTCCTGCCCTCACTACTTTTTCCTTCCTTTTTTCTGTCCTGCCCTCCCTTCATCCTTTGCTCTTCCCTTCCTGCTCCTCCCCTCCCCTTTCCTCCCCTCCTTTCCTCTTCCCTTTCCGTCTCTTCCCATTCCCTTCCTTTCTCTTCCTGTCATTTGCTTTCCTCCCATTCTCCCAGATTCCCCTCCATAGCTGGTGGGTATGCCACATGCCGATAATCTTCAGGTTTTCACCCTTTCTAGAAATTGCTATTAGCTGAATAGAGCTATTTTGCTTATGGTCACATTGTTCTATGTCTCATTCTGCTAAAAGTTATTCCTCACATGGGGCAGCCTACACTCAAGGACATGAAGGTTCAGGCCTCTTACAATAGCTTAAAACAACTTTGCAAGAGGCATTCCAACCCCAGAGCAAATCTCTTGGACCTCTTCAGGTAAGTTCTAGTAAGATTTCTAGAGACTGTACTACAACCAACTTCCCCCTCCCCATCCTGCTTACTTCCTTTTTCCGTTGGAATCAATTCTGAAGGCATTCCCAAATAAACTTTCTGCATGTTATTCTCCACATCAAAAGGACCTGCTATTGTCTACATGCTTTCTAAGGAACACAGAATATTCTGCCTCCTACATAAGTATTACTGATATTATGCAAAGTTGACTACCCACTCTGCAATGATTCTAAATATTCCAAACAGAATCATTGCAAACTGTGGAAGAAGACCCACAAATGGCCCTCAGTAGTGTACTGGGACAAACAACTGAGTTAGGCAAGGATTCCATTCCTAGGTACCTAGAAATGTAAGGAAGGAGGGGTGTGGAAGAAAAGGATGAGTCTTAGACACAATCAGTCCTTCCCCAAGCCCAGTGTCTGTCCTCTAATAACCTCTTCTCACATTCAAGGATGGTTTGATGTCCACTCCAGCAACATGCAAAACATCAATCTAGACACCCTCTTTCTGGGGACTTCTTGGCCCTAATATTAATACTCTCACCTTTTGAATTGAAAATTTGTTTATTCCCTAAAGAAGTTTTCTATCACTTACATAAAATAGGCTATAGACAAACAGCAAAGTACTTTAAATTCAGAAGAGATGATGATATCAGCTGCTAAAATTTAAAATGAAAGCCAGATGTCTCATCCAGGATCCCTCCTGAAGGTGATGCATCCAATGTACAAGGTCAGGAAGGTCACTGTCAGAAGGAAAAGGATTTTATAGGTTTGGATCTGCAAAGCAAACATTGAAAGGACTACTAATATCTCAGTCATATCCCATTTTCAGGTACATACTAATATTTGCATATAATTGTCAGCCTCAGAAGCCTGTCTTTTTGTAGCCATGGTTTACTGGACTAAAAATATTAACTTGTAGGATGAAGTTTTATGTTGGATTTGGGGCTCCTGACATAGATGCTGATGAACTAATGAAAAATTACTGGATATATTTGCAAGAATTTTCATTTCCAGTTTGCAAGAAATATGAAAGAGAGAGCTTTCAGTTGGTCGGGTCTATCTCTCTTCAGCCCCTTCCCTGGAGACACAATGTAAAATAGCATTTTCTGGAGCCAGGCTTCTGTATAATGCTGCTCTTTTGAGTGCCATGACCTTAATTACTATTGCCTATTATTCAAAAACACTCATTGAGTCATGGTCCCATTGCAAATGTGACTTAATGTGCTGTTTTACTGCTCACTCAGGCACCACAAATAAAAATAATGGCAGTTGTAATGAACTCAGAACCAGCTATATAACCTGCCCCTTGGCCTGTGACGGGGAAAAGTTCAATTAAAAAGTAAAGTTACTAACAGAGTAAGGTTTGGTCACACATCTGTCATTTTTCTGACAGGACACAAAAATGATCCCATGCCACTAGAAAGGAGTTATTAGAGACTCTAAGTAACTTTATTTTTTTGCTTTCAAAGATAAAGAAGTAGTCCTGGGTGTAAAGTACTACATATATTAAGTTATATGATTAATCATTTGCATAATATTAAGAGTCTAGATAGGGTATGTATTGTAGAGTCACTAAAAGTAGAATAGCAGTGAACAAAAGGGGGGATAAAAGAACATGAAATAATGATAAAAAGAATAGGAAAACCTTATATACACACCACCCTGTGTTAATTATTGGAAGACTTTAAAATGATAATCAACACAAGATATTACTTCACACTCCTTTGCATGGTTATCAACAAAAAGGGACAAAAAAAAACAAGTGTTGGCAAGGATGTGGAGAAATCTGAACCCTTTACATCCTTAGTGCAAATGTAAAATGGTACAAGGGCTTTGGGATACAGTCTCATGTTCTTCAAAAGAGTAACCAAACTAAACACACAACCCAGCATTTCCAATGATGAGTATGTGCTCAATAAAACTAAAAACATGTGTCTACCCAAGTCTGTAAAGCAATATTCATAGCACCATTATTCATAATAGCCAAAAGGCAAAACAACCTGAATGTCCATTGATTGATGGATATGAATAAGCAAAATGTGGAATGTTCACATAATACAATATTATTCAGCCATACAAGTGATTACATTCTGATATAGACTACAACATGGATAAATCTTGAAGACAGTAGGCAAAGTGAAATAAGCCAGATGTGAAAGCACAGATGTTGGAGTGATGGGTATAGTTCAGGGTCAGCATGTATGAGGACCTGGGCTCAGTTCTCAACAAACAACAAACAACCCAACAAACAATAACAACAACAACAACAAAATCCTGCATTTGTATGACTCTCTTTGAGACACAAAGTTGATTAGTTATTTCTAGGGGCTAAGAAATGGGGGAAATGATGTGACTGCTAATGGTATAAATTTTTCTTTTTTGGGGGGGTTATAGAAATGTTCTAGAATTAAATAGTGGTAATAGTGCCATTGTTCTGTAGCTATGCTGAAAACTACTGAATTGTGCACTTGTAAAAGTGTATTTTATAGTATATGAATTACATCTCAATCTTTCCCCCCATAGTTGGAATCAAACTCAGGGCCTTATACTTGCCAGGCAGGCACTATGTCCCTGGCCCCTTATATCTCAATTTTGAAAGGATTCTCAAAACAAGTTAATAAGAAATTGGAAATATGTGAATTGTTATATAAATGAAACCACTGAGACCCACCAGGAAGGGTGGTAGTAATTAGTAAAAACTGAGGGTGTAGTAATTGGTAGATCCCTTCCCCCTGCTTTTTTTTTTTTTTTTTTTTTTTGGTATTGGGGATTGAACTCAGTACATCAAGCTTGTGAGACAGGCGCTGTGCTGCTGAGTTAAATCCCTAGCCCAGTAGGCCTATTCTTGCATCATTTCAAAGGCTTATTGCTGTGGTGCTCCTCTTTAATACAGACTGCTACCACCTTCAAGAAACCAACAAACAAAACAATAGAGAAAATAAAAATATCTGACAAAGAAAACAGAAGAATCAATACAGGGAGGATCCTTGAGCTACTTACCCAAATAGACAGTGGTACCTCAGGTCATGAACTTAATTCTTCCCACTACTCTGGTCTTTTAAGTTTGTGAATTATGTATTTAAATTTGAGAATATGTAATTTATGTAATTTTTAATTTTTCATAAGTAATCTGGTTCCTAAGTAAAATGTCTCATGATTTCTATAATTTAAAAAATTATCACTAAATGTTCACATTAGTTTAAAATTAAACCCAATGTGATTTAATGGCATAAACAATACTGCAAGAAGGGTGCAGAGCCTCTTGGATAAAGGTGCTCAAGCTCTCACTTCTCTGATACACGCTTGGACATCTTGCGGCAGGGGAGAAATGTGTGACTGCTGCTTTACCAAAATTCATGGCGAAATTCTGTAACCAGTGTATCATGATCTGGTATTTCTTGGTTTGGGAATTGTTCTGGTGATGCATTCCGGATCACCTCCCACCCAAATCACTCAACTTTTACTGTTTTGTTTTGCTTTTGTTGTTGTTGTTTCGGGGGACCTAACTCAGGACCTTACACTTGCAAGGTAGGTGTGGGCACCACTGAGCCAAATCCCTGGCCCTGTTCTGTTTTGTTTGAGACAGGGTCTCATGATGTAGCCCAGGCTGGCCTCACACCTGAACCAATCCTCCTGTCTCAGCCTCCCAAGTGCTGGGATTGCATACATGCACCGCCACGTCAGGTAAGTTTTACTTTTACAGACTACCCTGTCCTCCTGGTCTGCCTTCCTCTCATATTGCCCTTCTGGTGGCCCTCTGCTGCCACAGACTTGTGTCAGCTTCAGACTTGTGTCCCCATCTTCCTCACACCTCACTGCTCCTGGGAAAGGCCCCTCGTTCTCAACTCAGCAACCATGCTGTAGGGCAGCCCAGAGAATTTACCCTGGAGCCTCCTACAAATACGATAGGCTTGGCTACTTCCCAAGTTCAGTGGCAAAGGACTCTCTAATGAACATGGTTTAGAAGAGCCCTTTCTCTGCTTTTAACTCTTTTCCTGCCCTATTTCATCCAAAGCCACATGAGGTAAAATCTGGACACACATAATCCAGACCTACTCTCAATAATCTGTTGGAGCAGGAAAAGTCAAGATTTTGTCACAGGAAAATATGAAATATGAAATATATCTCCCAACCTGTTAGCTGTTTTTGTTTTTTAGAAATCAAAGAATGAGTCCTAGGAAGAACAGAGGTTAAAAGCAGGAAGATATTTATTGATAGAAAAGCTCCTGAGGGGCAGGAGGGGTCCCTAGTGGGTAGCCCAAGGACACCACTTTACAGAGAAGTTTTACAGGGTGAGTACAATGTGGGCCACAGCCATGAACATCCAATAAGGTTACAAGTACAGTCACTTAGGTAATGGTGGTCCAACTGGGAAGCGAGCGTGATGGAAAGAACAAGGATTCTCCTAGGAGGCGGTGGGTCCTGAGGCCTCTGGTCACCCCCAGGGTGGTCAGTGCCTATCTGTACTTCACTAAGCCCAGTTCTTTGAAGAAGGATGTGGGTCTGGTCATCTTGTCTCCATCTTGAGGCCTGGTTTTCAGCTGATGTGAAGCTGTGGTGTGTTTTGTCTTTGTCCTGGCCCTCTCAAGGATTTAGCCCTATCTGACTGCCTATAATATTTTTACCTAGCTCATCTATCTATAATAATTTCTCCGTTTTATTTAATTATCAAGCAATAAATCTCAAGTTTTTGTCATCATATTGTATTCAATCTCCCCAGCTAACAATATGACCTCAGTGGTCCACGACCGGATTTGCTATGTTGAAGGAATATGGGAAGGGTATTGATGACTTGGAAACCTTTAATTCTCTTTCACATTTTAGAGGCTGAATGTTATCTCGGCATTCACACTGCAGTATCCCAAGTCTCCCACTCCCATACCAACCTCTCCTTTCCCCAAAGCAAATGTATGCTTGGGGCGAACAAATTTTGCCTTTTACTCAGAGAGGAAAGTCAAAAATATACTTTAATATTTTTCAAAATATTGCTTTATATCACCTTAAAAGACTTAAAACACTTTTAAGTTTTTTAACTGTCACAACAAATATACATAATATTTATGGGATACAGAATCATATTTCATTATATGAATACATGAATGATCAGATCATGGTAACTGGCATATTTATCACTTCTAATACTTAACCTCTATTGAAAATATACAAAATCCTATCTACTGGCTATTCAAATATATATAATTATTGACAACCATAGTTACCTACTAGACTATGGTATAAATTATTTTTTGCTATTTGAGTAAAATGCTCTTTCCAATAGCCACCCTCTCTCCATCTCTCTTCCTCCTTCCTTCCCAGTCCTTGGTAATCCTTTATCTGTTTATCTCAAAAGTCAAATAAATAAGTTAAATTAAATAAGGCTTTCAGTTTGTTCGGACTAAGTTTGGCTATAGTTCACTACATAGGAACTCAGTTCAAATTTAGTTTAATTTAATAATTATATATGAACACATAATGTAATGGGAGAGGATAGTTAGTAGTTAAAATATAAAAGAACACCCAATAGTTTTGATATAGAGGGAATAGATGTAACTCCCAAACCTGCTAGCTATCTAAAACATAAGTTCGTAGTCTCTAAAATCAAAGAATGAATTCTAGGAACAACAGAGGTTAACAGTAGGAAAAACCTTATGTCTATGAGAGACAGAAGGTAGACAAGAAAGAGAGTTACCTGCCCACCATGCTTTTCAAAGGTTCTCTCCCTCTTTTCTTTTTTGTTAAGTACCAGGGATCAAACTTGGGACCTTGTGCTTGCAAGGCAGGAAGCAGAACCACTGAGCTAAATCCCCAGCCTTCTCAAAGCTGATTTATATGGCAAAGTCATGAGTTGAGACAGGTACAAATTGTGACAAAACTATAAGGCCCAGAGGAAAATTACAAGGTGGGTATGAGGTGGGACAAAATTATGATGAACCAATAAGATTACGAGTACAGTCACCCAGGTAATATTGATTAAATAGGGATCAAATGGTAAAACAAGTCAAGAACAAGGAATTTCTGGAAAGGAAATGGGCTAGGGAGATTGATGACTTAGAATGTCAATCAGTGCTATTCATCTCTAGGGAAAGTAGCACCTCTTTTCTATTTATAGTGCTAACAAGTGACTGTGCCTCAAATGCTATGTTGCTATGCTGAGGGCCCAGCTTTGCGTAACTGTCTTATAATAATTTCTAACTTAGCTATCTGCAATAGTCTGATTATTGAAGTATAAACCAACATGTGTCATTCTTTTAGAGTAAAAACTGCTTTTTATTGTGCTCACAGCAGATGCTATTACACTGTGGTGAAAAAGAAATGTACATAAATGGGTGATACTGTTGGAAGAATTCATGAGAGAGCCCAGGAACCAGACAATCTTGTTTCAGATCTTAACTGTGTCACTTACTGTGGACGAGTTACCCATTCTCTGTCTTATTTTACTCATTTGTAAAATGGGAGCAATAATTTATAGGGTACTGTGACAAATGAGTAAAATAATACATACAAAATTCTTAGAACAGTGCATGCCACATAATAAAAACAATAAATAATGTATGTGCATGCATAGTTAAAAATGTAATCTAAGTGTGATATGAATCTCACTCCCTTACAGATCTCAAGAAATATGGGCCAAGCGCTGTGGTGAGCATTAAAATGTCAATGTTAAGAGAGATGTAGCCCTTTTCATTGGGTTCTTATCAAAGCTGAAGATAAACGCTCATTTTCAGCTCATTGTCCATGAGCAAGATCATGGATTCTCTAATAGGAATTCCTCACTTAGCCAAGGCTGTTTAGCTTTCCAAGTGCCAGCCAGTCAGGCCACCTTATCCGAACCTCACCTCAATTGATGTGGGCTTCGCTGGCCAATGCTGTTTAATTCCTCGGCCCTTCTGTTCCTTCACAGTTGTTTGCACATCTCCCAGCCTCTGTCTTTCTCCAGGTGCCAGGGCAGGCCTGGGTCTAAATTCTTCCCTCAAACACAAGAGGGCGGTAGTGGCACTCAAACTTGAAGGTGGTGGCGTTCTTTTCATTGAGACTCCAAAAAGAAAGGCAAATAAAGATGATGGAAAGCAAGGAAGGGAAGAAAGAAAAATAGAAGAAAAAAAAATAGTTTGAAAAGAGCCAAGGACACATTTTAATGATTTTCCCAGGTCTTTGCTCTCTACCCAACATTAGGAAAAGTACGGAATTAATCCACTGAGGTGCACCGTAGCAAACAAGGTCTCTCAGGGAGGGAGGAGTGAGAGGCCCTTGAAAGCTTAGGCTTTGCCAGAGTAGCTGGGTGGGTGCCTTCAGGCTAACTCTAAGGCCGCACAGGGTTCAAACTAGCTTCCAACACACCCCATGGTTCCTTTTCCTGCACGTCAGGATGTGGCCTGTGTCCCTATCCTATTAAAAGCTGTCTCCAACTGTAGGGCTGTAAGAGGTTTCCTCTTCTAAACCAGCTGAAGTGAGCTTTCCCCAGATGCCACACCCTACTCAGCCCCAGGCAAGCTCTCTGACCATTTTCCTTCCTTGATATTGACTACCAAGAAACAGATTAGAAAGTAACAAAATAGAGAATTACCAAGATAAAGGCTCTTTTTTACAGCTCTTGTAGCAGACTCCAGTTCCTATTTACTTTTCAAAACTAGATTGAATTGTAATGCTTTGCTCTTTTTCCAAGAGAGAGAGAGAACACACACATACACAAAACAAACACGATAAATGTGCAGGTTTGTCTAGGTCTGAGGGGATTTCTGAATTCAAAATTTTCAGTGTTAAAACAGGAAAAGTACTGGACAACTGGGAAGAGTTCAAACATACCCCTTCCTGGCCTTCCTGACTGAAATTCTACGGAAACCTCTCCCAAGGCAGGCTGATCTACAGGTGTGAGTTAGGGCTCCATTAGGGTCCTATTCAAATCTCCAGAACTACGGGGTAGGTGATTCCAGTCTCTTCTAGCTTCCCTGCCTGGGGCAGCAGGAGAAGCTGACTTTCAGCCTGAGTGCCTCAGTAACCACTTTCTAGGGAATACTTACTATTCTTAAACTCGAGAAACTCTCCTGTCCTCAACTGCCCAATAACACTTTGCAAATTGATAATTCCTAGAAGACTGTTTTATAAATCATCTCAAAGTTAAGCGAAATTCCTTGCTGCAGGGCATCTAGCATGGTTATGTTAATGCATGCCCTGCATTTCCTTAGGGATAGAAAGGAATCTCTTCCCTTTTCTCCAGAAGGCCTGGGTTCTGAACTGCGGGTTATTTCTGGAGCATTTGTTTGGTTCTACCTAAGCAGCTTGGGGTCCTTCTCTAAAAATGTCCAATACTATTTTCAGGACAGAATCTCACACAACACCAGGGACATTTCCTTGAAATGGACCCAGAGTCACCAGGTCACGCAAACAGTAAGCAAAAGTGTGTGTGTGTGTGTATGTGTGTGTGTGCACGCACGCATGTTGGGCCGGCCTGACTCAGTTCTTTGTTGCTTGGCCCAGGTTGTAGATGCCACCTCTGCTAATTTTTGGGTGCTATTTTGAAGCCTTCCTGAAGACTGCAAACCTATACTTCCTAAAAATTACAGGTCTAAATTCTAGTCAATATACCTCTAGGGTCATCTCTCTGAGTGACAGCAGATGTAGGAGTCACAGCGACTGCTGTAAACAAATGACAATCTTGTCATAGTCTTGGTTTAAATACATTAATATATACACACAGTTTTATGGGTTTTGTTTTGTTTTGTTTGTACCGGGGATCAAACGTGGGACCTTGCCCTTGTGGGACGGGAATCTGAACCACTGAACTAAATCCCCAGCCCTATGTTTTCCAGTAGTATTGAAAACTGTTAAATTAAGATTAGTTAGAAGCTACACATATGTAATAGTTGTTTTTTTTTTTCAAGTGACACATCTTTTTACTTTTTTCTACATTTTGTTTTTGCAGTTTTTACATGGCAAAAAACCAAGTGCTGACTTACATACTGAAAACAGTCCCTCCTGAGTAAATTAGGAAATGCAGTTTGAATTCCTGAACTGTCTTATTTTCCTTTCTAGCTAACACTGCTTGTTATTCTAAATCAGAATGTAGATGCTAAGAGTAAAGAGTGTCCTCTTGGGGAACATCTATCACCTGTAGATTTTCATGAGAAGTTGTGGCTCAGATCTCTGAATTTGGTTCTTCTGCTATAGAAAAAAATATAACTCCCAATCTGCTAAATATCAGATGTGCCCAGTTCATGTCCCCTGAAATTGAAGAATGAATTCCAAAGGATGAAGAAGTTAAGAGTATGAAAGGTTTATTGAGAGATAGATCCTGACAGACCGGAGAGGTCAGGGAAGTGCGTGGCCACTGAAGCCCTTTGTCGGGATAATTTATACAGCAAAAATCACGACATGGGTACAACGTGGGTCAAACTATAATCAACCTATAGGATTGATTACAAGTATAGCCACCTGGCTAATATTGGTCCAGTAGAGGTGGGTTGTACAGCAAGGGTACATGGAAAGAACTAAGAAAGGTATTTTTGGTAAGGAATGGGTCTGGATGCTATGGTTGCCTACTTGCGTGACTTATGCCTATCTGGGCTTTCTGGGCCAGGTGGTGCTAATTACAGTAAAATTCCAAATCACTGCTTGTCTTTTAGGGAGGCACGTAGGCTGGCCATTGCATCTTTATATTGAGGCCTGGCCTTTGACAGATGTACCTCCCATCACAATTTTGATGTCTTTATTTTTCTGTTGACTTCCTTGAGAGCCCAGCTCCTTTCTGACTGTATATTAACTTCTAACTTAGTTGCTTATAATACTCCCAGCTCAAATTGACTTTCACTAAAGGTGACTTTGCATTCAAATCATTTTTCAGTTTCAAAGAGATAACCCCTGCTTGCCACACAGCTGAGATCACTGGCCAGAAAGCTATATTCAAAGCCCCAAGTTCCACCACATCCTCTCCCCAGTGCTATAAAGAAGACGCTGGGGGGGGGGGACAGAGAGAGTCAGAGAGAGAGAGAGAGAGAGAGAGAGAGAGAGGCTGTTTAATTAAAGGATTTCTAGCTTCTTATTTCCTAAGCAAAACAGAATGAGACAGTGTCCCTGCTGTAATGTAAATAATGGAATTCAGTCCTCTCCTCTGTATCCTGGTGAGAGAAATGTCTCCTAGAAGAGTTGTCAGCCTTTTGAACATAGCCCTTTGGGTTGAGGCTCACACATATGCGCTATTGAAGTGATTCCTGGCAAGTGCTATTAGTGGTATTTATTTAACAGAAGCCATGAAAGAAGTACTTAAATGGCATTAAAACAAAACAGGCTTTCTACTCTCTTCCTTGCAATCTGCAATCTTTAGCCCAGCATTCCTTGAGTTTTGCTCAGATTTTTAAAGACCAAAAATATCCCTTAATAAATTCCCTCTTTCTGTACCAAGTCTCCAGTTCCCATTGGAATTGCTGAAATCCTAGGGAATCTGGCTGAAGCTGTATAAATAACCATTCCCTGAGAAAAATTAGCTTATTTGGTTTTCTCTCTGGGTTTTAGGCTTTTTGAACCTAAAATTGAGGGTCCTTACCATCAGCTCACGGGATTCATGTACAAAGTGCACCAGGGGCAGTGGCCATTCTGCTGGGCTCAGGGAGAGTTGACTGAGGTTAAGGTTGCACTGAGTATTTCTAGTCAGAATGTACCTCAACAGCTCAGTGGGGCCTTGGAAAAGATCAATTCCTATTTTCCTAAAAAAAAAAAAAAAAAAAAAAAAAAAAAAAAGCAAGCAGAGGCCCAAGACCACACATCTAGCAAGTTGTGCAAAGAGGAGGAAAAGAAAATAGCTCCTTATTTCTGCCAACTCTTCTTTGAACAAGCGAGACTTGCTCACCTCCCTATCTGCCACACTTGGATTTCTTTCTTGGGGTCCAGGAGGGGCATTGGGAAGAGGCTGAAAGGTTCCTGAAGTTCTGTTCTCCGATTTGCTTTCTCAGAACTTTTCCGACTATTTAAGGAGGGAGCCCAAGAAGTACTCAATTCTTGGGCGGGTAGGGGAGTGCTGGGGTTTATCAGCGCCTGCTGTACAAGTGCCTAGAATTATCACTTTATAAAATATAAAATATCTGTTATTAAAATTTTAAAAAAATGGCCATTTGTCCCCACGCCTGACGGGTTGGAAGGAAACACTGTAAGTCAAGTGGACGAAGTCACTTGGGCAGGGTGAGTAGGTCCCTAGAGTAGAACCAGCTACTAAGGAGTTTGATTCTACTTTGGATGTGGTTTCTAAAATGTTTCGGTTTCATCTATCATTAACCTTTGCCTCCCTGAACTGTGCTAGTTCATTGATTTCTCCTGGTAACTTCCTCTATGAAGCCTATTTTACCTCTCCAGTGTCCCCAAACACAGCATATGGATTTCCAGGAAATATTTGACCATCCTTACTATATAAGTCCCATCCTAATTGTGGTGTGGGCATATGATCAGATATGTAATCCTGCAAGCAACAAGCTCTAATATACTTCACACAAAAAGCAAGCAAGCACACTCTATCAATACATTCATTGCAGATCAAGACACTGAAGGAATTTTTTAAAAGATCAAATGATGCAACTGGGATACTTCAGAGCTATTGCAGGAATGAAGAATGCAATCTATTATAAATATTTTGGAAGACAAATCTCCCATCAGAGCATGGCAGTCAACACCTTAATAAGTATATGCTGCATATTAATTTGAAACTTTAGGTTGTTGCCGTTGTTCTGGTATTAAGAATGGAATCCAGGGCTTGTATTATGCTAGGCACATGCTAAAGCTACAGTATTAGCCCCCTGTATTGATTTTTAATAAAGTATCATTTGAACCAAACCAAATCATCCTTCTGCTTGTGAATTTAAGATGTAATGTTACTTTTTTGTTTTGTTTTGTTCTTTTGAAATGCTGGGGATCAAATCCAGATCCTTACCCATGCTGGACAAACACTCCACCACTAAATTTCATCCTTAGCCCAGTATTAGATTTTTAATCTTGAGGTGAGGTGGGCTCTTTACAAATAAGACATGAAACCATGAAAGCCATACAAAGGAAACCTGCAGATATGTATTTATTATTATGTATGTATATATATGTATTATTATTATATATTATTTATTATGAAATAATAAATACTTCTGCATGGCAAAGACAAAAATAGAATGAGCAAAATCAAATCAAAAGGTAAACAGGAGAAATTACATTATAGACAAGACATTAGGCTAATAGTTGTTCTATTCAAAGACTGCTATAAACCTAAAAAAAAGAAAAAACGGGAAGAGGGATGGGATTCATATACAAAGTTCAATGGCCCAAAATATGTGAAAAGATGAGCCTATTAAATAAATATAGATCTATAGCATTTTTCTCTTTATATTAATTAAAACATATATGTGGAGAGAACTGGAAATTTTTTATACTATAAATAGGCATATACTCAAATTACTACAGTTTTTTTGAAGGCTCTTTAAAATTTATCAAATGCTTACCTATTGATTTAATAAGTCCATGTCTAGAATCTGTTTCTGCAAAAATTATAGTAACATGTGCATGTGTGTGTGTGTGTGTGTGTGTAACACAAACATACATGAAACATGAAAAATCTTTGTGATATACTCTTAAGTGATAGAAACAAATTGCAGAATTTTGTGTATATATATACATATATATATATGTATATATATATATATATATATGTACATACACACACACACACACATGTATGCTGGTTCCATTTAGGTTAAAAGTTTAGGAAGATATATAGGCAAATGGACTAATAGGTGATAACGTTATCATCCAGGATTTGTAAGTGAAATGATAAAGTATATACCAGAAAGTCAATTCAGAAGATTTTCAGTTTTCCCATCTTGTTTTGTGCTATAGAACTTTTAAAAATATAACCATAGAAGATTTCTCAGATCATATAACCCCACAGAAACCAGGGCAGAATCTTCAAGGTCATGACCTTGAACATTCATCTCTACATTCCTCCATATCTACCTCAGTGACTGACACCATGAGGTTTGATAAATGCTTTTAGAGAGGTTGAGATTTCACACTTGCCCACTCCTAAGTGCAGAAGGTAAAGTGGCTTTATTATGATTTAAATTCAGTTGCAGTCATACTCAGGGCCACCCTGAAAAATACCTTAGTGAAAGCAAAAGTGCAATGGAGTAGAAATTCCCACCCCAAGTCTGTTTCTGGTTCTCACCACACAGACATATCACTCACATGTAAGGGGAAGGAGCTTGTCAGCCAACCTGACCAGGTGAAGGCTCTCAGCCCATGCACCAGGCAAAGCACAGAACTGAACAACTGTCTGGTAAGAAAAAGACTGAGAGAGGGAAAAGAAAAGCAAGAGAAAGAAAAGAGGGAAATCAAGTCACATGAAAGCACAAAGAATTTAAAGAAAGTAATAAGGAAGAAACCCACAAGTCTATCAATTTTCATGGAGAACCAGTCACAGAAAGGCTGGATGTCCTGGGATCCTCTTTTAACTGCTTTTGCAGCCTCTCTCTCGTTCTCTCTCTCTCTCTCTCTCTCTCTCTCTCTCTCTTTCTGCCATTCTTACAATTGAACTATAAAGTCCTCTTGAAGATAATCCAAAATACACGCATCTTTTCTAAATGAGAGGGTCATACATTAATGACACAAACTCCTCCAACTGGATTGTGAAGTTCTACCTCATAATAGTGCACCTATCTTTAGTTTTGCCCTGCAGACGGGTATTGGACATTCTAAGGATATGTCTTACCATTAATATCACATTATCAAGTGCTCATATTTGTCAAGTTCTTCCTAAATACCATTATTCTAAGCTCTTTGTTCATATTAACCATTTTAATGTCTATAACAGCCCTAGAAATATATAAAAAATGGGAGTCCCATTCTACAGTTGTAGGAGTGTCTGAGTGGGTAATTGCCCGAGATAACTCAGCTAGTTAACATAGAGCCTTTTAGTAGGATTCTCAAATTTGCATTCACATCACCTAGGCATCTTACTAAAACACAGATTCTGACCCAGGAGTTCTGGCTTTGCGGGCTTGAGATTCTATATTTCTAAGAAGCTCTCTGGGGATACTGATGTTCTGACCTGACACCTGGAATTGCAAGACTCTAGATCTCAGCCCACATTAACTTCTCAGACAAGATGCAAGACTAGATCTGCCAATAACCTCCCTGTGTTCTCTGAGAACACAGATTAATCTCTCTGTTTAAAACCAGAGATTGGGCTTTTTTTTTTTTTTTTTTTTTTTTTTTTGAGACAGGAACTCACTATGTAGTTGAGACTGACCTGGAACTCACTATGTAACCCAGTCTGATCTCAAACTCACAGGGATCCTCCTACCTCAACCTCCTGAGTGCTGGGATTATAGGAGTGTGCCACCACACCTGGTTTAAAACCAGAGAATTAAGGAGAATGGAATCTGAATGCTGTCAGTTCTCTTGTTTAATAACTCATAGTAGAAAAAAGTCACCATTGATATCCTGGCCCACACTCAGCACCCAGGTCCACAGTCACATGCATTTAATAAATATTTATGGAGTTCTGAACTAGCAGTGGGAGTTACAAGAGTTAAAAAGACAATCCCTGTCACTATGTAGAGGATAGAGTACAGCCCAGTAGTGTCATACTCTCCGTCATAGACAAAGTACAGGAGTACAGGGCCCAAAGAGAGAAGCCCACCCAGGGAAAGGGACCTGTAAGCTGAGATGCAGTGGATACCAGGGAGTTAAGTACCTAGGATACCTGCCTAGTAAAGGTGGATGGAAAACAGGCAGGCAGAGCAGGAGCGTGAGGGGAAGTCCAGAAGTGGGGGAGATATTCCAGTTGACTGTGGTTGACCTTCAGGTTGAAGGTGAGGAATAGGGGAAATAGTTATGAAGTTTCAATAGGACCCAGCTCACCATGTGTTTTAAAGACCCAACTTCTTTACATAGACAGTGGCCTAAGGGGTGATGCAAACCCTTAAGGAGTTCTAATCAAGGAAAGGGCAGGACAGGATTCACAATTTGGAGAGAGTGTGTACAATAGAATATGGGGAAGAATAGGGCTTAAGGTTGGTGGCAGAATACCAACAACAGTACTACTGTAGAGAACTGTGTGATCTCAGCTGGGTTAGCCACAATAGGTTTGCAAAGGATGCAATGAATTAGAGACGTGTTTAAAAAAAGGAAAAGGAAAAATGTACTGAGAATGTAAAATGAAGGATGTGAAGTTATAAGTGAGAAAAGCATAGCGTTGAAAGATAGTTTTCCAAAAATGGTAAAATCGTGACTCAGAGGGATATAAAATGAACACATGTTAAAGATTTTATTTTACTCATAAAGAAGGAGCCAGGCAGATGTTATATCTGGTTCAAGGGAAAAATTGAAAATGATGACACATTTATAGATCAGGAATATTGAAATAAATGTGCAAATAGAAGCAAAGCTGGCTTTCTTCCACAGTGGGGGAGAAAATGCAATTGTACCTCTAGAAGATAGGAAAAAATTTGCACATCTATAGCTAAGAATTACTTTGCATCCTATCAGTTACATACAATTCCAGGCTGGTATGTTAGCTCCCACAGAATAGGGTAACTCCAAGGGATATTCTCTACATACTGCATAGTTTTCCACTTCAGCACAGATTTTTTCTTTGCAGCAGGATGACTCCAAGGTATTTGGGACTTGGACAGCTTAGAGGATGGTTGTGGCATATTTTAGGAAGGGAGTAGAAGAGAAACCTAAGGAGATGAGCAAGAAAAGAAGATATCAAACTGTCTTTGTCACATTTGCCTAGCAAACACTTCCACCTGATAGAGGAAGGTTCTGTTTCCATGTCAAGAATGAAATGCCCCAGACTCAGTGGCTTCAACTCAGAGGAAGTCATTCGACATTCAATATCATTTTTACAGAAGGTCTATATGCTCAGAATTATAGTTTATTCAAACAGATCTGAGCTGGAAGGCACTTTCCATATAGCTGTTGGAAATTTGGAATGCATTTCTCATTAGAAAAAATGTCACCAATGTGATCACTTTCCCTATGCAACAAAGACACCATGTTTCCCTTTTTTCTTTGTTTGTTTGTTTGTTTTGAAGCAGGGTCTTCTATGTGGCTTAAAATGAGCTCAAACTCATGATCTTCCTGCCTCAGACTCTGAGTGCTGAGATTGCATGTGTTCACCATCATACCCTGGAAGCAGTACTGCAGTTCTTTTTAAAGACCTCTCAGTGTAATGATTACTTTCCCACCAAAAACTAGAAAATATACAAAGGATTATTTTAATATATCAATTTACAAGAAAAGCCAATTATTTTAAAAGATAAATTGGAAACAATAAAATTGATTTAGGCTGCCCTCAAAATTTTACAAAAAATTTCCTCAGAGATTATACAGTTACAAGATTCAAAGTGCTGTTTCAGTAGCATATATTGAATTTTTAACTAAATAAAGCAATATGGAATGCTGGTATTAATGAAATATGAAGGAGAAGTCATCTGTGAAGATTCTGGAAGAAATTCTGGGTTTTTCAGCCCCTTCACCTTTCTACTGCTCACTGCAATCTCTGTCCCATCTAAAGTAAAGGAGTCTTTTAAACAGAGGTGTTCAAGGCTTTATGAGTTGCCCTAGTCAGTTCTGGGCCCTGAATCATGCTACAGAAACCTGAGTTACCCACACTGGAGTTTGAAGTCTACAAACAAGACCTGCCTTGCTATGGCCAGTCTGCTTCTTTGAGCCAAGTCTAGAGATTAGGGCTCTTCTTCCTACTGATGCAATTTTCTGATATTGCCTGCCCATCTTGGGGTGCTTTGAGTACTCCTTCCGCCCCCCTCCATCATGCTCTCCCTGCCTGTTGGTACATCCTGCCCTCTGGGGCCTGGTCCATCAGCGCACCCCATGCCAAGTACCCCCAGGACTCTGGCCTGCACTGTACGCTATAGTTGCTCTCCCTGGACACCACACCAAAACCAGCTGGACACCAGTTGCTGAGCTACTATCAAGCAGCAGCACGGATACAACGGCTGACTCTCAAAGCCTGTTTCAGGCCAGCCTCCTTCTTGGTTCACTGGGCCATGCCTGTCTGTCTTCACTTGGAAAACCCAGTTGATGCTGCATTGCAGAGTTTGATAGGCAAATGGGTGGCAGTACTGTTCATACTCACATCAAAACTCAAGTCTGCCCTTTTTTCACAGATTCTTTTAATGTGAGGTGATCAGGGGATGTGGAAAACCTTTGGTTCGACTTGCTTATCCTTTACCCAGTCTCCTCTGAGGAACAGAAATTTTAGTCTTCAGGAATTGAGCTACACCACCTGCTTCCCTATCCCCTTCCATTCTAAAAAAACCACTGCCTTCTCCCACGCATCTCCAACAGCAAACACGAACTTTCCAGTCTGTGCTATATATTGTTTGGTCTTATGAAAATAATTTTACAGTGAATAGTCACCCTTCTCCCCAACATGAAACATCACTATTCCCTGTGTATTTATAGATTTTCTGTGTGCACATGTGCATACTTATTGAATGCTTATTAAAATAAATCACAGTGGGGGTGTAGTTATCTTTTTTTGAACTATTAACAGATGACACTAAACACTTAAGGATATGTGAGATGTAATTTATAAGATCATATTTTTAAAAATATAGGGGTAACCCAATTTCTTGTTCCCTTCTGTCTCACTTAGACAGAAGCTTTCTTTCCCTCAATAAATTTTTCCTTCCCTTATCCTCCACTTTTCCTAGAATCCATTCTCTGATTGTAGAGAACACTAACTCATGTTTCAGATATCTAGCAGATTTTGGAGTTACATCTCTTCCCCCTATATCATTTTGGAGGTCTTCCACAGAGCTTACTGGTCAGAGGTAAGAGTTTTCTTTCCTAGGTTCTAACTTTGGTCTTTTTGCTTCATAGATTGTAACTTATTTCATAGGCTCTCATTTGTTCCATAGATTCTGGTTTTTGTTTCATAAATTCTGGCCTTTGATTCAGCTTTTGTCTCAAAAGTGTCTTAATTTGAAGTTGTGTGTTTTAAATTTCTTGTTTTTCTTATGCATTAGGTTTTGTTAAAATTACATTTTCTTCTTATTTTGTATGTGTTGCATTTGAACTTAGTTGCTTCAAAAGCTGTAAAATGGGCATCTTATAAAATCATCAGGTATCCTCTGTCTCAGAGTAATCTGAAAGGATGCCATCAGAGCCCTTTCTTCCCCACCTCTGAGGTATGGTCTTCATCATTTATGTGTGTAGGGGGAAAAAAATGCCTTTTCCAATAGGTTATGAACTTTGGAACATTGACTGTGGACTTATAAAATGCTATATGGTGATTTTTGGGGGATGTTTAACTAGCTTCAGCTTTATTTGGACTTTTTCTGTCTGCTAGGGAGTTAGAAACTCCCCTTAAAGTTTTCTCTAACTTGTTGGATGTTCATTTGAGAATCCCTTGTAGTCAGACTGCTCCTCCTTCCAGAAAGTCAGACTACAACAACTCATAACAACTGTTTTGCCTTACACTAGGGAAAATAGCAATCAGTGGCTTGCATTTGTTTTTACATGCTAACTAGAATATGGGACTGTTTTGGTCAGGCTTTCTCTTCCTTCATGTGCACATGTAAATTGATAAAGGTGCCTTTACTAATGTGATTGTGGCAACTAGAAAGACCTATGAGTTTCAAATACTTAGTGAATTTAAAATGGACTTTAAAGGGGTAGCCTTGTCTTTCTGCTATTAAAAAAGTTGCCTAAATGACTGGATAGACAACAGAAATTTCTCAGAGCTTTCTCTGGAGATGATCTCTTCTGAAGGAAAAGTGCACTAATTTGATTTACCTATTTTCCTCCATCTTTTTTAAGGAACTAGAAAGCAGTGGTTTATATCTCTTGTTTTGCTAGCAATACTTCTTTCTGTAAACATGATTGCTATAGCTGAAGTCAATTGCAACTTGTGGTTTGAGAGAACTTACTGGAGTAAGGATATGAGTTACCTGAGGAAGATAAGATCACAAGCTGGTAAAAAGGGTAGATAGTCCAGTCTGGTTTTATTTTCTGGGTCTCTCCAGATGGTAGCTACCTACCCTGGAGTGGCATAAACCTTGGGGGATACCCTAGGTGGGCACAGGAATCAAGCAAGGGCTTATGGAACACCATATTTGTTTCTCTTATTTCAGATTAGAAACTCTGTATCTGAACCTCACACTCCTTTAGAATGTATTAAGGAGCAATTTAGTATTTCTCTACACCCTCATGTGGTGTGCCTACCTCCTAAAGCCAAGTACACAGAGGAAAAGAGAGAAAATGGTCAAAATCATCTTTATGTTGAGATTTTCTTTACATTAAGAAGTAATTCTTGCTTGTGTTCAAGTGTAAATGTAATGAGAGACACTTCATCCTTAAGACGTTCAGTGCCTCTAAGCCTGAGGCTACTCCTCACCCTGTAGAACCTGAGAACAAAGTCTCAAAGACAACTTTAAACCTTGACCACCAGGTGCTGAGGATGCAGTATCTAGGCCAGCCATAATTAAAACCTCCATTAGGCTATATCCATCCTTAGCTAAGTTGTTCAGGTCCCTCAAAGACAATATCCCTTTCAAGAAGTAGATGGCAAATATGGGATTAGCTGTGTTCATGTGTCTTTTTCTCAGTGATCTAAGACAGATTAAATGAAACCTAATAAAGTTTTTGGATGACCTTGATATGCACATTGAGTTATTTAGAGGGCTTACTCAGACCTATGGACTAGATTAGGAAGATGTAATATTCCTCTTAAATCAAATATTGGTTTTTAATGAGGGATAAGTAGTATTACTTTTAGATATAAATATTATCTTAAGTTTGGAAGCTCAGAAGATGGGCAGCCAGAAAAATAACAGTTTTCTAATGGAACTCAAGCAGTTCCTATACAATACCCCTACTGGCCTGCCAACCTGGTAGGCAATTAAAATAAGAGACATTTTCAGACATGTATTCTTAAAGGTCTAAAATATATGAGGGCTAAGTCCTTCAGTTATTTTAAATTATCAACTATTTATTAGAAAGAGATGAGGACATCCCTAGATCCTGATTTGGTAAAAGGAAATACTATAGTTTTTCCCAAGTCAGTCTTGCAATATGTAGGTGGTATAGTGTTATAGACCCCCTCAAAAGAGCTTTCTAGCCAAGACACCTGTGTTCTGCTGAATTATCTAACAGACAGAGGTTATAATGTTTCTAGGTCCAAGGCACAACTTTGCAGCCTTGAGGTAAAATACCTAGGCCTTATTATATCTAAGGGAACCCAAAGACTGGGGGAAGAAAGAATTAAACCAATTCTTTCCTCTATACAGCCCAAGACTCTAAAACCATTAAGGAGATTTATAGATATTACAGGCTTTTGTCACCTATAGATAGCAGGATATAGTGAGATTGTGTGACCCATCTATAAGCCTATAGAAAACCCCAAAAGACAGTCATATTTTAACCTGGGACTCTGGTTCCCAGAACGCACCCCAGAAGCTCAAATAAGCACTGCTAAGTGCCTGCCTACAGGACACCATTTCAGTTTTATGATACTAAAAAGTAAGACATGGCTTTGGGAATGTTTTTACAAGATCAGAGAGCTGCTCAACAGCCTGTAGGGTATTTAAGTCATAAATTAAATATTATAGATTCAAAATAATTTATTTAAAAAGAAAATCCCTAAACAATATAGTTACAACACTTTCATTCTCTTTCAAGAGGCAAAAAGCAGCCATTCAGGTTCTTTGATTATTGGTTTAATTTTCTGCTTGACAATGCAATTGGAGTTGGTCATAGCCTTTGTCTCTAGAGATATGTTTTGCTAAGGATTGCAAATCCATTCTGGAAAAACTCCTGATCTTAATTGTCCTTCTACACCTGAGATGGTTAAGATTTCATTCTTAAAGATGCTCTTATGTCCCTTCTCCACTGACCCTGCCCCTGAGAAATAACTCAGTTCTCAACAGTATTTAGTTCAAGGCACTTCCCTCCTCTGGCTACTGTATTTCAAGATAAAGCTTCCAGAATTGTGAGTTTCCCTTTCCTAGAACCCTTCCAAATAAGCGAAGATCAGCTTTACTTTGGAAGGGTTCTAGGTTAATGTCCAGACAAAATTATAATAGTTAAGCTCACTGCTCCTACTGCACTACTAAGGTCACTGATCTTCTGTTCTGGGTGTTCAAGTTTGTGAAGTTTGAAGATCAAAAATAGAAAGGTAACTGGGCTATGAGGACAGCCAATATTTTGGCCCTGGCCCCTCAAGGGCTACAAGAATCCAGGACACCAGGGAACCTTTTCTACAGGATCCTACTTCTTTGATAATTCACTCAACCTCCTGAGCAGGGAGATTCCTGGACACCAGAGAACAAATATACCATGTGCCAAAGGAGGGTCACCGTGAGGGAAAAGTCTTCCACACTTCCACTGAAAGCAACATGGTCAAACAAGGCTGTGACCCATCCTGATGGCTGACACTGACAGAAGAGCTGAAAGGTTCTATGCATGGTTCCAAAATACTGCCTGAAGAGACTTAACTGACTAAGCTTGATAGATACTAAGAGGTTCATGTTTTGGGGGGATTTTTGTTGTTATTTTTTTGTCTGTTTTCTTTTCTTTGTTTGGGTGCTGGGTCAGGACCTTTTCCTTGTGACACAGGAGGCGGAAACACAGAGCTAAATTCCAGCCCTGGTTCATGTTGCTTAACATAGGTCTCACTTTAACTTGGTCTTAAACACCCAGAAGCAAAGAACAACCAAAAGAGATATAAAATAATGCCATAATAAAAAAAGCTAGATATAAAAAGTGTCCCCAAGCCAGGCATGGTGGCACATGCCTGTAATCCCAGCACTTGGGAGTCTGAGGCAGGAGGATCACTGTGAGTTTGAGACCAGGGTGGGCTACACAGTGAGTTCCATGTCAGTCTCAAATACATAGTAAGACCTTGTCTCAAAATCCAAAAAAAAAAAAATCCCAATTTGAAGCTATACTAGAAAGCCACTGTGATAAAAACCATCATGGTACTAGCAAAGAAACAGACCTGAGGATCAGTGGAACAGATTGGAAGACACAAAAACAAATCCAGATATACTCAGCTGTGTCATCTTTGACAAAGGAGCTGACCATCCTCAGTGAAGGAAAGATAGCCTCTTTAATAAATGGCATTGGAAAAACTGGATCTCAACCTGCCAAAGATTAAAACTGGACCCTTATCTTTCACCATGCACTAAATTAAAATCCAAGTGGATGAAAGATCTAAATATTAAAACAGAAACACTGAACTTGCTGGAAGATAAATTAGGCAGAACTCTTGAAGATACTGGCATAGGAAAAGCTTTTATGAACACATCCTTAGTAGCACAGGAACTAGCAAAAAGAATCAACAACTGGGATCTCATCTTATTAAAAACTTCTGCACTGCAAAAGAAACCATCAACCAGATGAAGAGGCAACTTACAATGTGGGGAAAAATTTTTACCAGCTGCTCCTCAGACAAAGGACTATTTATAGAATATATAAAGAACTCAAAACAATCAGCCCCCAAATATAAAGACCCAATTCAAAAATGGGCATCTGAAATGAACAGACATTTTTCAGACAAAGAAGTAAAAGCAGCGAGTAAATATATGAAAAAATGTTCCACCTCATTAGTCATTAGAGAGATGCAGATGAAAACAACACTGAGATTCCACTTTACCCTACAAAGAATGACTGCTATAAAGAAATCACACAATAACAAATGTTGGCACGGTTGTGGGGAGAAAGGAACCCTTCTCCATTGTTGGTGGGAGTGCAGACTGGTGCAATCACTATGGAAATCAATATGGAGATACCTCAAAGAGCTGGGACTAGAGGTTCCATTTGACCCAGCCATCCCTCTGCTGGGTATCTTTCCAAAAGAATTAAAAGAATCATATCACAGTGATATATGTACACCTATGTTTATAGTGGCACAGTTTGTAATAGCTAAAACTTGGAAACAGCCTATTTGCTCATCCATTGGAAACTGGATAAAGAAGATATGGTTTTTCTATGAAATGGAATATTACTCAGCCATAAAGAATGAGAAATTAGATTCATTCATAGGAAAATGGATACATAGTGAGGATATACTCCTAAGTGAAATAAGTAAGTCACACATGTTTAAATAATGAATAGTTTCTCTGGTGTGAATAAACTATAATAGTACCTAAGATCCTAATGATACAATGGACAATGTGAAATAGAAAGAAAAGGGCTTGGGCCCGGGGATTTAGCTCAGAGGTTTAGTGGCCTGCCTTGTGAGTGCAAAGACCAGAGTTCAATCCCCGGTACCAAGGTGTAGCTAAACTGGGAAGGGTAGGGGAAGATAATAAGGGAAAAGAAAAATATGAGAAAATGAAGAAATGGAAATGAAGTGTTTGTAAAGGGGGAGGAAGGAGGGGTGAAAAGAGGGCAGGGACAAGGGGAAAAAATGAGAACCAAGACCTGTCATGTAAGGGTACAAGATCCCAATAATGAATGTAACTGTACTGTATACCTAAAATGTACCAATAAACTCAATGAGGAAAAAAAAGGATCCCCAGTCATTGACCCCTTCTGGCAGTTTCCAGCTCTACCAGTAGCTGACCATGGTTATGGACCATTAGGAAAAAACTATGGTAAAATCTATAAGAGCTCAGCTAGAGATTTATTTCCTAGTGAAATTTGTTCTTCAAATTGTCTGTGATCTTCTTATAGCTAAAACTAGAGAGATTTATGGCAAAGAATCAGACTTATAGATAACCTATCAATGTCTAAGTCCAACAGGTTTAATCATTATTTCAATTTCTAAGTATGACTTTCTCCCTAAACAGCCCTTTCATTCTAATGTTCTCATGCGTAGATTATGCATACTCTAATTTCTTAAAAGTTTTATTTATTCTTGCCTAGAGGTTGCCAAACTCCAAGCAGTCATACAAATAGAACCAACGGCAAATGTGCTAGACTTTTTTTAAAGGGATTCACCAGATCAACCTTATAAACAGCTCATAACTGCTAAACTATATGATACAACTTCTATGTTTGATTCCGAAGTCCCCTGGACCTTCTCCTTATCCTCTTTGTGGGCTATATTCATAGCAATCCTGCTGATCTTATAATTTGGCCCATGCATTAACTGTTTCTTTGGCTTTTTCTCCTCCAGACTTAAAAGCTGTGCAGCTACCAAGATGATAATGCGAGGTGCCTAAAGACCTTTAGATAGATAGACCCTCTGTAGAGTAACTCTGACTGTTGATCACAACTATGACTCTCTTCAACTGGAAGTAACCAGAGCTGTCTTCGCCCTTTGCACCCTCACAGCAGTTAGGGGTACTTCTTCAGAGGTTGGAATATTGCAGGTAGGGAAGTTAATTAAATATCTTGTAGGCAGTAAGACAGGGCTGCCCTCAAGGAGCCAACATGGAGAGCAATCAATCACTGAAAGCCATAATTGTAAAAGGAGAGAAACTCCTATTCCCTTGTCCTTCCCCTAGGGATAAATAGCCATAATTGATATTCTAAATAGGTATCAATCACCTGGGGGGAGCGCCAAGGTCTTAACCCAGCCTTTCCAGGAAATATCCTTGAGTCCCACCCTTACTGAAAATCCTTTATATGCTTGCTATGTGACTTGCTCCCCCATTTGATCCCCATTTAATCAGTATTACCTGGGTGCTTATACTTGTAATCTTATTGGTTGGTCATGGTTTCACCCCACCTCATGCCCACCTTGTAATTTTCCATTGGGTCTTATAGTTTTGTCCCACTTGGCACCTGACTCACCACATGGCTTTGCTGTATAAAACATCTTTGAAAAGGGGTATAAAACACTTTCTGTTTTCCCTTCTATCTCTCTTAGTCAGAAGCTTTCTTTCCCTTAATAAATTTTTCCTTCTCTTAAAAAATAAAATAAAAAATATGAAAAAGGGCTGGGGATGAAAGAACAGCTGCTATCAAGAAATCACAGAATAACAAATGTTGGCAAGGATGTGGGGAGAAAGGAACCCTTCTCCATTGTTGGTGGGAGTACACACTGGTGCAACCACTGTGGAAATCAATATGGAGATAACTCAAAGAACTAGGTTTAGAGGTTCCATTTGACCCAGCCATCCTTCTGCTGTGTATCTTTCGAGAAGAATTAAAAGAATCATACCACAGTGATATATGCATACCCATGTTTATAGCAGCACAGTTTGTAATAGCTAAAACTTGGAAACAGCCCATCTGCCCATCAGTTGGAGACAGGATAAAAAGATGTAGTTTTTCTATAAAATGAAATACTACTCAGCCATAAAGAATGAGAAATTAGAGTCATTCATAGGAAAGTGGATGCATATTGAGGTTATATTCTTAAGTGAAATAAATAAGTTGCACATGTGTAAATACCAAATAGTTTCTCTGGTGTGAAAAACTAATTGTAAATAAGATCCTGATGGTATAATTGACAATGTGTAATAGGAAGAAAAGGTCTAAATGTGTAGGGGAAGTAGGAAGGGTAGGGGAAAGGAAACAAGAGAAAAGAAAAAATATGAGAAAATGATAAAATGGAAATAAAGTCTTTGTAAATAAGGAAGGGAGGAGGGGATGAAGGGAGGGCAGGGGTAAAGGGAAAAAATGAGAACCAAGACCTGTCATGTAAAGGTACAAGAGCCCAATGATGAATGTAACTGTACTGTGTACCTAAAATGTACCAATAAACTCAGTGAGAGAAAAAAAATAAGGTCTGGGGATGTATCTTAGCACTCCCTGGGTTCAACCCTCAGTCACACATGCCTGCACATACATACACACATGCACACATGTGCACGCACACACACACACACACACACACACCTTAGCTCTAATTGTTGGATGATAGATCTAAGAGAGATAGAAGTGTTTACCAAGCTTCACAATTCAAGGTAATTTGGGACAGAGTAAGATTTGAACCTGGGTCTACTAACTCTGGATTTTCTAAATCACAGTACCATCTTTGTGCCTCAGTCTCTGGAATACAGAGGGCTCTCAGTTCCTGTTCATCAAGTGGATGAATGATTAACTTTGCCTGAGATTCAACACTAACACACACAGAGTACGTACTTCTATACTAGCCACTGTGCTTTGACACAAAAAAGTACCTAATGGCTTATTTAAAATAACATTCATAATTACACATTAGAAACAATCATTACATAACAGAATCAAACTAGAACACTTTTTTCTTTAAACTATATCACTAACTCTTACTTTATCTGCCCTAATGACTAAATCATCTTTTTGACTGAGAGAGGGAATGAAAAAGGAAAAAATGGAGAAATGGGTTTCTTTTTAAAATATAACAAAAAATGGAAAAGTAAAAGAGTCAGAGAAGATATATAGTAATGCACAGGTGGCCGGATCTAGAAATGACTAAATTCAGGATTTGGAGTGCTAAACAAAAAATCAATTTTCCCTTCAGCTTTTAAGAATTTCCTCCCATTATCACAGCAGAAAGTGATCACAGGTCACACCAGAGAATGTGGCTACCATAGAGAAACTCAAGTTACTAAGAACTTTCTTAGATGCCCAAGGTCATAGTTAAGAGCTCTAGCTTTTAAACCAGCCCTACCAGGGCTCAGATTTCATCTCTATCACCTCTGACCACATGACTTTGATAGAAGTCAATGACACCTACTTTATGAAATAATGTGCTAAAAGCACTGAGCAGTGGTTCTCAGCATTCAATACATCTACATAGTATCTATTATGTTTATTAGTAATTGTAGTTATTTACTAATACAAAAATTTTGAAGCACTTTGAAGAGAAACAAAGCCTCCTCTGTGAGTAGCTTGATGAAGACCCATTTATAGGAGCAAATGAGACATTCCTAAGGGACCTAAAACCAAGAAATGAATATTCTTACACAGATGTCCTGGGGTAAGTAAATATGATACAATCAACCAACCAAACAAAAATATCCCCAGACTGGAGGAAGAGGAAATGCCAGGCCAAAACCAGTCTTTGTTGACATTAAGCAAGGAGTGAAGCCAAGTTCTTGCTAAAAATGAACTTGATATTTATCACAGGACTTATATGATGTCTCTAACAGTTCATCACATATAATACAAGGCTGGTAAATATTGACTATTATAAAATGTCGTTTCAAATTATGTAATTGCTTGTAGATCTGAAGTTAATAATTGCTTCAGGCATTTACCCAGCCCATGATAGTATTTGTGAAGCCCAGAGACTCTCCAGTCAAGGCCCTGGGATAGAATGGAAAAACTAGCTCAGCTTATTTCTGCTTGAGAGTGAGACTAGTGGAATAGTCTTAGGAGAAAGGTCACCTAAAATGAGATTCACTAAGCAGACAGGGAGTAAATCAGAGAGGAAAGAGTCAGTCTGTGTACCTTCCTTTCCCTGATTCCCATAGCCAATCCACTCACAAGTACTGTCAGTTCTCCCATTAAGACAGAACTCGAATTTCTCACTCCTCTCCCTGCATTGCTCCACTCTTATGACAAACATCTTTCTTCTCCTAATTCCTTAAATCGATCCTTTGTTCAACAGCCTAAATGACTCTTTTTAAGCCCAAAATCTCATTGCTTCCTGCTTTAACTCTTCTATTAGCAAAACTTCAAAATCTTTGATGACGATGGCCATGGGCTTTTCCTTATTCGTGTTGGTCACCTCATCTCGCAGTTCCTCACGTAGGCCACCCATTCTGAGGGCCTTTATATCACTCTTCCCTTTCCTTAGAATTCCTTCACCATTCTTTCTAGACCCAACCCATCTCCAAATGACCTTTTTCGGAAGACCATTTCCAGCTACCTCAGTTTAAGTTAGGGTTTTTCTTTCTTTCCTTCATATCATTTATCGCTATTTTAAATTTATACTCTATGTATAGATGCATATATATGTGTGTGTGTGTGTGTGTGTGTGTGTGTGTGTGTGTGTGTGTCCTTATAAATATTTTTAAATATCTTTTAAGACTGTAAGTTCTAAGGAGAGATAATATGTTTTTATGTTTATTTTCATATACCTGGCACCAAATAGAATGCTATGTGAAATGAAAGAAATCAATAAATATGTGTTCAGTCATTAAATGAATGTGCCTGGCTGATTTGAGAGGGAAAAAGGAAGAGGTAGGGATGAACACTTCCCAGCATTAGCTGCAGAGGTTGTGATTTTCCTCAGAAAGGGACACATTATTTAAGCAGTTGTCAACAGATACAGGAATATCAAAAATAAAATATTTCATTTAAAACATAAATTCTACACTTTCTTTGATGATTTTGATAGTAAAAGAAGACTTAAATGAAAGGATGTTGTCACAAATCCCTTTTGTTCAGATTCCTTGTGCTTATGAGCATAAAACTCTAGATGATTTGTTGACAAGGTCAAAGAAACAGCTACTGAGAAAGTGCAACCTGCTGTTGATTTGTGTGTTCTCTGCTTTCCCAGAAACAACAGGCTATTTTCGTCTGAACTTGTGAGGACTAATCTACCAGCCTAGATCTCATTTCCTTCAACTGTGGACACTGTTGCTAATTTCTTTCCACTCCTTCAACAGAGAGGCTTGCAAGCAACCAGAGGTAAATTCAGGCAATAGTTAGAATGCAGGACTTAGGCCCAGTAAGATGCTAACAAAGATTCCTTTCCAAGAATAACCTGAGGAAAGAGAATTTTTTACAGAACCTCTACTCAACTGTTCTATATTCCCAGTAGCTATTAATTTTCTCCGCTCCCACCACAGGAAAATGTTTAGTCTCAAGGGAAACAAGCCAATTAAGCAGTTGCTTAAGGGTGAAACCAAAATAATTCAGGAAATTGTAATGGAGCCACTAACTGTTCCTCCTGAAATGTAATGAGGATGTCACTCAGATAAAAATTCAATAGACAACATTAGGTATCATACAAAGATGTGCAGCCTAGTGTACTTCAGCATTTTAAAGAAAGGACACAACCTTTTGACAATGCTTGGTGGGGAGGGTAACCGACTGTAGAAAATATCTTAAACTGTGGAGGACGTGTTAGGTAAGCTGTTGAGCACTTGAGCTGCTGGAATCCAGTAATTCAAATACATTCTTCGGTCTGCTTCATATAACATGATCTCAAAAGGTAGAGAGTTTTGGCCTGCTTCTGCATGTTGGAACATTCTCCACCTGCTGGAATTATTATTTTTAGGGATTCCCTGAAAGTCTAACCTTGCTTAGCTTCCTTGAAGGTTAGGATCAAAATGGCAAGATACGTTCAGAATGTGGCATAATAAAAAGCAGTGCAACTCTCTAAAATGTTCCAATGAAATGGGAAAGAAAATTAAAAATTTAAGCCTCTTAAAATGTAAATGGTGCCAACATGTTTTGCAATTCAAAGATTTTTACCCAGGAAAAAAAGAAAACAAATCTAGAGAGTTGCATGGTTGGTGAGATAAAGTAAAAAGATTTTAAAGAGTTCTAAGACGGAAATTAGGGAGAACATGATTCTTTTCCCAGTGCTGTGTTATTAGTTTATGCCTGGGCCTCACTGTCCTCATTGTTTTGTTTTGTTTTTGGTACCAGGGATCAAACTCGGGACCTTGCACTTTAAAGGCAGGTGGTAGAACCACTGATCTAAATCCCCAGCCCCTCATTGGTTTTAATGTCTCCCACAAGGTTGCACGGAGTACAGTACTTCTCACTAATGACTTTAAGGTAAGAAAGGCTTCTGTAAGTGCTTGGTATTGTTAGTTTAATCAACTAGATATCAACCACAAATGGAGGAAGAATAATAATTTTTTTTTTTGTTAAAATGTATTTCAGGGGCTGGGGATTTAGCTGAATAGTGCTGCTGCCTTCCTTGCAAGTGCTAGGTCCTGAGTTCAAGCCCTGATTAAAAAAAAAAAAGTTTCAGTTCACCAGACTCTCCACAGAAGACACACTGATCTTTCACTTGAATGAAATGGATAACCCCTGTGAATGGGTCACTTTCCATGGTTGGTGAGCAACACTTCTTGCCAGCCTTAATTCAGCAATTATTTCCTGTTCTATCTGAGTTCTCAGACCTACATGATGCCATACCTTCACCTTACATAGAGTAGGTGCCCTCCTGCATCAGTGTGCCACCCAAATCCCTAACAGCATAGCTTATATGCTCTTCCTTCTATCTCATCCCAGGAAAATTAAATGCTTCATTTGATGTGGCTCTATGGTACTTGACATCACTTTTTCATGCCATTTGTCATGGTTTGCACATCCTTGTATCCTGACAGACTGGAAAGGCCAGAGGACCCAAAACACGATCCTCCTTGATCTTGTTTCCCTTAAATTGATCAGTCTAGTGCCTGACACATGTTGTGAACTTGATCAAATTTTTCTCTTAATTGAAAATGATTTATTTTTTACACAATTTTTTGGATATCTGGGCATAACAGTTAATGATACTACAGTACTTTACTGCTTTGCAATAGGAAAATTGGAAATTTACCTTTGAGGTGAGCAAAAATTTCAACAAGGTTATTTTTCAACATTAGGGAGGCACTGTTTCCTGATGCTTCTTTCATATAATGAAAGAATCATAAGGGAGCAAACAACAATTATTATTATAACTTTAAATTAATCAAAAGGACTCTTTTGGTCTCTCAAACCAAGGTAACACAATGCTTTACAAATAGAAGGTATTGTTGTGTTCTTTAGGGTTTGCACATTTATTCAATATTTAAATAATTTCAAATATTCTTATTCATTTAAAAATAATAGTCAATAAAATCTCAATTAATGAAATCAAACTGTGTAGTATGATTCATTGTTATTAATTAACTTGAGCTGTAAGAGTAGAAAAGGTTTAAAGATGTATACAACCATCTATCAGGTGGGAAGAGAAGAGAGAGAACTTTGGGTAAAATTTGTTTTCTGATTTCTTAATGTACTTTTTTACTGCATAATGGTGTTAAAAACTAAATTGAGTAATAAATATGTTATAGATACTGTTTTAAGTATTTTACATATATTGACTCTAGGAGTTAGAATTTATTATTTCCTCATTTTATGAATGAGATTGTGGTATAAAGAGGGTGGGACCTCAACAAAGATCCCATAGTGGTACACAGCAGAGCAGTAACCTGACACCACAGTCTGGTTCCAAAATCCAAACTTTTAACCACCATCCTCTGTTGTTTCGTATTCTATGCTAATCATGAAAGAATATGTACAACTACTGAATTTTAGTCATTGCAAATAGTTTGACTAAAGTTTATGAGTTTGCTTAAGTCATCCAACTTCTCAGAGATAGGTAATATAGAATTAAATTTGCTCCAAAAGAAGTCTAGTCTTTGCCAGACCAACCTTTGGTACTGAGGAGTGATTTTGTGCAACCTGGGCACTGGCCATTCCAGAAAGACTAACTGTCTGATTTCAGATAGGGCCATTGCTCATGCCCAGTGTCACTGGAGTCTGAAGACTGAGGCCTACTATGTAGCCATTCGATCATGCTCTGTAACAGAGCTCCACTTCAAACACCATGACTCAAAGGAGACTTCCTGGTTGTCACACGTCAGGGCTGGGAGAGTAATGGCATTCTTACTCCACAGGGAGAAAACAATAGAAACTGCATTTGGTACCTTTCTGAGTTTTGTTCTCTGAGTATCAGATTTATAGGAAAGATCTTAACCTATTTGTGACAGACCATCATGAAGTTTTATAGAAAGAAAAAGGTTATTTTCTCGTAGCCATATGAATGAATCTTCTTCTTCATAAATAGGTGGTAATTTGTGCATGTGTGTGTGTGTGTGTGTGTGTGTGTGTGTGTGTGACTAAGGATTGAATACAGAGCCTTAAGCATTCATAGGTGAACACTCTATCACTGAGCTACATCCTCAGGCTGACAGATTTTTCTTTTTGGAAAGACTTTACCATCTATGTCTTCCTGAGTTTAGTTTACAGGTACTTAATAATGTCTATAGAACCAGATACTTAACTGATTCATTCTAGAATCCAGTCCTTTTTTCCTATACTTCTGACATGGATCTTTCCTTATTCTGAAGATTAGAAATGAACTAAAAAATTATTAGCCAGAATTTAGTAGTCAAGCTAGTTTACATCAAAAGTTGAAGTTTTAGGGGCCAGGGATTTAGCTCAGTGGTTCCACCACCTGCTTCGTAAGTGCAAGAACCTGAGTTCAATCCCAAGTACCAAAAAAAAAAAAAAAAAAAAAGTTGAAGTTTTCTTCAACTCTGCACTGGCTTTTGGCCTTCCCATGCTTTCCACACTATTTTACACCATGCCCTTCTACCCCATGTTACTTGATATTTGTAGTCTCCTTCCCATTCACAGAAGTGATGGAGATGTGGTAAGTGGCTTCTCCAGGAGCCAGAGGTAATTCTAAACAAAATACCACTCAGTGTAATATTTTGTAGGAAGGATACTTTCAGAGTGAATGGTACATGAGTTAGAACAAAAGGTCCCCCTTCCCAAATTCTTATCCACCCAGAACCTCAGAATGTGTCCTCATTTGGAAATAGGGTCTTCAAGACTATAAAGACCAATATCATTCCCAACAAAAATGCCCTTATAAGAAACAGAAAAGCACACACATGGAGAACACCATGTGATAAGGGAGACAGAGACCAAAGTCAGGGTGCTACAAAGCAAGGAAGAGTAAAGAGTGTCAGTACCTCTATGAGCTAGGAAGAGATGGAGAAGGATCCTTTCTCAGAACATGCAGAGACTTTGATCTCAAACTTTTTCAGCCTCCTGATCTGTGAGAAAAACATTTCAAATGTTCTAAGCCAACCAATTTATAATTGTTCATTATAGCAGCCCTAGGAAACTTACACAAAGGTACTGATATAGGACAAATGGTGATTTGGGGCAGTCCTCACTTACAGGGGTTCACTGCATCACCTCTTTCAGGTTTATCCCTTCCCCTCAATGGGAACAATGCTTTATGTAAGAGAATAGTTCTCTCTCATCTCTACTTTGCAGTAAACACACTGCAGCAAGAATACAAGGAAGCAAAGCACAGGCAACAAATATTGTTCATCCAGAGCATTTCTCTGCTATGGGTCAGTTGTGTGAGCTTGAGAAGGTGACTTAAGGCCTTGAGGCTTCCATTTCCCCAAAACAAATTTGTTGACCAATACATCTTGATCCCTAACATTGTAGGATTATTTAATAAATAATGGCCTAAAGACCAAAAATAAGACACTAAGGGAGGCTATAAAGAACTCTTGGAACCTTAGGTACTTTTTCCTCAAGGGAAAATAACTCCTACAAATGCTTAGAACCCACATCGTTACCTAGGGCTTTAATTACAGTATGATTTTGTGGCTGCAATTGTTTTGTGGTACTGATACTGTATGAGTCCTGACAAAAGACTGTTCTTTTTAACACCAATGTTCCTTCTACCTTGGTAAAGTGTAATTGTTCTTAGGGATATTTACATCAACATCAGCATCTCAGGAAAAAATATGCTCAATGTGTTTACCTGTCTCTGCTCTCCTATGTGCACATGTAGCCTTTATTTCAGCAACTCTTGCTACAAATCTCCACCATAGAGGTCTCCTCCTAGAAGGACGTTTCCCTTCCTGGGAATCTACAGCACACATCAAGTTGACTCTTGCCTACTCACCTTGCAAGGCACTCAATTCAAGGTTAGAGGAAGATTTAATTAGAGAGAGAACATAATCTTTTAATCTAGAGTGCTTATCAAGGACCAAAGTCTCCAATGAATCTCACTGGGTATTCACAATTTAGCATAAACTCCTTGGCAATGGGAAGGGAACCAAGGTTAGCAAGAATTAATTTCAGTTCCAGGTCACATTAAAGTTTTTCTCTGGCTTAGTCCAAGACCTTTAGCCTGTATTTGCTTCTTCATTGCCACATCATTATTCCCTTTCGCCTAAATTCCTCCATTCAAAGCAACTGGTGAGCTGTGAATTTTGTTTTCTTTATATTCTTTTATAGCTTAACTAGTTCATGTCCATATTTTACCTAAAGTGTCTATTGAAGTCACTTCCTTATAGATCTTCTATATTTTTTCCTACCATATTTTTCTGTTTAAGGAAAATAGCCAATGTTGTAGCTGCTTAATAGAAAAAAATGAATCAAGAGTATTGGTTTAATAAATTCCTCCTATAGAGCTGTTGTGGAAAATGGAACACCCTGGAAAATTATATTGAAGGAAGACTAGAAAATTGTTGCATTTATAATTACTAATTTGTTGACATTCTTAACTAATAGATTGAAATGAAAAGAGGTTAAAGTGAAAAAATAAAAACAATTTAACAAAACCACTTCCAAAGAAAAATAGTGAGTGGGAAGGGTAAGGGAAAGGAAATAAGGGGCAGGGAAAGGAAATAAGGGGCGAGAAAAGGAAAAAATGGAAACAAAGTCTTCGTAAATAGGGGAGAGTGGAGGGGGTGAAGGGAGGGCAGGGGTATGGGAAAAAAAGGAGAACCAAGATCTGTCATGTAAAGGTACAAGATACCAATGATGAATGTAACTGTACTGTATGCTTAAAAACTACTAATAAACTCAATAAGATAAAAAAAGAAAAAAGTGATTAAAAATGTGACAAATACTTAAAAATAAGGGTGGAGAAGGGATGAGAAGAGCATAGAAATGTAAAGTAACATCTACAGAGAGAGGAAGAGAAACTACTACAGAGGTCATGATCTCTTTTGCATTGTTTTTAAGTGTTTGTTTTGTTGGATGTAGTTATTAACCAAACAAGGAAAACCAGGCATAATGTCCTCTCTGGAGCAGCAAGATTCCCACTGAGGCCCTCTCAGTCCTCTCGCAATGTCCCTATTAGGTGGAATTCAGAACCAGCACATTTGGTGCAGCCAGGTTGTAACAAAGTTGAACCAAGACTCCTGTGGTTCTCAGGTCTAGATGCCAAAGTAGGCCATTTAGCAGCCAGGAGGGCCTGGTGACTAATTCATTAGTGCTCTGAGGATTATACTATTTTTGAAGATATAAATGAATATCAGTCTCTAAGTCCCAGGAACACAGCACACCAAATGTGAATCATTGTGCTAATCCAGCATAGGGCTGTGTAGCATGTGGGTGGCATTATTTGTCCTGGTCGCAAGGGAGTAAGCAATGATATATTTAAAGCTGGATGTTTCAGAGAGAGAGAGAGAGAGAGAGAGAGAGAGAGAGAGAGAATTAACACAGTGAATTACATGGAGAATGCAAATGAAAGAACAGTGAAAGTGACCTTGAGCTCTGTGATTCAAGCTAGCTCCCTATTAGCTAACAGCCAAATCCATCGAGAACATCAGAAGTGGAGGTTGCAGATGTTCTGTTTATTAAAGAGAAAACATTAACAATGTGGTTGTACATTGAAACACACTAAGGTATGAAAATAAGCACAGGTCAAAAGGGGGAAAGTTCAGTGAGTCTTCTGTGTGTGTGTGTGTGTGTGTGCGTGTGTGTGCTTCTGTGTTTGATCTCTGCCCTGGCATTTGATCAAGTATAATTCAAGGAAGATATTCATAGAAGAATTTTTAAGAGATGTTTTCATCCCTCCAAGGTTGGCAGTTTTTATGTAAACCACTCAAGAAACTGTTGAAATACAAAACTAAAGGTCTTACCTCAAAGTAAGATGGTAGCATATTTCGTCCTTTGGGGAAAAGCAGAGACTAAAACTATTAGAGCTCAAAGGGAACATTTCCATTTTACAGGATTCAGATGAATTTCCCAAAGTCATTACAGAAATGACTCAGACTTCTGTCCATGCACAGACAAGTCCCTTCTAGTCTTGAGTTGCCACTAATCACTACAGTACCACCCAGGTTGAGGTCGGGAAAAATGGAAGAAAACCATTGCAAAGCTGCCTCCATATAACTCTAAATGTGATACACTAAAACCCAACTTCTGACAAACATGGCCTACAAAGTCCCTCCTATGTGCATTATAGAAGTGTGCTACACCTGGAAATAGAAAGGTCACACCACACCTGAAAGTCTCCAGTTACAGACTAAGGTCTCCTATGGCCCCACATCCTTCATCCAGACTTTTAAATTTGATCCATGAAATTTCTTTCTGCTTTGAGAATAGGAAAATGAACTGGGATTAATTAAGCACCACCATGAAGTTTAATGTAGCTTTTCTTCAGGATGAGACCCTCTTTCCCAGTCTCTGTCAGAGGAAGTTCAGTTGATGTACTGAGTACCTATAGGCAGTTCGGGCAGTCTAAACCAGGAGGATTCAAAGTTAATTCAAACGTGTCCTTCTAATCTCTCTAGGACTTCACTCCCAGAGCGTTTGCCTTTCAGTGAGCTCCAAATCAGAATTGCCTGACAGGCCTGGAGTCACTGCCTGGTTGATGTTGGCAGCTAGAGAAGCAAAGACTTTTCCTTGATGATCACAGTGTCATTGATGGGACTGAAGAGTTTCAGAAGCACTAATGACATTTTGTGGAATTCACCATTTGAGTTGGAAAAGGTCAGAAGGGAAATCTGAGTTTGAGCCCATTTTTCCATCTGTCCAAAACCTATTACTACAGTTGAGCTACAGAGAAAAATCTAAAAAATAGCCAATATCTGTCTTGAAAAAGGGAACCACAAAAATTAAAGCCAGAGATAATTATACTTAGAAAAGGGGCAATCTCCAGAGCAATGTGCATAAATAGCATGAAGGGGATTTTCAGAAAGCTCTGTGCATTCCACTGAAATACAACCTGAACTTTAAGAACCCACTCATGTCAGACACGAGGTTGCCCTCAGAGAGCTGGTTGAGAACAGGGCCAATAAAGCCTAGAGCATGACAGACCCCAGGGCTTGGTCCACACTACTTTCAGACCATTGTACTTTTATGGTCACAAACAAAAGGGATTCTATTTTCACCACCTCTTACATCATCCCATACCAATGCTACTAATAATTCCTCAAGGTTAAGAAATCTGTGTATACAAGGATGCTGACAGGTACCATATTTTTTAAAAGTACCTTACAAACAAAGAAAGACTTATTTTAACTAACTTTGGAAACCAACCCTTCCTCTCTTTGGTGGATCTGTGGCCTTAGCTGGCTCCCCCAATTTAGTATAGTTTTTAACCTCCCAGCAGCTGCTGGCTCCCAGTGGTTCGAAGATCCAGGTGAACCAAGCCACTACAGAGCCAAATAAGAGTGGCTGTAGAAGAGACATCTTTTTAAATTTTAATCATCAGCAGGCCATGGCACAGAAGTCCTTTTTCTAAGCTGCTGATGAATGGGAGAGAAGGCAAGAATTTCTTTTTAATTAAAAAGCCAAAATCTTACTGTGACCCCAAACCTTAACAGATCTCAAAGAGGTCCCTGCTGTTTTTCTTGTGTAATTGCTGATTCAAACTTCAGGTTTATGCATAGATCAGATAAGCCAGATTTTGGAAAGAGAACTGAGGATCATGCAAAAATTAGGTCTACAATTTGCAAAGTTAGAGCTTCTTTGAACCTGTGTTCACCTATGTAATTAGATTGAGTAGAACTTTATTCATATCTGGATTTAAATTCAACTCCCCCTAACTCTTTAGCAAAAGTTAATTCATAGACCTATGTTTTTTCCCCTGTTCGTTCATTCTGCTGATGTCTGCAGAGAGAACCTACCAGAGTTGCAGAAGCAGGAGCTGGTCCTGCAGAGCTCCTCTTCACAGAGAGCTGCTTCTAATTGCTTCATTAGTAAGAAATTAGTAGGAATTTGGAGAAAAAAGAGCCTTTTTGAAAAGAATGAGAAATTCATCCTTGGATGGGCTGCTCAGAGAGCCACAAAAGGAAGATGAGTCAGGGTCTTTGGATCTTGCTCAGTTCATGAAGGTTATATGCAAAATGATATGAAAATAATGCAGACGATATTCTTGGCAAAGGCTTGAGTTGTAAAACTAAAATAGCATCTGATCTAATGAGCTGGTCCAGCCATGAATGAGTGAAGAGACCCCTTCTGCCTCCACAAGATAAAGGTTTAGGCATCATCCATCCTGCATGCCTCCTTTCCTTGAACATCTTCATGAGGATTTGTAGAGTAGAGGGCTCTTCTAAAGTAGGGGAGTGGGCTGGGGATTTAGCACAATAGCATAGTGCCTGACTGACAAGTTCAAGGTCCCGACTTCAATCCCTGGTACTCAGTATCAAAAAATAAATAAATAAATAAAATGTAGGGCAAGAATAGGCCCAACATAGAATTAAGGAAAAAAGAAAGATCATAACATAAAAATATAAATATATGTGTGCATTAATGGATAAAATTTTTATTTACAGTAGTTCTCTGTTACCTACAGGGAATATCTTCCCAGACCCCGGTGAATGCCTGATGCAAACTGTTTTTGCCTTCACATACCTATGACAAAGTTTTATTTATAAATTAGAAACAGTATGCAATTAACAACAATAACTAATAACAAAATAGAGAAATATAATAATAGACTATAATAAAAGTTATTTAAAACTTACGAATTCTTTACTTCTGGAATTTCCCATGTTATACATACATATCTATAAGAGAATGAAGTTACATAAGACTTTGAAGTCTTAGTCCCCTGTAATTTTGAGCTGCTGGTCTTTATTTGCTTGTTTTGTTTCTGATGTAGTACTGGGGATTAAACGAGGGTTTTGCTTGTGCAAAACAAGCACCATACCAGTGAGCTACATCCCCAGCTCCTCACATTTAATATTTTTGACTGGAGGTAACTAAAACCTCAGAAAGTAAAACCATGAGTAAAGGGGACTTACTGTATACTTAATATAATATATATCATATATCTTAATATCATGTATAAATATGTTACTACATAAAAAGTCTTTATATATATTACGAAGAGTCTGATGCCCAAAAGACAACACTTTACAAGAGAGAGCTTTAACCATCATTTTTATTTATCTCAGTATTTAGCCTAATAGTGTTCTTAATCTAGAGGAGAGTTCTAAATAGAGAATTTAAGAAAAATAAAGGACTACTTAGGAGCTTCTAAGAGCTTGGTCTGATTTCTGAGGTTAGAGAAGCCCAGAGCAGGCAAAGAGGAGAGTACTTAGCAACCCAGAAGTGCTCGCACAAGTGAGGAGGCAGTTTCAATTGAAAGAGACCTGAAAGAAAAGTGAGGTAAGAACTTCACTGTAACAGCAGTTGAAACTCTTTTTAAGAGTTCTCAAGTGGAACTAAAACAAAAACTATTCATTTTCATTTAAAAGCTAAAAATTGACTTACTGAATAGACAATTTATAAAGTTGATGGCTATGACTAAGAATCAACACAGAAGCTTGATTGAAATAAGTTGCTGTACAGATAAAACAAAAGAGATATAAATCATTGAGGTAAAAAAAATAACATTGAAAGAAACTGGAAAGAAGATCCAGAAGGAAAGGAAGGAATAGAAGCAAGGGAGTTAATAATTAAATAAACAGTGCTGGAAAAGCATTCCTGCCTGAAGAAAGACTTCGGTCAGCAGATCGAAAGGGTTCATCGAGTTCCAGATAGGATTAATGAAAATGTGACACAGCTCCTGCTTTAATTTGTAAATCCCAAGAATGAAGGTAGGGTTGCTTATGCAATTCTCCCAAGGACATTGTTTCTCACGATATTGTCCATGAATTTCACCCCACAGAACCAAGAAATTTGGTAAAAATTCATATTCCAGAGCTTCTGAATCACCTCTTTTCGTATGTGTGGGCATATGCGAACACTTCAGGGTGAGGTGCTGGGGTGGAACGTATTGAAGTAGTAGGAAAGGTCTGATTAGAAGTGTAAAAGTAACCAAGGGTAGGAAGGGTCACCTCATCTAACAGAGTCTAAATGCTCTTTCTCTGTGAAGTATTGTAAATATACACACACACACACACACACACACACACACACACACACCTCTAAGACAATTGCCCTAAGCAGTGTTGATCTATTTTGGGAATCCAGATGGAACTGATAGGAACAGTTCTTAGCTTTTTTCTTTACTTTTTAATGTTTAACCTTGACATTGAATTTTGTGAAGGAAAAGAAAAACATAAGATTGAATCATCTAACAAAACTACTTTTCTTACTATCAATTACTTAGCATTCTTCCAGAATACAAAGACCAGGCAATGACTATGCAACTTTTAAAGTCCAAGTCTCAAATTAGGAATGAAACAACCATGTTTCTCTAAGGATAAGATCAACCTATCCACAGATATTTTTAATACCGTCTTTTCTACTTTCAGAGATCATCTGTGTTTGGGAAATAACCATTGCTTCTTAGCAAGAAACTCTAATAGAGAATAATTTATGTATAATTAAAAGTACTCATTTGAAATTTGATGATTATATTCACCTATGAAACTGTTGCCATATTCTAAATACGAAACATTTTGTCATCCAAAAACTTTCTCTGGTCTTTTCTAAGTCCATCCGTCCCTCAACCTCTAGGGCTGGGCAATCACTGGTCTGCTTTCAGTCACTATAGTTTAGCTTACATTTCCTTTATAGTATAAGAATTTCCTAAGGCTGCTATAATAAATAAACATAAACTGAGTGGTTGAAAATAACAGAAACTTATTGTCTCACAGTTCTGGAGGTCAGAAGTCCAAAATGAAGATAGTGAGTAGGCCATACTCCCTCTGAAAGTGTTAGTGGAGGAATCTTACTTGCCCCTTCCAGCTTTTGGTGGTTTCTAGAGTTTCTTGGCTGGTAGCAAGATCACTTTGATCTTTGCCTCTGTCTTCATGTGACCTCCTCCCCAGTGTGTTTATGTTTTTGTCCTTTCTCTTATGAAGACACTAGTTGTTTAATTTAGGCCCCATCCTAAGTCCTGGATAATGACATGTTCACATCTTTAACTTGATACATCTGAAAAGACCATGTTTCCAAATATGATCACATTTGTAGGTATCATTCCTTAGGACTTAGACATAGCTTTGCATGGATATATCACAATCCATTTATCTATTCACTACCTATAGATGTTTGAATTCTTTTCTGTTCTGAGTATTGTAAACAATGCTGCTATGATCATTTGTGTACAATCCTTTGTGTGTGCAAATATTTTCATTTCTCTTGAGTAAGTGTGCATACCTAACTTTATATAAAATTTCCAAAAAGTGTTCCTAAGTTATTATATTAATTTACCTTCCCATCAAAAAGGTATGAGAGTTCTACTTATTCCACATCATCACCAAATCTCACTGTTTACAAGTCTTTTTTATTAAAGCTATTTGAATGGTTTTTGCATTACAGTTTTTATTTGCATTTTTCTGATGACTAGTGATGATGGATTTTTTTTGAGTTTACTGGTTATTCATATATTTTCTTTTGTAAAGTATCTAAGTATTTGTCCATTTTAACCAGGTTGTTTGCCTTTCTTATAACCAATAATGAGAGTATTTTTAAATTTTTTCTCTAACAAGTATAAACAAAGCTGTTTCTGATTTGGGGCTGAGAAAAGCCTGTCAAATGAGAAACAACTCAACAGAGACAAACAGGACAGAAATTCTGTCTTGAGCAGTGATATAATGAAAAGAAAGTGTCAAGTGGTGGTCTGGAGAAAGGTAACTAGAGCCTCTGGGATGGATTCCTCCTGGAACCCACACGAGTCAAGAGATCTTTGGGCCTCCTCTCCTTCATTTGAAGGGATTTTATTGAAGTAATCAAGCTCTCTTTGAATTTGAACATATGAGTAATTCCTTTTGATAAATATCTAAAATAGCCACAAAGATGTCTCAAAATATGGCATATTTGACTGCACAAATGACTATTTAAAAAATTCACTTGTGTTCTGTAAGTCTGAAAAAAATCAAATTGAAGAAGGATGAAAGAGTTGTCCTTACAGAACTGCAAATATCAACATGCTCAGACGATCCTTGGGAGATTACTCTCTAATGAATAGGCTCGATGTCAATAAAAACAGCCCAGCAGTTACAGAATCTCTTATAGCCCTGTGATTACAGCACACAATAACACTGATTGCACACCACATCACATTATATTATACAAAATGTCCCAAATAATAGCAGCAGCAGCTTTCAGGAGAATAGATGAGTACATATAATGTATTAGCATGTACATTTGACATTTCTATTTGTATAAAATCTTTCCCGTAGCAATATCTCAGCATTCTTTCAATATTACTGTCAACTTTTAAAACACTTTATTGAAGTAGTCTCCTTCCAAAAGGAAAATTGTTTTTATTTACTCTGATGAGCTTATAAATAAATAGTAAGTTAAGTCTATCAAATATCTCCTATGGCCATAAGTGAGCTGCCTTTCCAAAAGTGATAATAACTATGTCTAAAATAAATTTGCTTTCAGTTCATTTTTGTTGCAAGGGTATAACTTCCAAACATAACTCCAGGATCTGGGTTATATCTGTGACCATTTGTTAAGGTTTCATATGAAGCAAACTGATCCATGTGATGAATGAACCTGAAATTCTGATATTAAATTGGAATTATACTACTTTAAGCTAAAAGCCATTTGGCCACTACTCTTCTTTTTAAAAAAAAATTCATTAATTTTATTAGTACATTTTAAGTATACAATACGATAATATTCATTATTGAGAATTTGTACCTTTACATAATATATCTTCGTTCTTATTTTTTCCCCATTCCCTTATCCTTCCTTCAACCCCTCCACCCCTTCCTATTTACAACAATTTTGTTACCAATTTTTACTTTTCTCATATTTTTTTCCTTTCCCTACTTTATGTTCCCCTACCCTTCTCACTTCCCCTTCCCCTTTGAACTTTTTCTTTCTATCTCACATTATCTATTGTACATTTTGATCCTTATTTACACTTTCAGTTTCTCACACAGAGAAACTATTTGTTATTTACGCGTGTCCTATTTATATCACTTAAGAGTATGGCCTCAGGGTACATATATTTAGCTATAAATGTCTCTAGTTTCTCATTCTTCATGGCTGAGTAGTACTCCTTTGTATTTAAAAAATCACACATTTTCTTTATCCAGCCTCAAGCTGATGGGCAATTAGACTGTTTCCAAGTTTTAGCTATTACAAATTGTGCTGCTATAGACATGGGTGCACATATATCACTTTGGTATGATTCCTTTAATTCCTTTGGGATGATGCCCAACAGGGGAATAGCTGGGTCAAATGGTACCTCTAATCCTAGTTTTTTGATGTATCTCCTTACTGATTTCCACAGTGGTTGCACCAGTCTACACTCCCACCAACAGTGGAGAATTCTTTTCCTCCACCGCCCCCCACCAGCATTAGATATTGGTTGATTTCTTGATAGCAGCCATTCTTTCTGGGGAGAAGTGGAATCTCAGTTTTGTTTGCATTTGCCTCTCTTGAATGACCAGTGAGGTTGAACATTTTTCATGTTTATTTGCTATTTCTATGTCTTTGTCTAAGAAATTTCTCTTCATTTCAGATGTCCATTTTTGGATTAAATTTAGAAGGTCTGATTTTTTTTAAAATTCTTTATATATTCTAGATAATAAACCTTTGTCTGAGGAACAGCTGGTAAAAATGTTTTTCCACATTGTGGGTTGTCTTTTCATGCTGTTGGTGGTTTCTCTTGCTGTGTAGCTTTTTAATAAGATGAGGTCCCACTTATTATTTGTGCTAGTTCATGTGCAACTGAGGTTTTGTTCAAAATCTTTGCTTATGCCCTTGTCTTCAAGAGTTCTACCTAACCTCTCTTCCAGCTGGTTTAGTGTTTATGTTTTAATATTTACATCTTTAATCCATTTCAATTTTAGTTTAGTGCATGATGAGAGATATAGGTCTAATGTTAATCTTTGGCAAGCTGAAACACAATTTTTCCAGCACCATTTATTAAAGAGGTTATCTTTCCTCTAGTGAGAGTATTTGGCTTCTTTGTCAAGGATGAGGTGACTGAGTGTGTCTGGAGTTGTTTCTGCATCTTCTAATCTATTCCATTGATCCTTGGATCTGTTTCTTTGCCACTACCATGCTGTTTTCATCACAGCAGCTTTGTAGTATAGTTTCAACTTGGGGGTTGTGATTCCCCTTACCTTGTCTTTGGTGCCTAGAATTGCTTTGGCTATTTTAGGTCTCTTCTTGTTCCAAATGAATTTTTGGAGTATTTTCTCAAGTTCTGTGAAGTACACTTTTGGAATTTCAATTGGGATTGCACTAAATCTGTACAGCAGTTCTTCCTACCCAGGACCAAGGGATATCTTTCCATTTTCTGATATGCTCTTAGATCTCTTTTTTCAGAGTGCTATAGTTTTCAGAAGAGAGGTGTTTGATTTCTTTGATTAGGTTAATTTCTTGATATTCCCCCTTTTTTTTGGATGCTATTGTGAAGAGTTTTTTCTCCAGTTTCTCAGTAAGTCTGTTGTTAATGTACAGGAAGGCTTTTGATTTTTGTGTGTTGACCTTGTATCCAGCTACTTTACTTAATTTGGTTATTAAGTCTAGAAGACTTTTGCTGGAGTTCTTGGGGTCTTTTATATAGAGCATCATGTCATCTGTAAATAATGACAATTTAAATTCTTCATTTCCTATCTTTATTCCTTTTATTTCTTTTTCTTGTCTAATTATTGTGACTTATGTTTCCAGAACTATATTTAATAGGAGTGTTGATAGTGGACATCCTTGTCTTGTTCCTGATGTTAGCATAAAGGATTTCAGTTTTTGATCATTTAGTATGATATTGGCTGTTGGTTTTTCATAGATGGCTTTTATCAGGTTGAGATAGAGACCATATATTCCAGTATTCTGTAGGGCTTTTATTATGAATGTATTGGATTTTTTGAAATGCTTTTTATGCATCTATTGAGATGATCATATGGTTTTTGTCCTTGGCTCTATTAATATACTCTATTACTTTTATTGATTTGCATATGTTGAACCATTCCCTGCAACCCCGGGATGAGTCCCACTTGGTCAGAGTGTATGATCTCCTTGATGATCTTCTACGTTCTGTTTCCCCGTACCTTGGTGAGGATTTTTGCATCAACATTCATTAAGGAGATGGGCCTATAGTTCTCTTTTTCCATTGGGTCATTCTCTGCTTTGGGGATCAAGGTGATGCTTGCTTCCAGGAATGAATTTGGGAGTATTGCTTCCCTTTCAATTTCATTGAAGAGTTTAAACAATAGTGGCAATAATTCTCAAAATGTCTTGTAGAATTCAGCAGTGAAGCCATCAGGACCTTAGCTTTTCTTAGCTGGTAAGTTTTTAATTGCATTTTCAATTTCTTTAATTGATATTGGGTTGTTTAGAATTTTTAAGTCTTCTTCATTCAAATTTGTTAGTTCATATGTATCTAGAAATCTGTCCATTTCTTCTGTATTTTGTATCTTATTGACATATAAGTTCTCAAAATAGGTATTGATGATCCTCTGGATTTGAGCCGAGTCTGTTGTAATTTAATTCCTAATTGCATAGATTTGGGCCTTTTCTTTCCTTTTTTTTTTGAAGAACCAACTCTTTGCTTTATTGATTTTTTTTTTGTATCATTATCTTAGTCTCCATTGACTTGATTTCTGCTCTGATAGTTATGATTTTTTCCCTTGTATGAACTTTAGGTTTGACCTATTCTTTTTTTAGAAGCTTGAGGTTCAGCATTAGGTTGTTTATTTGAGCTCACTATGTTTTTCTAATATGAATATTCACTGCTATGAATTTCCCTCATAAGACTGCTTTCATTGTATCCTATAGAGTCCAATAAGTTGTATTGACATTGTCATTTAATTGTAGAAACTGTCCAAATTCTTATTTAATTTCCTCTGTGACCCATTGCTTGTTCAGAAGTGTGTTGTTTTATTTCCATGTGTTTATGAAATTCTTGTGGTTTCTTTTGCTCTGGATTTCCAATTTCATCACACTATTGTCTGATGATATACAGGGGATAACTTCAATTCCTTTGTACTTACTTAAACATGTTCTATGAGCAAGTATGTGTTCTATTTTGGAGAATGACCCATGTGCAGCCAAAAAGAATGTGTATTCTGATTTTGTGGGGTGGAGCACTCTGTAAACATGTTAAGTCCATCTGTTCATGAGTTTGATTTAGTACTAGTATTATGTTGTTTATTTTTTTGTATAGTTAATCTAACTGTTGTTGACCGCGGGGTATTGAGGTCCCCCACTACTCTTGTATTAATGCTTATTTGATTTTTCGTGTCCATTAGTATTTGTTTTATATAGCTGAGTAGTATTTGGTGCACATACATTTATGATTGACATCTCTTCCTCTTGGATTATTCCCTTCACAAGGATGTATTGGCCTTCTTTGTCTCTCTTAATTAATGTTTGTTTGAAATCCATTTGATCAGCAAATAGGATAGCTACTCCTGCTTTTCTTCAGGTTCCTGGAAAGGAATATTGTTTTCCACCCTTTAACTTTCAGTGTATGAGTTTCTTTCTTAATTAAGTGTATTTATTATATGCAACATATTGCTGGATTTTGCTTTTTGACCCATCCTGCCAGTTTATTTATTTTGTTTAGTGAATTGAGACCTTTAACATTGACAGCTATAACTGATATGTATTGATTTATCCTTGCCATGACTTTTTCTTTTTATTGAATTCTCCCCCTTAGCAGTTAATTTCTTGTTGTGCCTGATGGATTCATTCTTCTGTGCTTCCTGGGGCTATGAGCCTCATTGTTTTTCTCCTAGGATATTGTTTAAATTTTTTTGGAGTGCTGGTTTGGTATTCATGAATTTCCTCAGGTGCTCTTTATCATGAAAGTATCTTATTTCTCCAACAATTTTGAAAGATAATTTTTCAGGGTACATCAATGTGGTTTGGAGGTTGTTTTCTTTAGGACTTGAAATACTTCACTCCAGGCTCTTCTTGACTTGAGGGTTTGTGTTGAGAAATCTGCAGTGATTCTGATGGGCTTTCCTTTTATGTCACTTGTTTCTTTTCTCTGCTTGTAGAATTTTGTTCTTCTGTTGGGTTTCTGGAATTTTAGCTATTATATGCTTACATGTAGATTTTTTTTCTTTATAATGGTTAGTTGGGAATCCTATATGACTACCTTATCTGTATGTCAAGTTCTTTTCCCTTGCTTGGGAAGTTTTCTGCCATTATTTCTGTGAACAGTTTCTTTTTAATGTCATCTGCACTTTCTCCTATTTCTTCATTGATTGTTATCAGTCTTATGTTATTTTTATTTGCATCTAGAAGCTGCTGGATTGATTTTTCATAGTCCCTTACTATTTCTAAGAAAATTTTCTTTACCTGATCACTAATTGCAATCATATACCTGACAATCTGTCCTCACATTGGCTTATTCTACTGCATAAACTTTCATTGGAGTGTTTGATCTCCTGGATGTCTGTTTACATCTGTTTTATGGATTCCATTTGTTTCCTATCCTGGAATTCCATCATGTTCCTCAGCTCCTCTATTTTTTTTTTAATCTCTGTCTGCTCTAGAGTTATTAATCATGTCCTTCACTATGGACACAATCTCTGTTGTTATCTGAGAAATTGTTTTTGATTTTTTTTTCCAGATCCCCTTTCACTGCCAGTTCAGGGAGTCCAGGTGGTTGAGTATCAGAATGTTCCATCTCTTTGCCCCTTGGGGTTGCCTTAGGTGATCTGGAAGTCTGACTTTGAGTCTTGTTTATGTCTTCTCATTTCAGCAGATGCAGACTGCTGTGCCTTTGTTGAAGTGACTCTTTGCTCACCCAGTGGGCTTCAATTCTCAGCAAGCCTCATAGAGTCCTTCTCTCTGCTGCTCAACACTGCTCCAGTTCCTGGGTTCAGAATGGTGGCCTCCCAGATCCTGCACTGTACTGTTGTCTGGGCAGGATTGTGGCTGGGTCCTGTGACACTTAAAATGGTATCTGGGCTTATCTCTGGATTGGGCCTGCCCATCTACCCAGCTTTTGTCTGGGAAGACCTTTGGTTGGGGACAATGCACCCGAGTCGCTTGTCTGATTGGGCTTCTGTATGCAGTGGCACACACTTAATGATGGCATCTTTGCAGGCCTCTGGATGTAGCCTGTGTGCTGGCACAGCTGTTTTCCTGGCTGGCCATGTCTGGGCAGAGCCCTGGCTGTGGCCTGAGCACCTGCACAGTTTATTTCCAGGCTTGCTCAGTAGACTTTACAGTCCATCAGCACTATGCTCTAATTATCAGAATTGCAAGCTGAAAGTACAAGGTTAGATATAATGATAAAATGGAAAATCTAAAAAACATTGTCCTGAATCGGTATGTCAGGAATTTGACCTTATACTTTAGCCATAAGAATCAATGTCACTTTAGCTGCAAGGAAAGGTAGAAAATTCCAAGTTGACAGAGAGCAAGATGCAATGTGGTGCTCAAATAGATGGAAAATAGGGGCAGAGCTTCTAAGACCAAACTAAAAGTCCCCACAAGCAACCATGCCTGAATTTTCAGAAAAATCCCACTTACATGCTCTGAGAGATCATTTCAGTGCAGCAACTGACTTCCTCCAGAGGTTGCTAGTGTAAGTATTAGAGCATAAGTCATATTGTACATGGAATGTGTGTATAAAATCAATAGGCAATTGTAATGCATGTATCCACGGTCACATTGTTTTGTATTTGGAACATTTTCTCCCCCAAGATCAGAATCAATGTATCTTTTTCCTTTAGATATATGTCAAATAAACTCCGTATGAACTGGAGAAGAAAAAAAGAATCAATGTCACTTTCTTCTTGTTGTGTGTCTGGAAAATGGCTTGGGAGTCTTTAGTTAAATTTAGCACTTATCCTAATTTTAGGTTTGAGTGGCAAGAGCCTCCCAAAGGGCAACACCATGATACCTACAACTGTGAAAGTGCAGCCTCAGCTTAGGTTATTACAGCTACAATTCTAAGAGTTCACAAGAGATTTTTTTCCCCAAGAAAATCTAAATGACAATGTCTTCTCTGTCCTTATTTTGCTGGTTAGTGTATGTGTGGATGTACTGTTTTCTTCATACCTATCTCTTATCACTATAATCCTCATTTTTTCCCAAGATCATACCATGAAAAATCTCAAACACACAGTGAAGTTGAAATAATTGTACTGCAAAGATTAATATTTTACTCTATTGATTTATTATATATCTATTCATCTATTTAGTTCTGTATCTCTTCTGTTTGTTTACTTTTGTTTTGGTGCAATGCTGGGGCTGTAGTGATAAAAACACAAGGTGCTGACATTCTTATTTTAAAATATATTTCAGAGTAAACTATAGATATCAGTCTATAATCCATCTTTTAACTCTTCGCTTCTAGGTTTTTGTCAGTTTTCATTAAAGAGGGCATTTTTCTCTTTATGAATAATTTTAAATGAATTTATACATATTTAAAGAGCTAGAAAGTCCATCTAAAACAATCCAGAAATTCTAGTTCTCTAAACATTTTCTCTTCTTTTTCTCCCAACTGAAAGGACTGAATTTTGTCCATTTTGACACTTGTTTATATTTTCTAAAAACTAGAAAACTGTATAACCTTCAAAAGAAAAAATGTCCCCTGCCTGTCCTTGGTATTTAACATCTATTTATATAACTAAGAATATTTCCCATCAAACAATAGCATTCTGTTTTTCTCTTTATTTTGTTTTTTTTCTCCGCTTTTGGATACTGTCCATGCCACTTCACTGCCAGCTTCAATGTTGACACAAAATAAGAGTCTAGAAGATAACTTAAGAATTCTGTGTGAATGTAGTGAACTGAAAGAAATGTGCATTCTGTCCCTTCTTGAACATCACCAGTATATAAAGGAGTAAAATATATATATATAAGTTAAAAGGACAAAAAGAGTGGGAGTAGGGATAAAATACGACAACAGATGTCAACAAATTTAGGAGGACAAATGTGTGAAACTCAGCCAACCAGACAAAGCATAAATGCACCTGTCCTTATAGGAGGCAATAATAAGAAGCAAGTCAGTTTGCTTTGTAAAACTCAGGAAAGACTCAGGACTTGAATGTATAGTGCAAGCAGAAGTCAACTGATTTCAGGTAAAAACCTAGGGCTTAGTAAAAATACAATTCAGTACCTCAACACTCTCTCACCACAGAGTAAAGATTTATTCTCTGAAATCAAAAATCAGAATTTCATCTCTATTGTAGGAAAAAACCCAGGCATAATGGAGAGAAGGTTTGAAGCATAATTTTGAAACTGGGGCATTCAATGCAAGTCTACACATGAATATTCAACTGCCATGTCCCCCTTTCCTTGCCACTCTTACAATGCTTAAAGCTGAGAATTTTCTAGAATTTATTCTCTGGAGAATTTAAGATATGAGAGGAGAAACTTGTTGATGCTGACATTTAGATTCCCCCAAGAAAAAACCAAGTCTTTCATTTTATGTACACCCTACCAGTCAATAACACCAACAATTCACCCTCCAATCAGCTTTTATTTTTACATAAAAATCCAACTTTATTGAACATAGGAATAGATGGATTTTTCAAATTAATTATTTTTGCTTCATGGTTAGTATCTGATCCGTGGTAGAACTTACTGCTACTATATGAAGATGCTTGTCTATTCTTAACTCTATACTCATAAACAAATATATTTAAATCTAGAGAGAAACATTTGTGATTGGCTTATTAGTGCACAGTGCACGGTAATCCCTGCTATATGCACTGCTCAAGCTGGTAATAGGGGAATCATCTGCTCTAGAGCAAATGTGAAGCACAGGCACAAATTTGAATTTTATATAAAGATTCAGTTTTACTCTTATTCTTACATTAGTGGCAGCTGACATCTGTAACTTACAAGCAAGCAAATTCTTTTTTCTATCTCTTAGCTGAACAAAACTACATATAATGAATTATTCTCTTTAGACAATACTTGCTTTTTATATTTCACTGAGAATACCATATAACCCTTTCTTGAATGAAAGATGGTATAATGAAACCATCTTTGGAAGAAAAGTTAAATAGGCATATCTTATTTAAATAAATCTTCCACTAAGAAATGGAGAATTCATTGCCTTTACTTTTAAGGCTTTGTAGTTAGCTGTCAAATTTATATGTGCAGCTCACTTTCCCTTATTGCAAATATCAGTATTTCCATATAATAGTTCTCAAAAAGACTTAAGAGTCTCAAAGTTTTGTGTCTCCTCTGGCTTGCTTCTCTCTTGATTCCAACCAGGCTTTATTAATGGTCCACTTCATATTATCATCTCCATCTTCATAAGTTTTCTTTAGAACATTCATTAATCCCTCACTAGGATCTGTTTCAGTATAGTAGGATGGCTATTTTTTCTTTGCATTCTTTTTCAACCTGAGTCAAGCACTCCTATTGTATGGTTTCTGCTTTCTTTCTGCATAAGAACTGTATCAGTCTTGATTTTTTTTTTTTTGAACTGCCTTCCACTGAGATGGGTTTCAAGAGATTGTTCACAATCATAGAGTAACTCTTCCCATTTGGAGTCTTTATCAAAAGATCAAATGACCTCTCTGTGAAATGCACCTCTACATTCTCAGCAGGAACTTGATGAACTCCAGTTAAGGTAATGTAGATTTTCGCAAACTTATCTGCTTGATCCGATCCATAATAACTGATTTTCACCGTATATCCTGTTGTGATGGAAGCAACCACAGCAGCTGGTTTTTCATTGTCAAGAAATTCTGGTTTCTTTTGTGATTTTTGTTGCACCTTATTCTTTATTTCTGTTTCAATCTTGGATTTTTTCAGCTGTCAGGGCATCATGTATTCTCTTCCTTGTGTTCTTTTCCAACAGCAACTTTACCTCTTCTAGATCATTCTGCATCTCCTCCAAAGCTGAAGCTATGGCCTGGGTCAGACTGAAGTCCCAACCTGCAGGTGTGCACTCAGGGACACTAACTGCCGGGCCCAGCGCAATCTCCGAGCCCGTGGACCTCAGCAGCTCAGGCCACGGGAACAGCCACTGTGCGCACACCCGACCTGCGGGAGATCGCGGCCCGTCCTCCTCACATCTTCTCTAGAGTGCTCACCACAGGAAGAATGACTATCCTTCACAGCACCACCTCTCAGAAATGAAGAAGCGGTTTATCTGAAAGAGAAACCCTCAAGAAGGGGCAGACCCAGCACCCGTTTCCCCTGACATCATCAATCACATAACTCTTCTCATTCTCTGCAAGACAAGAACGAAGTCTTTCCCCACAGCGACATGTTACTAGGGAAGTGAAAATTCCCCTTTAACATGTACATTAGATATTCCACAGCAGTGTTTTAAAATTCTGGGTATATAATATCAGTTGAAAATTGTGTTTTATATGCATCACTGAACATCTAACATACATTTATTGTATATTCACTATAAATAAAGGAGCATACTCATCACTGTACAGCTTAAGGAAAATAACTACAAAACATGAGTTTAGGATGCCCTCCAAAAGTTTATCTGGTATCTGGCATGAATTTTTAAAAGCTCACTCTATGTGATTAGAACATCAGACAGTAGTTTTGTAAACGTCATTTGGACACATATGGTGTTTCCATTTCAGAGTGCAGGACTTGCTGATGACATTCTAGAGGCCTGGCCTATTTATATCTGTATCCAAGACCACCAAGCTTAACAAAAGCAGTAAGATTAGAACAACACATAAATGTCTGCACTAACTCGATTCTACCTTTTTATTTAACCAAGACTGTGGGTTAATTCTGAAAAAGAAATGCAATTCCAGCCTAACAAATATCCACCTCAAGTTTCCTATTGTTTTCTCTACTCTCCCTTGTCTGTCTTTGATTTTACTTTGCCTGAAGATACTTACAAGAAAAGTGTGAAAATAGCATGATGTTCTATTGGAAGAAACAAAAAAAAAGAAAAGCAGTACTTAGACAAATAGAAAGAAATGACTTTCCTTTTATTCTTTCAAATTGGGAGAAAAATGTGTTGAGATGTGAAATAGTGTTTCCATTTCAAGCCCTATTGGCTTATTTAACTTGAGTGGATTAATTTACGGTGGGTGGTATCTGGTTTATCATCCATGGAGAGGTAATTTAAAAAATCTTTGACCTTGTCAGTTCAGGGGTCACTTCAGGTTAGAAGTGTTGTATCTGCTATGTCACCTCCAATTTTCAGGAGTCTTTCTTGCCTTAAGAAGTTGACCTTGCAGATCCTTAGTATTTATGGCTGGTAATTTTCTTCCTACTACAATTCTTCCATCCATTTTCTACTTTAAAATACAACAGATTTCCCAGTAAAGGGGCTTTACTTTTTAGTAACAGAACAGAAAGGAAACTACCACTTATACTTAGCAGGTGCTAAATAGGTGCACTTTATAGAGGATCTCATTTAACACTTACAACAATCAAATACGCAGTATCATTCTGTTGTACAAATCTGGAAAAGAGGCTCAGAATAGGTTAGGTAACTTACTTAAAGATGCACAGAACAGAATCCCATTTCACAGACTTCTCATTCTACCACATTTGACATATGAAATATTTCTAAATTTTAAAAGTATACAGCTGCACCAAAAATATTTACTACTAACGAGATATTTTCCCTCATGGATTATTTATCCAACAAGCTCCCAGGACACTGCCTGGGATAAGGAGTGACAAAAGATATGCTTCCTTAGGAATTCATATCTGAAAAGGGTTTGTTGTCTAAACCATTCAGTCTATGGCAGCCCCCCAGTTGACTGTACAGCCACTGCTGAACTCAGGCAGGGATTGCATTCTTTAGCTACTGTTTGAGTTCCTCGAATCTCTCAGCATAGTGATTCTTTCTTTCAGGTATCTTATAAACAGAAGTAACTTACTAGTAAACTGCTGAGTAAAGTGTTACTGAGGTTTGTCATTCGTAAACTAACCAGATCACTTCAGTTTACTCAATCTGTGTAATATTTCCAAAATACTCCAAAGAGCAAAACTTGCAGTATGTATATGCTTACACAGACATTTAGCCTCAATGATATTTTTAGAAAAGGTGGTTTACTACAGGCTTTAAATTACTCATGGTAACTTTTGCTTTTAAAAATAATTTCATTTATTGTTATTTCTGTTTAATATTTTAAAATATTGAAATAATTATAGACTCACAAGAGATTTGCAAAGAGAGTACAAAGACGATCCATATAGCCATGCCTTGTTTTTTCTTCTTACATAATCACAGTACAGTATTGACACCAAAAAACTGACCTAGGTACCACGTGTGTACTGCCCTATCTCATCACATGTATAGACTCCTGTAACCACCTCCACGGTCAAGGGGCAGATCTGTCCCATCACTGCAGAAATTGCCCTCATGCTGACCTTTATAGTCAATTCTACCACTACCAACCCTAATCCCTGGCAACCTCTACTTTGTTTCCAATTTATATAATTTTTCCATTTCAAAAACATCATATAAATGGAATTATATAGTATGTGACCTTTGCGATTTTTTTCCCACTGAGCATAATGCCCTCGAGATCCATCAAAGTTGTTGAGAATTAGTTTCCTATTGCACTGTAACAAATTGCCACAAACTTAGTAACTTATGGCAACACAGATTTATTATCTTGTACTTCTGGAAGTCAGGAAACCAAAATTCATTTCATTGAGCTAAAATTAAGGGGTGGACATAGCTGTATGTCTTCTGAAGGTGCTAAGGAAGAATCTGCTCCCTACCTTCATTCACCTTGAAGAGCACTCTGTGGTTTGTGGCCCCATATCAGGCAGACTTTTCCCTCCATGATCAAATTTGTCTTTGACTCCCTGCTTCTGGTTTTTAAGGGCCCTTGTGATTATATTGAGCCCACTCCAATAATGCAAGATAAACTTCCCATCTCAAAGTGTTTGAGCTAATCACATCCACACTCACTTTTGGGATACGAGAGAACATGTCCACAGGTTTGGGGAATTAGGATGCAGCTATCTTTGAGAGAAGCATTATCCTGCTATCAGTTTAAGCCTATCAATAATTTGTTTATTTTATTTCTGAGTAGAAAGGCACAGCACGTACATAGCACAATTTATGGAACGATTCACCAAAAGTAGGTTTCCTATCTAAGGCTATTATAAATAAAGCTGTTATGAAAAATCATGTACAAGCTTTTCTGTGGACATAAACTTTCATTTTATGGGATAAAGGCCCAGTAAGGCAGGCTAAGAACAGATTTAGATTTTTAAAACTGACCAAAGTATTTTCCAAAATGGCTGTCCTGTTTTATATTTCCACTAAAAATGTATGTGAGATTCACTTTTTCTGTATCCTTGACACTATTTAGTATTGTTAGTAGTTTTAATCTTACTTTTCTCATAGGTAGGTGGTAATATCTCATCATTTTCTTAGTTCACAGTTCCCTAGTGTCTAGTGATGTTGAACATGTTTTCATGTACTTATTATTTTCACAAGGAATATCATTTTATTACTATAATCACAAAATCATAATTTCTGTACAGGGATATAAAAGTGAACATTGATAATGCATTGATAATTCATTTCATTGAGAGAGTAAACATACTATAGAACATATTATAAAGAAAAAATATTGTGAAATTTTTCTGGCCTTGCAGTTCATATTTTAGTGTAACTACTTAAGATACAATAGTGTTCAATTCAGCAGAGTATTGCAGAATGTCATGCCATAGTCCACTTGATTCAAAGACAATCAGGACATGGGACTTATAATAAAGTGTCAGAATATATATATATATATTTCTATGTATATATTTCTATATATATATATTTTTTAAAACCACATATAAATAGTAAACTATACAGTGGTTTATTTAAATAGTTTTAAATGATTTCATTGTAGAAGTCATGATAACTGGGACAAACATCCAATGTCTTAAGTGAAATAACCTTATTGCTAGGCAATGACTTTGGCTTCAGGTAGGGAAGCCTCCCAGTATTTTATCAGCTGGTTGTACTAATGATTCTAAGTACTCGATTACAACAGTTTAAAATCTTTCACTCCTTCTTTCTCAAATTTTCCCACTTCTTTTTGAATTGTTTTAGAGATCTGTTCAAAATCTCTTTCTCCTTGTACTTTCACTTCCCATTCTCTTATTTTTAGCTTGCTATATTTTACCTGATTTGTTAGCAACTGTCACTTTGGCCTCAGTTTCATGTTTTTTGAGCAACGTAATTTGAGTACCTTCCCATTTTAGCCAACTCTTTATTCAATGGTCAACAATACCTTTCATGGTAGATATGTGATGAATGTAGTCAATAAGTAGTTCTGAAAACATAAAATTCAGCAAACACTTGTTCTTGATGTAACTGGTCTGTCTTCTCTTCAACCTCTGATAGCTGAGACAAAGCTCTAGTATGATCCTCGGACTCACCTAATACAAAAGCAGCTGTACTGGATCAAAGCTCTTTTCTATGACAGACCAAGGCACAAAGTTTCCTAAGTTGCTGGTCAAAATCCTCAAATTGCTGCTGCTTTTCTTCAAACTATGCCTGCCACTCATTCATCTTGATTGTCACTTTGTTGACAGTGTCAGCCTCCTTGTTCACCCTCCTCAATATTCCTGCTTAGCTCAAAATCTGTGTATTAACTGTTTTAGGGACCTCTGAACATTTGAAGAATCGCCTTCAACCAGGATCCTAGTAAAGGTGAATGGTTTACTGTTCTTTGAAGATATCTTTCCAGAGATGTTCTTCATTTTTCTGCAAACTCAGTGGATGATGAATCTTCTTTACCTACTTTTGACCTTGGTCACATCTACTATGCTCTTCTCTGGAGCTGGTGGCACAATATAACCAACATGTAACTACTTGCTTGCTAATTTGCTATGCAAACCAAGAAAGACACTGCATCTTCTTTTAACTGAAAATTCACTCTCACTGATCATGGAAAGAGAAATCTTTGCTGTTACTCTGTATGCCATGTAAGCACTCATGCCATCACCAACTGTCTCTGGATCTGACATACCAATTTCTACATCAAAAATATCTCCATTTGCTTCTTCAGTCTCATCCCTGGATCTTTCAAAGACCACAGGAGCTAAAATACTCTTTGATTCAATTCTAGAAACAATGAGTGTAGTAGGGGTGTGACAGCTGCAACTGCCAGAGAAGGTTCTGAGGACAGGACAGGGTCCCTTTCTGAGCTGTCCAAAGAAACTTCTGTGGTTTTGGCAAATAGATCTTTTCTGCATCATCTAGTATGACATCTGATGGATTGGGGCCATTGGAGTTTGCCCTCCATAAGACTGGCTGGTTCTGGAGAAGATGGATTGCATTATAAGGTTCAAATGGTATAAGTGAGAGTGTGAAATAGGAAGAAAATGCTAAAGGGGAATTGGGAAGGGGAGGGAAAAGGAAATAAAGGAAAAGAAAAAAATGTGAAGAAATGGAAACAAAGTCTTTGTAAATAGAGAAAGGTGAAGGGGGTGAAGGGAGGGCAGAGGTATTAGGAAAAAATAAGAACCAAGATATATCATGTAAAGGTACAAGATCCTAATGATAAATGTATTATTGGCTTTAAATGTACCAATAAACTCAATGAAAAAAAGAACAGTAATAGGTAACAGATTAGCATATCCATCTGATATAATTGTGTCTCTATATACTTCAGAAATAGAACATTCTCTCCAAGGTACAGATGGTGCTGGTCTCCAACTCTTCTCAGTGGGCTTTGGGTCTGCCAGCGGAGGTGGCTCCACTGGACTGCCACCTTTGCTATCGGGGACTATTGCATGAGCTGGGCCTTGCAAACGTCATGTGAGCATGCACTGCAGGGCTTCATATTCTTATCTGCTCTTTAAAACCATACACAAGCCAGGCATGGGGGCACACGCCTGTAATCCCAGCACTCGGGAGGATGAGGCAGGAGGATTGCTGTGAGTTTGAGACCAGCCTGGGCTACATAGTGAGTTCCAGGTCAGTCTCGACTATACAGTGAGACCCTGTCTCAAAATAAATAAATAAATAAGTAAAAATTTAAAAACCATACATGAAACACTTCTTCGTGTCCGTTGCCTATTTTCCAATTGTGTTATTTGTTTCACTATTGACACCAGCCCTATGTCAGATATATGGTTTGCAAATATTGTCTCCATCTGTAGCTTGTCTTTTCATCTTCTTAAAAAGGTTTCTCCCAGATCACTAGCTTTTTAAAAATTTGGTAAATGTAATTTATTTGTTTTTTTTTTAATGAATGATGGATTTTGTGTGATGCCTAGGAAATTTTCACAAAACTAGGTGTTAAAGATTTTCTATTATGTTTTCTTCTGAAAATTTTAAACATTTTAGGCTTTACATTTAAATCTGTAATTTATCTTGAGTTAATTTTTATATAAGATGTGAGGCTTAGTGTTTTGGTTTTGTTTTTAAGTCCATGGATATTCCATTGTTCCAGAATCATTTGTTGGAAAAACTCTCCTTTCTGTACTCTTTTGTTTTTAAACTACTGTCAAAAATTAGCTGGTCATATGAGAACCTGTCATGTAAAGGTACAAGATCCCAATAATGAATGTAACTGCTGTACTGTATTGTATACCTAAAATGTACCAATAAACTCAATTTAAAAAATTAGCTGGTCATAGCTATGTGTATCTACTTTTGGATTACCTATCCTATTTCACAGATCTATCTTTATATACAATCTTGATTACTGTTGCTATATAAAAAAAGTTTTTATATTAGGCAATTTTTCTCCCTTTATTCTTCTTAGCAAAATTATTTTAGGTAGACCTTTCCATATAAATTTTAGAATAATCTTGTCTATGTTGCTACAAAAATCTTGCTCAAATTTTGATAAGAATATTTTAATTTTCTCCTTGCTTTTCTTTTATGTAACAGTTTTCAAAACATTTTAATTAACAGGCTCTTATTTATATTTTTGTTTTCCAAATAACCCAGAAAGGTAGGTGGAATAAGATATTTTGAGATGAGGATACTACAGTTCAGAGAGGTAAGGCGATCTTCCCGGTGTCACAGAGCTACAGAGGCCAGATGCTCCAATATAGATCTTTGTTCAGCAAAGATCAGCTGCTTGATTAAAATTTAAAAAATATGTGGTATAAAAGCCCCTAACTTCCCTTTGAAATCTGAAGAAAATATTAACTTCTGTTATGATTACCTATAAAGATCAGACAAATAAAATTCCTTACACATCCTCTTTCAAGGGCTAGAATAAAGGAGAAAGTTTGAATTTGTTTACTTTGGCAAAAAAATCAGCACTAACAAAAAACACAATTTCATGGCATCAGAGCAAGTCACAGGTTCATGTGAAACACTCCCTTCTACCGCACCATTTTCGTCACAGGCAGCTATAGCTCAGAGTCAGCCATTTCCTGCCTTTTCTTTATAAATTATAACCCCCATGAAAAGATTGAACGCCAGAAAGGAGATGAAGGAACCAACCCAGGGAGATTTTTGTTTGTTGTAGTTACTGGAGATTGACCCCAGGGCCTCCTTGCACATACTAGACAAGAGCTTTACCACTGAGACCCCATCCTTTTATTTTGAGACAGGGTCCCATTAAGGTGCCCAATGTGGCCTCAAACTTGTGATCCTACTGCCTCATCCCCTGTTCAGACAGGATTGCAGTCATGCACCACCATACCCAGCTGGGAGTCTTCTCTTCTACAGGGGACTTCTCTGTGGTCGATATTTCATTGTAGAGACTGGGTATAAATTAGTCTCTGGTAAACAAATAAAGTACATGTTATCTTTCAGGTTGTGCTTTATTGCTTTGAAATTGAACTTGTCAAGGTTCTTTCTCAAGAATTTGTCATCTTGTCCTAACAGGAATTATACTTTAAAGCTCTACCAATAAGAATCTTGATTTTTCCTCCCAAGAGTAAGAAAAATGGGTTTCTTTGGGTTATCCAAGTTAGCTTTGTTCATTAGCTATGTTCATTCAAGTGTATGACAGAATTGACCTAGTCCCCATGTAACCTCAGCAGCATCTATATTTGATCAGGGAGAAGAGTTCATTTTTAATATCCCACTTCTCCTAATCCATTATTCATGATAATCCAACCATAAACCTCCTTTTGAAGATCAAATGGTTCTTTAATCCATTTACTTACTGCATCTTGAGTTATAGAAAAATAATCAGAAGTGTAAGTGGGCCACTATTGCAAGTTTCTCCTGGAGCCTATTAACAAGGTAACAATTCAGCAGTGGTTATATACATACCAGGTGGGTCAAAATGTGGAACAAATCACATTGTTGATGGTGCTTTTCCAACAATCAACAATGGTTGTTGCTTGGTTGGTTGCCTTTCCCTGCGCTCTTCTTTCTAACTTAGTTTTTGCTGCATCCCTGCCTTGCTTGCCTTCCCAGAATCCCATCGATGAATTAACAAAATTTAGCCAGCCCGAGAGCTAATTAGAGTTTAAACTTTCCAGTAAGTGTGCCATTAATTCTCATCATCCCTCCCTTATCAGGTTAGCTGAAACCATTTAGGGAAATCACCCTAGGCCTTTGAACTCTCACAGAGGTAGGAAAGCAGTTATTTTCATTAAGCCAAAATGCTAAGTTCTACTAGACTAAGTTTCCCTCTCTACTTATTCATGTCCTCTTCCCTCATTACTGAGGGACTGTATCAATTACCCCAAAATGACCATAGACTGTGTTGGCCACTGTGAAGCCTCTTAGCCTCCAGAAAACTCCAAGGTCATTACTACAGCTCTTTCTCTGCCTTTTTACTTACCATTTGAGAGAAAAGATAATCATTTTTGAACTAGTCGATAAAAGAAATTTAGATTCCAAATTAACTATAAATTCTATAATAGTATTATCCATTGTTAGGATTTCCTTTGCCAGAGGAGTTGGATTAACTTAAACATAGCAAAACTCCTGACTCTGATCACTAGGAGGGTTTTTTTAATTATTCATTATGCAATAACTCAATGTTCTTTGGTTAAGGGAGGGAGGAGCTTTCTAAATAAAAGTGCAATCGCAGGATAGATGAAAAGCCTTGCATTTTTGTGCCCTTTCCAGATGTCCATCAGCATAAGTTCTCTTTATTTGAATTATATGTATCCACAAGAACTTTTGTGATAGTTGAAGCACCAGTAAGATGACTGGAAGAAAGACAAGAAAAAATAAAATGAGCCTATGGCCCAAAGAGAAAGAACAAGCGGCAAGCAGCTCAAAAGGCAAGATGCAGAGCCTGAACAGGGAGGGGCTCCTCAGCATAAACTGGTTTCTGTGGGTTGGACCAGGACACTCAGGGTTATCACTCAGGCGTTCTGCTGACCCCAGGGGACCAGGGACCAGCTCCTCTTGCTCAAGATGCAAATAGGGTGCTAAAAAAGAAGGGATTTTACTAAGTGTTTTTGGGAGACTAGAAAGGACATAAAAATACTGCATTTTACACCTTTTAAAACAATGGCTCATTTAGATCATGCAAAAGAACTCCAAGAGCATTTACTCTGCTTTTTCCTGTTGCCCAGGGAGAAAGAGTTAGTTGATAATAAGGTGCCAAAGGATAAGGACATTTTGAGATGGGGGCAGGACATGATATGTATTACCTCCACTAATGTGACAGTATTTGGTGGTGGAGCCTTTGGGAGGCAATTAGAGTCAAATGAGGTCACCATGGTGGGGCCCTATGATGAGATTATCACCCTTATAGAAGAGGCCACACTCCTGCAATCCCAGAATTCTGAGAGGATGAGAGAGGAGGATCCCAGATAATAGCCTAGTCTGAGAAATTTAACAGTTTGTAGAGACCCTTTCTCAAAATTTAAAAAGAAAACAATGATGAGGATGTAGCTTAGTGTAAAGGCCTTAAATTCAATCCCCAGTGCCAGAGGGCTGGGCTTGAATGCTTGTTTTTGCTCATTGTATCTCTCTGTCTTCCCCACCTTCATTCTCTCTCTCTCTCTCTCTCTCTCTCTCTCTCTCTCTCTCTCTACTTCCCAACACCTCCCCCCACCTCCATATCAGAGTTCAGCAAAAAGACAGCTATCTGCAAGCTAGGAAGAGAGCCCTCATTCTTCAAGACTCAATCCAGCACCTTGATTCTTGATTTCCCTGCCTCTAGAATGGTGAGAAACAAATATCTCTTGTTTCATGCACCCAGTCTGTGATGTGTTGTTCTGACAACAGAAGCTGACTGCAAAAATGACTCTCTACTGAAAGGGTTCCTGATGAAGGGAGCCCATGCAGGTGCTGCCAGAGAAGTAATCTGGGAAAGCAAGAGAGAGGGTGACAGTTCATTTTCCCTTTTGCACATTTGCTGGCCAAAGAGAACTAACCTATGTATAGGATTATTCTTCCTATGAATAGTCTTTCCAGGGACCAAGGCTCAGGAAAAAATCTCTACCCAGGTGAGGTCAAAGAGGTGATGCTAAACCTTCAGGAAGAGAAGCAAACAGCCACCCTGGAGCCATGTCACTAATCCCTACCTGTCTTTATTCACACCCAGCCTGCCCTTCCAAAGGGTTTGTAACTATCCATGTTCTTTTTCAGCTCCTGCCACTGCACTTGGCCCAAGAGCTTCTCTCCCCATCATTCTGTGACTTCCAAGGATCACATTTCCATCATTTACTAACAATATAACCTTAGGCAAGATGCTTAACCACACTGATTTACACAGTGAATTATAATACCTTCCCCCTAGGCTTGTAGTGAGAACTTAATGAAATAATATGTAGCAGGCATCTGGTACAATTCTTGGCAAAATGCTCATTTGATGAAGCAAATATAAAGCAGAGGGGGTGTGTGCATGGTGTTGGGCTTCTAGTAGCAGAAATGCAGCCCAAGACAGTACTGAACAGCAGGCTGGCATTTTGCCCTTTATCTTTCTTCAGCCGCATCGGTGCAGCCATTCCTTCTGAACTCCTGCAGCATCCCCAACTGCTTGCAGCATGTCGGCTTCTACTCTTGATTAAAGGTCCAAGGGAGGAAATCCACGACAAGCAAGTACTTTCCAGTTGTTGCCTAAAAGCAACAATTTTTTTTTTAATATTGCTACTTCCCTCCAGTTGCTATTGCTTTTAATGGAATTGCAATAGTAATGTTGTCCCAAGGTGATAAGCTACTACGACTGAATAATATCCCTGGATTCTATTTCTTTTATTAAATAAACAACAAGTGGGACCCAGGCTCATCTCATGAATGTTAATGTGATCAAGATAGTTGCCCTCTGGAAAAATGTGTTCTAATTGAGTCGTGAGAAAGTGTACAAACAAAAGGAAATCAATAGTCTTCAAAGGATTAGAATTCCCAGAGGCTGGATGGGACAAGAGAAGTCATACTGTTTTGTCAAAATAGTGTTTCTGAAAAATGTTGCAAAAATCTATCTTTCTGTATATAGGATGGGTTCAGTTAAGCATTTTCTTCTTCTTTCTTTCATTTTTTTTTAAGAAGCTTTTTCTGCTTTAATTGTTCATCTGCATCAGAAAGTCCAATATCCCTGAGGTAGGATCCACCTCAGTAAGAAGGGAGCGATAGTTCTCCTACAGGAAGATTGTTGCTTCATTAGGTGCAACGTGGGTCACCAGGTGTGAACTTGGCCCTTCCCAACCTAAGGCTTCACAGCTCCAAGACGTTTCAGCAATGGTTCACTGTAAACCCGGATTCACCATCTTCATGGAATAACCTTGTCTCCCACTGAATTTCCTTTTCCTTCCTTTCTCGGGCTTCTGCTCTTTGCCTTTCTTCAAGTCTGTGCTTTGCTTTGGTTGCTGCATCAATGTCTCTGATTTTTAAATTGAAAAAGGCAGCGGCACTCATACTCGTTCTGATCTTCCAACTTCCTCACTTTCTTCTTGATTACGGGCAACTTCTTAGTATCTACAAAGGCTGTATCGTCCCCTGTTGCATACTTTGTGTACATTATACCATTCCATTCTCCTTCAACTGAACAGAAAGACTGCTTATCGTTTGGAGAAAAAAAAATCTCTCAGCAGTAATTCTGCTTCTTGCCCCCACAGAAAGGTCTAGTGTGGAAGACAACTATAGCCTGTTTTGGAAAAATTAATACTGCATTCTCTTCCTAACTCCACGCAGGGCACTGTGAGGATAGACCTTCCATAACCATTAGGGCACGGGAGGATGTAATGTTTGTCATAGTCTAGACAGGAGACACAACCCTGCACTCTGTTGTCTGCCCCAATTGACATCCCAAGGAACTTTGCTTTGGTCCAGATATGAGCATTGAATTGTATCTTCTTGTTAAAACACTCAGCATAAGAGGCTGAAATTGGTGGATGATGGGAAACCTGCTCAGCTACGAATGTTACACTGTTTTTAGAAACCCAAGGAACAGGTCCTTCAGAAACTAGCTCTGTGGTCTCTTCAGTATCACTTGGTAACGTCCAGTGACCCTGAAAGATCTCACCCAAAATGGGGTTGTATGGCTTTTTGGCAACTGATCCTTTTCTTCCTGCATGAAAGGCTGCGAGGTACCATTTTACAACCTGAACCATTCGATCCCTGGGATCTTTCTGGTCACTAATGCTCACAAACAGGTCTGGTTGTGCAAAAATCTCTGCATACATTTCTAAAAGAGATATCCTTTCAAGAATAAGTGTTGGATGAACTTAGTAAGACCCATTTGGAGCCTAAACTGTGACAAGAGGTGCATGATGACATTCTTCTGCTCCTCCACGGACCCTGACTCCCTGTCGTCATCTCTATCTTCATGTAAATCAAAAGGGTCAGCATCACTTGTTCCATTGGACATGGAAGAATTCAGTGATTCTGTGGTGTCTGGGCACTTTAGGCTATTTCCCAAGCTGTTGTGGGTCAAGAATGAGGCACATCCAGAAGAATCTATTAAGTGCTTTGGGGATGAGCTGCTTTGATGGAATTCATCAGCATAGCAGAACTCATCTTCACTTCTAGAGTACGAGAACTCTGGGACTGCATTTGGAGACAAGTTGACATGGCTTGGAGAAGTCAGGCTGCTTCTAGGTGGTGAATGCCCACTGCCTGTACTATTTGGTGTTGGAGTCTGATGATGTCCCAAGGTAGCTAACACAGGCCCAAGGGATAGGGAAGATAGACACCGCTCTGATTTACACAACTGAGCAGGTTCTAGAGGTAAGACAGTCTGGGAAGGCATTGTTCTGATCACAGGTTCCAAAAAACTAGGTTGATATATTGCATCTACAGGATTAATAGTACTTTTAGCAATCTGCAGCAACACAATGCAGTGTTTAATGGATTCTACCATGCTATTTGTTGTCTCCTTGAGAGTTTCGGTCTTTTTTCTCTGTTCATCATCTTTACAGTTTTGAAGTTTGTTGTTGAAAAGCTTTAGTTGTTCTATCAAAATCTACAGGTAAGCATCAGCCTCTGTCAGTTCCTTGTCAAAGTCTTGGACACTAGGAACAAATCCTGAATCTAAACCCTGAAAAAATGTTCAGAATCTCTGGTTGTCTTAGTTACTTTTCTCATTGCTGAAACAAAATATCCAACACCCAAAGTTAAAGGGAAAAGGGCTTATTTAGCTCACAGTTTGTAGTGGTTTCAATCCATAATCATCTGGCTCCAAGGCAGGGTGGCTTGGCATAGGGGTTTCACAGAGGAGAACAGTTCATGGCAGCCACAAGGTAGCAAAAGCCCATTTTATTTTTCTGGCCAATGAAGTATCAAAATAATTTGGTCAAATGTTGATATGAAGACATGGCTATACTTTCATTACACACGCTATAGAACCTTGCTTAATGATCAGTTAGGTACTTTCTCAGAAACTTGGCATCTTCCTAAATGGGAATCAGGCCAGGTATATCTTCAAGCTTTATAGAATTATTTCTGCTTTCTATCTAACCCTTCTTCCATCTAGTTCTATCAATTTACTGTGACATATTTGGGTGCCCTATGATTTTCATCATGTACCCCCTTGCCAAAGGTAAATCAGATTCCAGCCTCACTTCTTTGTCCTCTTACCTTTGCATTAAGAAGAGATCTAAGGCCAGGGATTTAGCTCAATAGTTCTGCCACCTGCCACACAAGCGCAAGGTCCCAAGTTTGATCCCTGGTACCAAAAACACAATTTAAAAAAAGAAAAAGAGAAAGAAGAGATCCCTGTAATTTACCTTGAGTATTTGTGCAAGAGGAAAATAGCCATGGTCAAAGTTGGTTAGCAAATGTTTCCCAGTGATACAGATATATGAGCAGACACTTTACCTGCATTAGAAGTGGAGTATTTGTCCTGGGCTTATGGGTGAGCACATCTTGCTTTCCAACGGAAGCCAAGCAGTAACATGCCTTTTGCAGAAGTTTAAGGTATGCTAGCTTAATGATGTTGCTTTATTAGCCTTGGCCTGTTACCATGAGAAAGAAACAGAAAAGGATTGTACACTTGATGAATCAGGTACTGATCAAGCACTGCCATGTGCCAGCTAGTGACCAATTGGTTTTCAAGCAATAGTCTGTAAAGTACTACAAAAGGCAATATTTACATTCATTTCTCTTGGGCAATGAGCAGTAAGATGCAGTTTATTAAAAGTTCTATTGTCTGAATGATTGTACTCAGGGTTAGAGGTAGGAATTCTTTTGTGACTGTTGAGAAGGGTATGACCACATACAAAGACTTTCTTTATACACATAGCAAGGCAATTATTAGTATCAAGTTTTCTGATACTCCATAAAACAAATGCAACTATCTCTGACCTATGGCAAGAAATAAATTGAAAACTCAGTCTGAGTTTTCAGAGTCAGAGATATGTAACAAGAATGACAAAGTATTATCTGAGCACCAGATATTACTATGGCAAGCTCTTTGGATCAGAAACCCAAGAGTCATCCTCAAGCTATCTCCCCTTTCTTTCCTCTACAATAGAGTGCAGAAAGATAAATATTGTAATTCCTAGGGTCCTGGGTGGCTAGAAGTGACTATACTGCACAGTTCTAGCTGATGAGATGACATAGATCAGGAACAGATTTGGCCAGCACAGTTCCTCACTATTGCCCTTCCTTCCTTCTTTGCCCATTTCCTTTCCTAAAACAAGTGTAACAGGGTGCAACAGTCATCTGGACACCATGGAAATGAAAGCAACTTGCTCAGGGGAAAGGACAGGAAGATAAATAATACTTCTCCATGATGACATTTGGAGTTGATGTTCTTGTCTAGATCTAACCATACGCCGTCTGTTGCATGTGACTAATAAACCCCTTATTGTTCAGGTTGTGCCCAGCTTTGTCATTCTGCCACTTATCCTACTGACAGGCGTTTACATCTGTTTTTTTTTTTTCTCTCATTGAGTTTATTGGTACATTTTAGGTATACAGTACAGTTACATTCATTATTGGGATCTTGTACCTTTACATGACAGGTATTGGTTCTCATTTTTCCCCATACCCCTGCCCTCCCTTCACCCCCTCCTCCCTTCCCTATTTGCAAAAATTTAAAATGAAAAAATGGAAATACATTTGTTTAGACTAAAGCCTCCCTGGGCTCATACTTGGTACTAGACAAAACCTGTCTTTTGCCATACTTCCTGAAAATGGTGAATTGCAATGATAATTCTAACTTCATTTGCAATTTAAATTCCAAAATTTTCATTACCATTACATATTTTCTTAATTTGGTGAGACATCATTACCAGAAATAGAAGAAAAGACCATGGTGTAATTTTCCTACTCACATAGTACTAATGACACCAGGTGCATAAGGAATATTCTCCACATACCAAGCCAACAATTTTCCAGCAGATACTACCCAATGTTCTATAATTCAAGTCAATTCTGATACTATCTACCTAGAGGTGATAATGAGGGCTTAGCCAATCCACAAGAAATTACTTCGCTTTAGATGCTACTGAAAAGCCCCAGGTCATGACCTATACTTCTACCCAAAAAGTTATGAATCAGGATTCCCTTGACACCTCTCCTCCAGTTCATTTATTTTGATGAAGCAGATCACAGACCTCAGGGAAACACTTTACTTATGTCAACTGAGAGAAAAATCAATCTAGTAGAAAACAAATAAAATTACATTTATTGAGGGCTTATTAGGATTGCAATTTGGGAAACCACTGATATAAGCAATCTTGGAAATACTCCAGGTTTTTACAAAATGTTGGCTGTATTTATAGCTTTAAAAATTGCAAGGAGGTTAGAAATTACATATCTGTTAGTCAAGAGTTATGATTGGTGTTGGCAAAAATTAAGCTTTTTTATGAAAGGGATGGGGCATGTTCTCAGTCTCTGGGTAGTTTTGGGAAAGGGGTCCATTTTACAGAAGGTCAGGAGAAGTTAACTCATATCTAGGGTGGGATATCTGTAGACTGATTCAAAGGTAGAGCTGTGGAACTTGTCTGAGATTTGATTAATAAAGGTCTAGCAGGCCACAGATTTAGCTCAGTGGTTCTGCTGCCTGCCTCACAAGCGGAAGGTCCTGAGTTCAATCCCCAGTACAAAAAATAAAAAATAAAATAAAATAAAGCCCTAGCCACTCCACTTTAAATGGATTGAACCAGTGCTACTCCATTTTGATGCCCCCGTCAAGACTGATATGCACCTATGTATAATAAAAGAGATTACAAAGGATACAGGTGAACAGGCAGGTGGAAGAGAGACATGGGATGAGGTATGGGAGAAGGATGTGGAACTTCCATACTCCACATATTCGGCTAGCTCCAAACCCAACCCTTCTGGGTATTTTTGGAGGTTTTATCATGTAGGAATGTGCAATAAACTCATCGATCAGCTCAATTGCACAGGGAGTGTGCCAAAGGTTGGGGTGGAGCCAAAGTCCCAGACTTCTAATTATATTTTAGTCTTTCTGGTGACCAGCATTCATCCTGAAGCTATTTAGGGATGCCAGCCCCCAATTAATTCATTAGCATATGAAAACCAGTTGTTCACCAAGATTTTGAGGAGATATATAACACAAAATAACAACATAAAACAACAAAAAAAAATCACATAAATTTCACCATATCACAATAGTGCGTGATTTTTCTGAATTATTTTAAACCTTCTTTTCTTCTTAATATTCTACATCACTTTCATAAACAGAGTTCTCACAATTTGCCACCTGGAGTCTGCCGTAGGGGACAATGCCATCTATGCTTTCAATTACAAAGCTAAAATATTTCTAAAGGCCATCTTCTATATAGAACCTTTTCCAAAGACCCCTGCAGGCAACAGTTTTCCTTCAGAACCCTGGTTAACAGTCAACCAGCCTTTTGAAGGACCATAACTCCTGCTAAAGGCCCATTAATATTTGATGGGCTGATCTCAGTTCCTAGAGATGAAACCACTTTGTACTGTATCAAATTGTCCCTGAAGACTCTTCTATTTGATGGTTGGTCCCAGTCACTTTACTTAGCATTGTGGTCTCCCACCTTCACCTTGAGGAATCTGATATAAATCAATAGGAAGTAATTTGTCAAATAGATAACATGCAGCTGATTTCTAATTATCTTAAAACCACAGTGTGCACAGGTCACGTACATGGAAGTGACTGAATGGCACCACTGCTTGAGGTTGTAAAACCGTCCCAGGGACCAGGTAAACATGGCCCAAGTGCCACATCACTTCTCTAGAAATAACGCCACCAAAGGGTAAGTATGAAAATTAGCCAACAGTTACATGGCACTGTATTGCAGCCTGTTCTGAGTGCTATTATTATAGACAACTAAATTAAATAGATATTAATGTGTAGTCAGAGAGGGATTGAGCCCTTAAGGAAGTCAGCACAAAGATAAAGGCATCAGAATTATGGCCGAAGACAAATCTGAAGAGAGCCAGGCCTCAGGATGGAGACACAATAGTCAAGCCTGGGAGATAAACAGCAACTTGAGACTGTATTGGAATTAGCACCACCTGGGCCAGTGGGCCCAGTCTAGGCATCAGACACATAGGTGGGTGACCAGAAAATCTGGACCTATGCTCTCCTGTCTCTCTAAGAATGCCTTTATTCTTTCCACATATCCTTGTTATGTAACTTGTTTACCTATTAGGTCAATATTAGAATAATTGTAATCATATAGGTTGACTGTAGTTTGACCCAATTGTACCAACATTGTGGTTTTGCTGTACAATTAACCCCTGACACAGGGTCTTGATGGCCACCCTCTTAGGACCCCTCCTGGAAATCCAGGCATGATTCTTCTTATTTCCAGTAAAACCCCTCCAACTTCCTCCCTTGATTTGCAACTTTACTCCTCAATGTTGTGTGACCACGAACTCAGCACATCTGATGACCAGCAGGTTGGGAGTTATATTTTTCCTGTATTACTTTTAATGTAATAACTTGTTCAACTGTCACAAAGATGCACTGATTGCATCATTCTTGCCCCTTTCTGAATTAGTTTTGGAAACCCCCTCATTGAATGTTTTTAGTTGCACTGTCATAACTACTTCCACGTCTTGAATTGATTTAAAATGTTTACCTTTCATGGTCATTTTGACTTTGAGGAAATTGCACAGTGCCAGATCCAGTGAATAAAGTGGATGAGGACACACCATACTATTTTTATTAGCCTGCCTTTCTATTAGATGACACATAACAACAGAATTCACTGTAGTTTTTCATCACATCTTGTAAAGACATGAAAGAGAACTTCCAGAATGGCTCAAGACAGTGGCGAGCACAATGGCATAAGTGCTCTGTGTGAAGGGTAATGTCTTAATGTTTTGAGGGGGATTAATGGCAATTTACCTTTTATTGTAATGAAATTTTATATTTTAATCATTCACTGTACATTTTGATCATGCTTTGTATGTCATTCTAAATTTGTAAGGATGTGATAATTTGTCACACAGTGATTTAGGTGCTGGCTTTTGCTGTAACTCTACTGTAGACTACAAACCTGACCCACTGAAAGTTATCAGTGAGTGAGAAAACAAGATCACCATTGTTTCAGGTTAAAAGCCTTAAAAAGGGAGTATAGGTGGAGGTATCACACCAAGTCAGTGCTGTGATGTTTGTGAGAAGGGAAGATGCGGGTAGAAGGTTCCCCGTCAGTGCACATGATCTCTGACCCTTGTTAATACCTGACCTCAAGGCTATAGGGAGAAGCGCTAGTATAGAGATAAACTTACACATCTTTGAAACAACTGTCAATATCCCAAATAGTTCACAGACTCTCCACTTGTAAGAAGTATATGGGCTTTGCTTTTATCTTATGTTATGTATAGTGAGTGAGCACTTGGCATTTGTAGGGCTAATTAAAGGCTCACTGACTGGAGATGAGGGAAAAGCAGGGGAAAAATTCAGGGAGTTGTTGGCTGGGACTGAAGAAAGCAACTAAAAATGGGATGCTTGTGTTGGGGATGTAGCTCAGTAGTTGAGTGTGTGCTTAATGTACAAGGCCACAGTTCCCATCCCAGCAAAATAAATAAATAAAAGTTTTGAAAGTGAGGGGTCTGTGTAGAGTTGCAGGATTCGGCAGGCAACAAAAGTTGAATGAAGCCACTGGATTAGACACTAGGGAGAAAGTCAGTGGGCAGAAATGAATTGATGGGAAACACAGGTAGCCTCCATGCCTGCAAGTTCTGCCTGTGTGAATTCAAACCGACTTGGGTCAAGAATATTTAGGGAAAATGTTATACTGTTGAGGTAAACTGTGTATTTGGGCTTGTGATGGTTGAGTCTGTACTGAATGTGTACAGACTTTTGCTTGTCATTCTTCCTTAAACAATATAGTATAACAATGGCTTGTACAGTATTTACACTGTTTTAAGTATTATAAGTAATCTCAAGATGATTCAAAGTGTAAGCAGCCAGACTTCTGGCTTATCTGGGCTGCATCAAGTGAAGAGGAACTGTCTTAGGCCACATATAAAGATATGAGGTAGTTAATGCGTATAAATACCAAAACTTATTCTTCATGTTTTTATTATAACATCTTTTAAAAAGAGTGACTGTGTATGTGGCAGGCTCAGGAGACAGCGTTAGCACTGCTTTCTCCTCTACGTGGCATTTGGCTGTTGCCTATGTAGTCCACACTTAAGTACCACACAACTGAGTCATTAAAAAATTTTGCTAAAAACCATATACTAATGTTACAAGTTTGCAAAGTCGTGGGGCTGCATTACCAGCTACACAGGAATACGTTTAGCCCATGAGCTGTGAGTTTAAAGTATATGTGAGGATGTGCATAGTTTATATGCACACTTTATATAAAGTTCTTGAGCGTCTATAGATTTGGGTTTCTGTGTAAGGTCCTACAGCCACTCTTCTGTGCATAGTTGGACTGCACAGTAAGCCCAGATGCAGCAGAAGGAAAGACCTTGCTAACTAATGGCTCCCCTCTGCCTCAACACAGTCGTTGGTGTCCTCTCCACAGCATAGTGAGAAACGGCCCTCACGTGAGACTAATGAGCCTAATGAGGCGTCAAGTGAGAGCCCTAACTGGAGAAGAGGTGAGGAGACAGGAAAGAGGAGTGACTGCTGACATTTGCCCACCAGCAGTGCCGTGTCATTGACACACATAATGATCTTTCTGGACTGTTCTTCAGGACTTGAAGGGCAAACGTGGAAGGATCAGTCAGAGATTCTTAGTGCTGGAACAAATAGAGTACGACTCACCACATCATCTCATTTTACAACTAAAAGAAAACCAAACCCTAACAGATCTGGCCAACACGTCCTTGGCACGAAGCCAGGTAGTGGCAGGGTCCAAGCAGGGTGTCAGCTGGGTGCTCCATTCCCACGCACCCTGGACTATCAATCAGAGGGCTCTGAGAGGCTGAGCACTCAGCACTGTGCAGACAAGTGACACTGTGTAGTTAAGCACTCGATCGAGTGCACAGGCGTTAAGTGGCAGAGAAGTTCCAAAGATAAATGAAAGAGTGCTGGGTAATTACAGAAGTCAGGAAGAAGGCTTAAGCCAATCTAGGCTATGAGGAATGAGGAGGAGCTACGTATTTTTCTAACCAAGTCTAAATTTAATCAGAACCTCTAGCCTCCTCTTCATCAACACAAGAACTTGAAGTGCTCCCTGCTTCCTGTCTTCCAAATGTTTGTGCCGCATACTAAGTAGGAGAGTTTTACAGAATATACAGTTTATTATTTTCAGCCCATCCCATGTGTTTTGACCATTTGTTTTTTCACCATTTAACTATTTCTTTGTGTCTCCATTCTGTACTTGGGATCCTTTTCTTCTGTCTGAAGTTTAGCAGCAAACCTTTCGGCAAAGGTCTCTGAGGATCAGGGTCACAACATGTGTGACCAACACAGGCTATGGTACTCCCCTTCTGAATGCTACTTGGGAAAAGAATTCTTCTAGAACTTACTTTTAGTGCTAATAAGACAACTGCCAGTCTGCTGACCCTTCTTTCAGGAGTAGTGGAGTCTTTTCTTACTGTTTGTGAAGATTTTTCTCTATTCTTTATATTTGCCTATTTTGTTATATCTGTGTTAGTCAGCTTTCCATCTCTATGACAAAATACCAAAGAAAAATAATTTAAAGGAAAAAAGGTTTATTTTTGGCTCCTGGTTTCACAGGTTTCAGTCCATGGTCAGCTGGCTCCATTGCATTTAGGCTTGTGTCAAGGCAGAAACATCATAGTGAAGTGTGGAGGGAGAGAGACAGAAAGTAAATATGTGCTGTCTGCCTTCCTCCTTCTTTCACTTTTGTTCCTTCTGCACCACTGGCCTATTGAGGGATGCTGCCTATATTCAGGGTGGGCTAATACCAATAGTCTATGGAAACACCCTCACCAACATACCCAGAACATTGCTTGGGTAATTTCCTAGGGATTTTCAATCCAATCATGTTGACAATCAAGGTTAACCTTCTCAACATCTTAACTTAGCTTGTTTCTCACTTTAATCGGTCTCTACTTAGATCTCATCTCTTCAGAATGGCTATCCTCAACCATCTTATCTAAAATAGTTCCTCTTAAAATCTTGTACTCTATTTCTCCTTCATAGAACTTACTTGCACATGAATTTATAGCATGTATTTTTGGGTACAGGCATGTCATAGACATGTGTGTTCTCCTGCTGAATCTCCATTATTTAGAACAATGCCTGGCAATAAATAGTTTAACAAATACCTTCTGATAATGAATAGTTATATCTACACATGCAGTTTTGTGATGGTTGTTGAGTTCATCCTGTGCTGAGCATTTTTAATCTTAACATCCTCAGTCTGGAAACATTGGCTGTTCCTATATCATGTAGTTTAGGGACTATTAGTCATGGTTCTCCAGGGGAATGGAGCCAACAGTGTGTAAAGATGGAGGAAGGAGGAAATTTTAGGGATCTGGCCCACATAATTGTGGAGGTTTGGTAAATCTAAAATCTGTGGGATCAGCTGGAAACCCAGGGAGGGTCTGAGAGAGATAGGGAAAGTATCCCAGGGGAGGGAGGCCACAGCACAGTGTAGAGGAACATATCCCATGCAGAGGAAAGCCAGAAGCCCATCCTAAGCATTCTGACTTGCAAGCACTTGATAAATCTCTGGGCTGTGAAGAACTGGGTATGATGACTGTGAGACATCTGTGCTCCTGCTCTCAGGGGGTCTCATAGGCAGAATGCAGGAGTACCCTGAGTGGAGAGGTAAATGGGCTTTTACTGTAAAGGGACACATTTTAGAGTGCCTGATAAGGGAGGTTGACTTCATCTCCTATAAAACAGATGGCTGTAGGTTTGAGGGATGGGGTGTTGATCACATGCTTATAGCTGTGTTTAAGGAAACAACAGTGGAAACCAAAGACAGTGGATAGGCTATGTATAGGGGACATTATTCCTGGTGAGCCTTGGACAGTACTTATTTATATCTCCTGTCCAGTGTAGCTTTTGTTTATTAGTTTCGCTTTCTAAGTGTCCTATTTGAGTAGTAAATCACAAGGCCACCTAGCTAGATGTTTGAGTGTGAGATTCCTAAAGATAGGGCCTAAGGCTCTTTGCACAGAATTTTGCCATCTGTCAAAAAATTAATGACTGTACAAAGGAATTAGAAATAGGAGTTACTAAGGCAGCAGCAAATCAAGGTACTACAGGTCATGGTGGTATGCTCTGGTAATTCTAGCACTTGGGAGGCTGATACAGAAGGATCTCAAATTCAAGGCCAGATTGGGCCACATAACATGGCTCCGAAAATAAATAAATAACAAAAATGTAATATAGGATTTATGAAAATACAGTTTCAAAGAGGAGACTGGGATAATAAAATTCAGTGTTTCAGGGAAAGTGAGAATATTGGAAGAACTGAAATTAACCCAGGTTTTGCACATACATGTCGAATTCCAGTCTGGGGCAGGAAAGGTGCAAGGCAGGCCTGCACCTTTTGGACCAAAAAAGCAAGAAAGCACCAAAAGGTGCAGTGGGCCTGTGTCAGAAAGACATAGGAGCTGGGGACTTCCACCGGCCACCTCTGCATAGATTCAAGCATCAAAAACAATAGTGATGGCTTTGAATTGAGCACAGAAGGGAAAGAAAAGAAATCCTGAGTCCATTAAACAAAGGAGAAGCTGGGAGGGCTCTTTTGTGCATCTGAACACCAGCTAATAAGTGCAGAAGGAACTGGGCCATTTCCACTTTGCAATCATCACTGCAGTGACTGGATGCAAAGATAGCCAATGCACGTTACAACAATGAGAAAAAAATTGTTTGGAACAGGATAGTCACATGATCTCAAAACATTACTTAACATTACTTAACATATGAGAAAAGGTACTTTCACCATGGGGAAACTTGGCAGACACCATAGTAGACACACTTAGCCTCATAAAAAATGGAATGAAATTGACATCATGAAGTGATGTAACTGGAAGCACTCAAAATTATTTATGTGGTACTCTTGACAAAGAAGAACAGAAAACCAATATTTAACCTGTGTCTAAACATGAGGAGAAAAATCAAAGAAATCTAGAATGAAGGACATTCTGCAAATCAGTCGGCTTGAATGCTTCAGAAAATGTCAGCTATGATACAATTACACAAAAGGAAACAGAACATTCTAGAATCTTGATTAAAGCTGACCAAAGAAACAAAATAAGCAAAATAATATGTGAAACTTATTTGGATCCTTGATTCTAAAATTTCAAAAATAAGAACAACAACAAAACTTCAATACTTTTGAAGGGACAATTAAAGTTTTAAATATGGATTTTGTATTAAATGACCCTATTGAATCATTGTTAAATTCTTTGGGATAATTGTTGAAAGTGGCAATTCTTTCTTAGGAGTTACTGCCATAAATGTTTAAGTATTTGGAATAAAGCATTAGGTAAACTATGATAAATATAACCTGTTTTCATTTTGCTCTGACAAAATACACCACACACACACACACACACACACACACTCCTATGGGGGAACGGGGTGTTGGGGGATAACTATTGCACAACATTAACAATTTGGTGACTAAATGAGTATATATTGTGGTGTTTTTTCAGCTTTTCTAGAGCATGAAAATTTCTCAATACAAAGAATGCCAGTAAAAGTATGTGGCGACAGTGACAAGGGCAGCGCCAGGCTTCAAGGACACAGCTGATCTGGAAGGTGGTGAGAAATCAATTGCCACAGGTCAAGGAAGTAACAGAGAGAAAAGAGGTAGAAGGAAGACTGTCAATAAGAATAAGGTTGGAGACATAGGACAGCAAACAGAGGAGTAATAGGATCAAATCAAGGTTTCTTGGGCTATTTTTCTAAAATAGAGGATTTGTTCCATGGTTGAAAAATAGAAGAACCAAGTGGAAATGAAGTGGCTGAAGGGTGAGCTAGAGCAGAGGACAGAGTATGCTGGGGCCTCACTTCCCTTAACCCTGGACACCATTCCCTAGGACTGATGGTTTGACCCCATTTCCTGTCCACTCAGTCTCCAGCTTTTGTCCCCGGAAGGCTACAAGAGGATTTCATTCACTGATCCTCTGAAGTCATTCCTCATTCCTTGGCAGCCACCCTCATCCAGGAGGTGCTGCAGATTTCCACAGGCATGCCTTAGAGAGACTTCTGTATTGGCCTCATCGGATCTTTTTTTGTTTTTTTGTACTTGAGATTAAACATAGGGAGTACTAAACTTCATGGAAAACCCTTTTAAAAACCTTATTTTGAGAGTTTTTATCAGTTGCTTGTGCTGTCCTTAAATTTGCAATCCTACTGCCTTAGTCTCCCAAGTAGCTAAGCTTACAGGTGGGTATGCCACCATGCCTGGTTCATTGCTCATTTTTTAATAGAGACCTCCGGCATTACAGAGTCAAAGACGTGTGCCTTACATTGTTTGTGCTTATGCTGATACTCTCTCATAATTTTACTTAGCATCTGTTCATTTCTTTCAGTTGAACATAAGCATTTCATGTCATACAGTACCACCTTCATCCACATAGACCCAAACACACACCAAATCACTCTTTCCTCTCTCATTCTCCCCATGTAATTAAAGCAGACTGTGGCTGATTCAATATTCACCACTTACATTTTAGTGTATCATATCACTTTAATAAGCTCATATAATGCTTACTATGTGTCAGGCATTAAGGGCTTTCTAAATATTCACTTCTTTGGTTTTTAGTTAAACATAAAAGTATTATTTAGTGGTGAGCTATAAACTTTACTGAAATGATAGCTACTTTCCCATATCATATTTTACTTCATAATTTTCAAAATTATTTAAATTAAATTTTTTTCTTTCACATTTTTGAACTCTTTTGCTTCCCAGGAAACTTTCTCAACTTTATCTTTTCATATTTCTGTTGATTATTTGAAATAATTTTTACTTTTATTTACCAGTTGTTCTGCCTTTTAAAAAACGGCAGTCTAATCTCATTTCATAAATTGGTATTTTCTCATATGTTCCTGATGGTTTCAAGACTTTGCTATTGCTTTAAATCTCTCTTTGCTCCTTTCTTTGTATCTGGTTTGTGTGTGTGTGTGTGTTTCTTTTTGTTTGTTTGCTTGTTTGTTTGTTTGTTTTTTGAGACAGGGCCTCACTTTGTAGCTCAAACTGGCCTTGAACACATATCCCTGCTTGGCCTCGAACTCACCATGATCCTCTTTCCTAGGCCTCCCGAGTGCTGGGATTACAGGTGTGTGCCACCACACCCAGATGTGTGCATGTTTCTTGATTGAGTGTTTTGGGCTTTTTATATTACAAGCTTTCCTCAAATATCTGGTGATCTTTGCTCATCCATTAATGTTTAATTGTAAGGGACTAGAAGTATATCCAGTGGTAGATCATGTGCTTAGCATAAAAAAGTGTCAAAGTATATAACAGTACGTGGGGAGAGTCTGACTAATGATGAACCTCAACCAGTCATTTTCTTGCTCCTCTCTCCAACATTGGTGTTTATATTTCCTGATCCATTGGTTTCCCTGAAGATGATTCTTTCCACTTTCTTCTGGACAGTGTAAGCCTGCCTGGGGACCACAAAAGGGAAGGTCCTAAGAATAACACCTTGTGTTAGTTACTTTTGGACTGAGGATTTAGCTCAGTAGTGCTGCTGCCTGCCTTGCAGGCACAAGGACCTGAGTTTGATCCTAAGTACAAAAAAAAAAAGTTACTTTTCTCTCATTGCTGAGACAAAATACCCAACATCCAAAATTAGAGGGCAAAGGGTTTATCTGATCTACAGTTCTTAGAGGTTTCAGTCCATAACCCACTAGCTTCAAGGCAGGATGGCAGAGGCATGGCAGAGGAGGAACAACATAGTGCACACAAAGTAGCAAAGCAACAAAAGGGATTTACTTCACTGTATCTTTCTGCCCCTTTTATCCCATCTGACTACTGAGATTAGGGCAGTGCTAAACCATTCACTCATGTGTAGTGGTTTAGTAAGCACACGCTCTTAATCCCAGCATCATACATTCCAGATTCAACTACCTCTGACCAAATGAGGCTGTAGCGGGGCATGCAGACCCAAACCAGAGCACACTTCTCCAGTTTTTCACTGACTACCTACTGGGCCCATTCCTGCCCTCTCCAATCCAGTTTCTGCTGGCAATTAATGCCTATCTTGTGCCAGTGTGGTTTTGGGGAATAAAGATACGGGGTGGGCAGCAAGATGCCAGAGAGAGAAGGAAGGCGAGGGGAGGGAAGGGGATGGGAAAGAGAGAGAGGGAGAGGGAGTAGGGAGAGGGAGAGGGAGTCCTGGGCTTAGCTCTGGGAGAGAGGCATTGTAATATGTTTGTGAAGATCTTCAAGAACCAAGATACATCATGTAAAGGTACAGGAGCCCAACAATGAATGTAACTGTGTTGTATACCTAAAATGTACCAATAAACTTAATGGGGAGAAAAAAGATCTTCAGCTGATGCTCCTGTTCTTAGCTCTAACTCGTACCTCTGCCTCTGTGATACTTGGTGCTATGTGGATATATGTGGATCTCCTTACATAAAATTATCTTATTTTTTGTTGGCTTTTCTTCTTTAGTCTTCAGAATAGATCGGGGTGTGACCTTTCCAGAGTTATGTTGGAAGTGGTCAAATTCTTGAAGGGAGTATAGGACTGGACAGATTAGTTCATCTGGGAATGAACTTGAAGTGCCTCCAAGCCCAGTCCCTGGCATTTTCTCGTACTTTTTTCCAAAAAGCCATACAGCCTTGCTGGGGAGAGAGTTAGACACACAGCTGATGATACAGGGCTAAGCCTAGGACAACTTTCCAAAGGAACATTTATTCCCAAAGAAGGATTTCCTCATTGAATATAGAAAACATATTCCCTAGTTGTTCATTTATGAGAAATGAGATGTCAGAGGCTTCCTTCAAACAGCTTTTCGGAAACCACAATCACATCATCTCAGGAATCTATCCGTACGAGGATAGGCTTCACATTCAACTAACACTATAACTAAACTATAAAATACTAACACTGTAAAATAAACTATGCTATAACTGTAGCATAACTAGTTTATAGTTATACTATAAACTTGACTATAAAAATGTTTCTCTCTGCCACACCAGGACTCTAACCATTGTCCACTCCTCCCAACACGCACAATTTCCTTTCCCTCTAGAGATCAACTTTCATTCATTCAAAATCAGAGAGATACTAATGTAATGTTATTTGTACTTTCAAAGTATCTGTATTATAGAGGTGTTTCTGATGGGAAAACAACATCAATGAACATGCAAAAAGCCTGAGCACCCAGCCACAGGTGCTGATTAAATTGTGGCATAATGTCATACTGGACAGCTATGGAGAGTAAAATAAAGCACAAAACTCAGAGCACAGAGCAGAATTCAAAGCTATACACATACAAACACACAGACACATACATACTCTTTCGTATATGCAGGGAGAAGTTCTCAAACTACCCAATCAGAAGCTGACTGATCTTACATCTGAGTCAATGGGGTGGTAAGAAGATAATCAGAAGGAAGACCTACCTTTCACTTTATAGAGTTTGAAAATTTTTTCAGTTGATGAAAACTTCCTTTTATCATTTAAAATATTTTTTCATTTAGAAAGTTGTGATTAAATACACACAACATAAAATTTACTATCTTTATTTTAAGTGTACACCTCCGTAGTATTGTTTTCACACTGTTGAGCAATCAACACCACCATCAATCTTCAGAACTTTTTCAACTTCCCAAACTGAAACTTGGTACCCATTAAATAACAAAATCCGTAGTATTGTTTTCACACTGTTGAGCAATCAACACCATCAATCTTCAGAACTTTTTCAACTTCCCAAACTGAAACTTGGTACCCATTAAATAACAACTCCTCATTCCCTATATACCAGTCTAGAGCAATTGCCATTCTACTATCTCTATGATTTTTGCTATTTTAGACACCTCATGTAAGTGACACTATACGATATTTGTCCATTTGTGCCTGTTTTATTTCACATAGCACAGTGGTTCATCTAGGTTGTAGTATGTGTCAGAATTTCCTTCCATTACAAGGCTGAATAATATTCTGTTGTATAGATACATCACATTTGGCTTATTTATTCACCCATTGATTAAAAATTTTTGAAGATATCAGACTTGAGATTTTGTTTTTAAACATGGCAGTTAGCAAAAGCTGAGTTCAGGCCAGGGATTTAGCTCAGTGGCACCACACCTTCCTTGCAATAGCAAGGTCCTAAATTCAACCCCAGAAAGAAAGAAAGAAAGAAACAAAGAAAGAAAGAAAGAAAGAAAGAAAGAAAGAAAGAAAGGGAAACTGAGTTTAGTAAAAAGTATATGAATTTGACTATATGGATGCATACATTTCTTATAAAGTATTATTTGAATGAAAACTTTATATTAAGATTTTCAGTACAAAAGAAAGCAGGTTAAGTTGGCTACAGATTGAATAAACTGTGCAAGACACATACCAGAGCCTGGCACACTGAGGCTGTGGCCCAACACAGGTGAGAGGGTGATGCAGGTAAAGTGAGGACCCCACTGGAGGTTGGAGGCGCCATCACAGATGGTAGCAAGCCACGGAAAAGCTCAGTGGTTTCCCACTGTGTAGAGGATCCACTTGTCTTCAGGGACTCCGTGGGGGCCAAACTTCATTCTTAGAAGAGCATGGACCCCCAGCCAGGTGCCTGAGTCTAAATTTCTGCTATATTGCTAACTAGCTGTGTGCTCAGAACCTCTAGAGCTTCAATTTTCTTACCAGAATGAGGTTAATGATTATACAAATTTCATGAATTATTGTATAGATTAAAAGGATAAAGGACATTATGGTTTTAGACCCAAACCTGGCACAGAGAAACTCAGTGTAACAACCAAAAATTATCATGGTTACCATCATTATTATTATCATTATTATTGTTCACTGTTTTAAAAAATACTCATACATATCACATTCAAATAGGTGGCATATAAAAGTTCCACAGCTCCATTTTGTAGTACTAGTATTACAAAATTTTAACATACACACCAAAAGTTTCCTCTACCAAGGAATATGATTAGTAGCACAATTAAATTAAACTTCAGAGAAGAAATTCACTATCTTTTACAGTAATAGGCAGACAGATTTTTTTAAAAATTTCTGTCTGCACGCCTTTAATCTCACCACTCAGGAGGCTGAGGCGGAAGGATCGCTGTGAGTTCGAGACCAGCCTAGGCTACATAGTGAGCTCCAGGTCAGTCTCAACTGCATAGTGAGACCCTGTCAAAAAAAAATTTTTTTTCTCTTGACATAATTGTTTAAGATACAATGACTCACTATAAACGGTGAAGATTTGATAAGGAAGAAAATCGTGGTTTCTATAAATCCAGAACTCTACAACAGAACTTCATGGTATAAAATATGGAACTGTACCTGTACTGTAAACTGTTTTTGTAGGGACTAACTTATTAACATACTGTTTATCATGAAGTAGTTTACTACCATTTTATTACACCAAAGTCCACGCTGTCTGGGCACTTCCTGTGCTGCCTATTGCTACCTCTGTGCCTGGCTACTTTCATTACACACCAGACAATATTTAAGTTTTTTAAAGGCTCCACTGTTTAACAACAGTATGAAAACACTGCAGCATTTTAGCCGTTCCATGCATACCAGCCATACATGGGCTCCCAACTCTTTCCACCCAACTCATCAAGACTTTTATCCGGACAGTAACTGGACAGGACTTTTTGTTCCTCAGAAGAAAATCTATTATCTCACCTTTAAATAACTTTTAACCTTACTGTGTGTGTGTGTGTGTGTGTGTGTGTGTGTGTGTGTAAAAAGTACCTATTTCAAAAGAAACCAAACAGAAGCAACACTCGTGGTTATCCACTCATAGCACAGATTTCACAGCTCTGGGGTAGGTGATCTGATGTTAACTGGGTTTGACATGAGCCTGTGCCTTTCTCAGCATCAGTGCATGAAGCAGCTGAACTGCAGTGCCCACTGTTCCAGAGGAATTCCCTGAAAAGTGATCACAGACTACCAGCCCACCACCTGACCCTTCTTGCTCCTTCCTAAGTAGTACTGTGTGGGAATGTGGCTAGCTTACTGCACTCTGTCACTCAACACTGAAAGTGACACGTCTGTCACCTTCCCAATGCTCGGGGAGCATCAAGACCTTCTGGAAGTGCTACAATATACCCAGAAGCTATAAACTGGATGTGCTAGGTTGAATAATGTCCCCCTCAAATTTATATTCTCCTACAGCCTGTGAATGTGATTTTATTTGGAAATAGGGTCTTCGCAGAAGCAATTAAATTAAGGTGAGTTCATGCTAGACTCAGGGCCCACCTAACCCAGTGTTCTTATAAGAGAGGAATTGACACAGAGACCCCCACTGGAAGGTCATGTGACAATGGAGGTAGAGATTACAGTGATGCTTCTACAAGTCCTATAGGCAAATACTAGGTGGAAAAGATTTTCCCATAAAGCCTTTGGCAGGGGCCTGGCCCCTGACACCTTGATTTCAGATGTTTGGCCTCCATAAATATGAGCAAATACATTTCTATTATCTTAAACTACTTAGATCCTGCTGCATTAATTCCAGCAGAACCAGTAAACTAAAATACTAACAAATCACAATCCATTGCCAGGACAGTTTCACATCTACTGGACAGAGCATGAAGGCAGGGGCATATCTTTATTGACCAAGGCTCTGTCCCTACCACTTTCCAGTGTCTGGTTCCTACAAGGCACTCAAAATTTAGTTGAACATAAGAAGAATGAGCCCATTTGATCCCAATAATTATCCTTATTTCACATTGGCATAAGCATCTGTACAAAGCCTCATAGCAAAAGGGCAGGCCCAGGCTTAGAGTCCAATCCTGCACTTCCTGCTACTTTTTGCACATCTGCCTAGGTGTACACCTTAATGTTCTGTGCTCATAGCTGCAGCACCATTCCTAAAAACTTTCTAATTTGCCTATTTATGTTATCAGCCTATGCTGAGAGTATCTCTGGCCTGTGAAAACTTGATGCTATGATTTGGATTTGAAATGTCTCAACAAAGCTCATTTGTTCAAGGCTTAGTCCTCAATGCTGCAATGTTCAGAAAGGCTTTTGGAAGGTGATTAGTCATAGAGCACTATTTCATTAGTTGATTAATCCACTGATGGATTCGCAATGTGATGGCATCTCTGGGACATGATGGTGATTTAAGAGGTGAAGATGAATTGAAAGGAGTAGGCCATGGGGTGTGACTTTGGAAATCATATCCCTGGATCTCTGTCTCCCTCTTCCTCTCCTCTCTCCCTCTTCCTCTCCCTCTTCTTCTCCCTCTCCCTCTTCCTTTACCTCTCCCTCCCTCATCCCTCTCTTCTCTATCCTCTATCTCTCCTTTCCAACCACCATATGAAAAAGTTCTGCTTCACCACCCTGTTTTCACTTTGGTACCCTGCCTCGACACAGGGACCCAGAACAAGGGAGCCAGTCAACTATGGACTGAAACTGTGAGCCAGACTAAACTTTCCCTCCTGTAAGTTGTTTTTCTCACCAAGACCTGTCATGTAAAGGTACAAGATCCCAGTGATGAATGTAACTGTACTATATACCTAAAATGTACCAATAAACTCAATGAGAAAAAAAAAAGTTGTTTTTTTTTTTCAGTTATTTTGTCACAGTGATGAAAGCCAACTAACTGGCATGCATGGCCTGATGAATTCTCTTCAGATTAGACCACTTACCTTTCATACCAATTTTGACTTTTTGGTGCAGTGGGAACATCAAATCATCAAATGAGATTCCTTGGAAATCTAAGTAAAATTCCTTGGAAAACTAAGTAAATGTGATTTATCCTTTCTAAAGCAAGCATCTAGGTAATACATGACTTCATACAGTTCCAGGTCAATGATAGGAGAAAAACAGTCACAACCTGAAATACTAGGCAGACCTGGCCAAGTATATGTGGTAAAGGTCACTTTGCAATCATCTATAGCATTAGTCACGACATTTTTCACACCACCAGATACCCAGGTATATTTCAGTTTTATATGTTAAGTATCAACAACCTGAAATGATTGTTCACATTCTTGGTAACAACTGATAATTTAAAATTTTCAATTTGCTATAATAATATAATAGAAATATCAGTACCAATAATTTCTTATCCTTAAATTTAAATCCGGGCTACTCCCCAAAACTCCCTAGATATGATTATGAAGCCCCTCAAAAATTCTAGGATGTTGATGTACCACAGGTGAAGTGGAATTTGGGTAAAACCTTCTTGAGACTTCTCTGCTCACATTGGCTCAGGACTATGCAGGAGAGAAAAGGGCACTCATTGTGCAGCAGGTTACGCTTAGAATCCGAAAACAAAGATTACATCATGCATACAGAGCCAGGAGAATTCTGCTTTCAAATAAACCTCATACTGTGTAGGGGCAGGTTCTTAAAGGGCTGGAATGAAAAGCCAGGAGCTTCACCTTCAGAGAAAGCATCCGACAGCAAGAGCCCAACTTCAGCATGGATCACTGGACTGAATGATGGAAGGAGAATGTGCCCAAGAACTTCCTTTCCTCCAGATATATCAGTTTTGCCTCTGAGAGTCCATCTTTCTTGATTCCGACAAGGAAAATTATTTGTCAGACACCAAATGCATTGTTCTTGGTGAAAGTGTTTGGCACTTTTCCTCAGCTTCATTTCTAGAAAGACTCTTCGTAGGGCTCTTTCCCCTCTACTAACAGGCATCCTCAGATCTTTGGCACCACCATTCGCAGCAGCCCTTCTTTGACACCATGCCTGTGTCTAGTCTCTCCCCTCTTTCCCGTCTTTACAGACAACTTTCTGCTGTGGACTTCCTCACCTCCAGTTCACTCTTCAGAACATAGGATCCATCATCATTCTCCAGTAGTGTTCTTAAATTTTCTAGGATAATATGGCCATGATTCAGGAATCACCAAGAAGTACAGCTGACTCAGCTTTTTCAGCTTTTTTGTAATAACTCAGATTACTAATGACTCCTTGCTTTGAACATCTTCCTGTTTAGGTTTTACATGACTGTTTACCCTTCTACATCTGGCCACACATTGTCTTATTTTCTCATTCTTTTTTTCACTTGCTCCACATTTTTTTTTCTGGTACCAGGGATCAAATTTTGGTCCTTGCACTTGCCACTTGCTCCACATTTAAGGGTTCCCTTAGACTATATCCTTGGATTTCTTGCCCACATCCTCCAAATATAATTAAGTAATAGCATCTACATGCAAGCTTTTCTCAACCACAAAACAGTACAGACAGGCAAATCACTAAGTGTGGTTTTCTTTTCCTGGTTCTATACTCACTCATCTGTCTAGAAAAGGTTTCCAGTTAGCTATTACAATATACCCAACATGTTCAAGTCTGAATGCTTTCTTTATCCCAATACCTACACTTCTAATATTCCATTTCCTTGTTGATAATAACACTAGTGAGGCCACATCCTGGAAATCTTCCTTTATTTCTCCTCTAACTTTCTCTCCTGCTTAAACCAAATTGATTACCCAGTTCTCTCCATAATTGTTTCAGTTCTAGCCTTCATAATTTCTTGCCAATGACTTCCTCGTCCTTTTTTCTACATGAAGTCCCTCTAGTTTATATTGCCATTAGTATTTTATTTCTGGAAAAAGAATACTGGTTGCTGTCCCTGACAGTTTTAAATTACTCAGTGACTCACCTTTATCTTCAATACAGTTCAAAGTTCTTAGTGTGACTGATAATACCTTCATGAGTTGACCTTTACTGCTTCTCTGTTCTCAAATTTCACATCCCTAAATGTACCTGTAGTCCATCTAAACAAGATGTACTATTTGTGTCATTGTGTCTTTCAACATGTCCTTTGCCTAGAGCACCCTTGAGGAGTTCCTCTGGACGAGTAGCTAACATCTTCTGAGACTGGCCTTAAACGTGGTTTCCTTTTTTTTTTTCAGTGCTGAGGAGTCAGCCCAAGCCTGAGCACATACTAAGCAAGTGTTCTGCCACTGAGCTGCACTCTCAGTCTGAGAGTAGCCCTTTATATGAGCTATCAGGCACCTAGTCCACACCCATGTTATGAAATATTCACTCAGCATTTTTATTATCATTTGTTTTGATTTTCCTCATTGACTAGATTATGAGAAACGGAGGGGAGAAAACATATTTGATCCATTTATCTATCTCCAGAGATTATCCCAGTGCTGGGCACAAACTTCATTTAAATACTTGAACAGAATAAAAAGATGGAGAAAGGTCAATCACTAATAATGTAAACACTAAGAATATGAATACAAATAGAATAGCCCTGGAGACTACAAGGGAAACAGGGGATTCTGCTGAGAGTTGATTTAGAGAGGAATTTACTATTAGGCATGGTGATAGAGTTTATCAGGCAAATTGACTACATATAAGACTGCAATAATGTTTATATTCATTGAGCATTTATTCTGTGCATATTTAAATTTTAATATAAAAATCAGGCAGCATGATACCACAATAAACAAATCAACTCTGTCCTCCTTACATCTATCCTGTTCGTGCAATTTACAGTCGATAATTTCAAATTTTCTTCTTTATGCCAGTTTCTATCCTACTCGCTTTACAGATCTTTTCATTTAAACCTAATAACAACCCCATTGTTTTGTGTTTTTTTTTTTAAGAAGAAGAAAAAGACTTGTGGAGATTAGGCGATTTGCTCAAAGTCACGCAGCATGCGTTATAGCAAAGATCTGGTCCAAAGTCTTTCTCGTTGCTCTTCCTGCTCTTACCACATTCTAATAAGAACACAAATTTTACTGGAAAATCATGTGTATTTTATCCAGCTATTTGGTTATATGGCTTCCAGGTAATTCTAAAACATGTATTAAATTTATTTCTACTGTCCTTTTATAGATAGTGCTATTAACATGTAGAAAAGGATTTGTAATAAAAATTGATTCAAGAATATGTGAAAGTTTTGGAAGTGAGCATTTGTGTTCTGAGACCATGAAAGCGTGGGTTTTAGTGTGATTTATCACTGTCTTCTGACCTTTGGAGTCTGGAGAATAGGGGGATGGAATAGCTTTGAGAGTAAGAACTTTTCCTTGAGCAAATGCTGTGCTTCAGTACAGCTCTGCCTGTTCTCACCAAGGGGATGATCTTCCAAAGAGACAGGACTATGATTGGTACCCAAGAAGCCACCTGCTACTTAGGGACAGCAAAGTTGCTCAAAGTAGTAAACAAAAATTAATTTGCTTCTTACGGAAGTGTTCTTTAATGAATGCATGCTGCAAGGAAGAGGGGATTTTGCCGCATAATTAACTTTTAAAGTAGAGATATATAAAAGGCAGTTGCAAAATCTAAAAAGAGGGCCAGGGATTTGGTTCAATGGTTATGCCGCCTGCCTCACAAGCCCAAGGGCCTGAGTTCAATCCCCGGTACCAAAAAACAAACAAACAAACAAATCTTTTAAAAAAGTTAGCTGCTTTCTCAGTGTGGGTCCAGCAAGATGTTCCATAATCCCTGGGTAGAGAAAAAATTGTTTCCAAGGAAAATTAGTCATTGTCTATAGTATATATTTCCCCGTGATCCAATTCTGATTCCACAGGAACTATTATGACTGCAGAAAGTACAGATACCTCATGTTATTGCATGGCACTGTTGTCTATAGACACACAAATAGTTTCTTTTTTTATTAGAACTTGTTTTTAATACATAATGTTTACATTCTTTGTGTGGAGCTGGCAGCTGTGCGTAACAGATCTTAATTCCCTTCTTCATACCCTGTTCCTCTCCTCCCTCTCCCTTCCCCTCCTACTCTTGATCCCCTTCTCATTTGAAAAAGATCTATCTCCTCACTTCCTTTATCGAACTTTTATTTTGTTTTTTATTTATACACAAAAATAGTTTCTATCTGGGCCAGGAATTGCTCTACCTGCTATGAGAAAACCAATTTTGATTCTATTTGCACATTCATTACAACATTCTTTCACTCTTTAATTTCATACTTTATCTTTTTCCTTATTACGAGTTATAACATCTGCCTGGTATTCTCCTTATAAGTAAAGTAAAATGAGTTTGTTTTTATATACTTATGGAAGCCATGAATTTATCTCTTTGAAAATTATCTGTTAATACCTTATGACCAAGAATTCTCCCGCAGGCCCCATCCTCCTTGACCCATTTCTGAACTGAACTGCAAAATATGAAAGTGCTCACCCCTCCTACGCCCTCCCCTCTTCTCTGCCTCTCAGAATCTTCCTGCCTTCGTGTCGGATCTCGCTGCTTCAGCCTCTAGGGCAAGTTCCATCCTTCCAGCCCGAGACCAGCAAAGGAAAGAAAAACTTACATATTTTCTTGCCCCACACATTCCCAGAGGAGAGCAAAACTAGTTAATTTTAACCATGAGGGAAATCGTGCACATCCAAGCCGGTCAACGCGGCAATCAGATCGGTGCTAAGTTCCGGGAGGTGATCACCGATGATTATCGACCCTACTGGCACCTACCACCTGCAGCTGGACCTCATCTCCGTGTACTACAACGAGGCCACAGGTGGCAAGTATGTTCCTTGAGCTATTTTGGTGGATCTAGAACCTGCGACCATGGACTCTGTTCGCTCGGGCCCGTTTGGCCAGATCTTCAGACCAGACAACTTTGTTTTTGGTCAGGCTGGGGCAGGCAACAACTGGGCGAAGGACCACTACACAGAGGGGATCGAGCAGGTGGACTCGGTCCTGGATGTGGTGCGCAAGGAGGCAGAGAGCTGCGACTGCCTGTAGGGCTTCCAGCTGAACCACTCGCTAGGGGCCGGCACCGGTTCGGGCATGGGCACCCTGCTCATCAGCAAGATCAGCGAGGAGTACCCTGACCGCATCATGAACACCTTCAGCGTGGTGCCCTCGCCCAAGGTGTCGGACACAGTGGTGGAGCCCTACAATGCCATCCTGCCCGTGCACCAGCTGGTGGAGAACACCGACGGGACCTACAGCATCGACAACGAAGCCCTGTACATCTGCTTCCGCACCCTCAAGCTAACCACGCCCACCTACGGCGACCTCGACCACCTGGTGTCGGCCACCTTGAGTGGGGTGACCACCTGCCTGCGCTTCCTGGGCCAGCTCAATGCTGACCTGCGCAAGCTGCCCGTGAACATGGTGGCCTTCCCGCGCCTGCACTTCTTCATGACCAGCTTTGCGCCGCTCACCAGCGTGGGCAGCCAGCAGTACTGGTCCCTCACCGTGTCCGAGCTCACCCAGCAGGTCTTCGATGTCAAAAACATGATGGCCGCCTGCCACCCGCGGCACTGCCGCTACCTGACCGTGACTGCAGTGCTCCGGGGCCACATATCCATGAAGTAGGTGGACGAGCAGATGCTCAACGTGCAGAACAAGAACAGCAGCTACTTCGTGGAGTGGATCCCCAACAACGTGAAGACGGCCTTGGGTGACATCCCCTGAAGATGGCTGTGACCTTCACTGGCAACAGCAGGGCCATCAGGAGCTATTCAAGCGCATGTTGGAGCAGTTCACGGCCATGTTCCGGCGCAAGGCCTTCTTGCACTGGCACACGGGCGAGGGCATGGACGAGATGGAGGTCACCGAGGCTGAGAGCAACACGAACAACCTGGTGTCCGAGTTCCAGCAGTACCAGGATGCACAGCTGGAGAGGAAGAGGATTTCGGAGAGGAGGCCGAAGAGCAGGCATAGGCCAGAGTCCCCCTCACCTCAGGCTTCTCACTTCCTCTGCCTTCTTTCACTGCCCCTTTCCTTACAGTTTGTTTGCTGCCTTTTTTGTTGTTGTTTTTTTTTTCCTTTCAGGGGTGTAGTGCCTGGTACACAATAGGCACTCAATAAATACTTGTTTGTTGGATGTCTCCTCTTTCTCTCTACTCTGGCAATCCTAGATCTCTGTAATTCTAGGTGACCCTGTATTTTCTGCCGGTTCCCACTTCTCCCCGTCCAGTTAATATTTCTGTTTTCAGAATAATTCTCCAAGAAGCTGATCCCATTTAGAACCAGCCAGATGCTGAAAACCCACGTAATGTCCACCATCCTGAGCCCAAGGGGGAAAGGCAGAGGGTAGAGGTCAGAAGGAGAGAAAGGATGGGGTGTTTCCATTCTGGGACAGTTTGGGAAGGGGAATCAGGCTTCCACAAACGTTTAGGCCCATCTCAGCTTCAAGAGAGGGGTGACCAGTATTCTCTCCCTTTATTTCCCTCTCAGCTGTCCCTGAGCCTTCAGGAATACCCTTCCCATCCCCATGGAGTAAGCATGAGTCCTGCAGGGTGCACGTGGTCACCATCGTGTTTGTATCACACCCCAGATGGGCAAGCAAACACCCTCTTTTTCGCATATCTCATCTCTTGTTACTGCCCACACTTTTGATTTTCGTCCTGTCCTACACTTCAGATTTCTATTTTGTGTTGAACTTGCTTTTTTTCATATTGAAAAGACAACATTGCCCCAAGAGCCAAAAATAAATGGGAATTTTTTTAAAAAAAGTGTTCAAATTCCAACTTCAGATTATGGCCTTTCTGTTGAGAACAGATCGTGTTCACCCTCATGAGCTTAAGGGTGCCCACATCACACTTACAAGTTGACAAATTGCTCCCTTTGATGTTCTACCCAAAAGCTGAGGTTTCAAACAATGCTCACAACATTTGTAATCCTCGTTGTTGAAATATAATTTATATACTCTGAAATTCACCAAGTTTAAGTATTATTTGATGAGCTTCAACAAATGAATATAGTTACCTACTATCACCACAATCAAGATTTAAAACTTTCTTATCCTTCCAGAAATTCCCTAATGCCCCCTTGCCTCTCCCTACTACCAGTGCTTGCTAACTACTTACCTGTTTTATTCCCCACAGTTTTGCCTTCTCTACAACTTCACGTTGTGGGAACCCAAAACATACCACCATAAAATATGAAGAGTTGTTGAATTAAAGTCAATTAAGAAAAAGCAAACAAGTAAACAAAGAAAGCTCTTTTTTTTCTATTTTTCTAAATGTAAGACATCGATTTACAAAGTCTAAAGATGTCCTGTCCCCCTCTACCAGGAAGAACAAATGTTAACAACTCAAGACAATTTTAGACCATTTGTGTCTGGAGAGGAACCTCCATTAACAATCTTTACTAATCAGTCTTGTCTGGCAATTATTTACCTTTCCATAAGTTACCAGTCTTAGAGATTTAAGGCCTTTGTCTTGTCACTTTTCTAAAAATTACTCTTGCTGTTCAAGTTGCTAATAAACTGAAATTCAGAGCCACTTTTTTAAGAGCTACCCATTTCCTGAGGAACCCCCACTTATATATGAAATACACAAGTCAGTAGAATTCAGTGTAGCATCCTTTTGGTTTTTGTTGTTGCTGTTACTGTTTTGTTTTGGAGGGTGGTTTTGGTTTTGGTTTTTTTGGGGGTACTGGAGATCAAACTCGGGACCTGGTGCTTGTGAGGCAGGTGGCAGAACCACTTAGCTAAATCCCCAGCCCAAAACATTGGCACTCTGACATCATTTATTAATCTGTCTTTTGTCACAGGGGTCCAATCCAACTAAGAATCTATGCGTGTTGAAGAAAATATGATACTTCCTCTAGAGCATGAGTGTCTAACCCTTTGGCTTGCCTGGGCTCCATAGAATGGAGATGAATTGTCTTGGGTGCACATAAAATATACAATATACTTAACATATATAAATAACACAGCTTTCTTTAAAAAGTATTTTTATTACAACACTGAAAAAAAGATGGCAACATAAACATAAAACTAGTGGGATACTTGACCTTTTGTGTGAAACTAATACATCAATGTCTGGTTTGATAGAAGTGGTTGCAATTCTTTTTTGCGAGGAAAGGGTAGGTTATAGCAAAGCCTCATTACTAGCTGTCCAGGGCCATGTGGTCTACAGGTTATGGACTGGACATGTCTGCTGTAGAATACAAACAAGATCATGCAGGCTTTAGTCTTTTGTGTCAGGCTCATTTCACTTAAAATCAGTCCTTTTGAGATTCATTCATGATGTACATGTCAGTGGTTCATTCCTTTTATCACTGGATACTAGTCCATTGTGTGGATTTACCACAATGCACTTATCCATTTATCTGTGGATGGACATCTGAGTTATTTCCAGTTTGAGGTTATTGTGAATAATAAGTAAGATTGCAGGATCATATAGGAAGTATATATTTAACTTCATAAGCAATTTCTGAATTTTTCCAAAGTGCTATACCACTTTACACTTTCACTAGCTGTAGTTGAGAGTTTAGGTAAATCCACATACTCACCAACACCTGGCATTGTCAATTGTTTTAGTTTTGGCTGTACTAGGTAGATATATAGTGGATCTTATTTAACATTGCCTTTCTTCAGTGATTAATAACATTGAACTTTTTTCCATTGCTCATCTATTATCAGTCCATTTTCTAGAGTAAAATTTCTATTTAGACCTTCTGTCTACTTTAAATCAAGTTCTTTATCTTTTTATTATTGACCTGTGAGAAGGCTTTATATATTCTGAGTATAAGTCCTTTATGAGATGTATGTTTTGAAAATATTTTCTCCTAGTCAGTGGCATAAGAAAGATTGTTATAGATTCACGAATAAGAATTTGCTAATTCAGGACACTTGGACATGTAAACCAGTGCAGTGTATACTGGGGTCTGCACAGCAGCAGAAGGAGGGAAATAAACACCATGAAATTCCCTAATTTGGCTTCAGAAGTTTTCTCTGCTTTTACATTTTCTTCTAATTTTCCAGCACTTTGTTTATTGAGTTATTTCCTTTCCTGTAGTTGTTGCCATTTTAAGTAGATATATGTGTATGAAACATCTGTTTCTCTCCTGATGGAAATAAATACCCTAGTTTTTGTATTTCATAGCCCAAAATGTTGGCTAGATAGCAGCAAAGCAGTACACATGGAAATTGCTCCCAATTATCCCCAATTCAACCTTGGAATGTCATACTATTGCCTCTCCTTTCTTCTAGAGACCAGTCTCTTACATTTTGGGTCTTCAGAGGGGGTAAGAAAAAAAAAAGGAAAATGTTACCTGTGACATCCATTGTTTTATTAAAGTCCCCCATAGATAAGAATTTCTACTGGAAATACAAGGCAAGATCTCTTGGTTGGTGGGATTTGGCCAGTGGTACTCAGAGCCAGGCATCACAAACAGGCCAGAGGTTGATATTCATTATAGCTTTTCACCACACATTATCTCTTAAATATCCAAAAGGAGAGAAAATATGGGTAGTTTGCTGGTGGTCCACTGTAGATGAGAATGTTAGAGCTTACATAGTATCCATTCTACCACTCTTCCTGACTGTAGAAACCTGAAGCAATTCAATCTACTCAACTGAAGAAATCATTCTTTCCCACCTCCCTCAGGAATAGGGTGGCCATGTGACACAATTTGAATATATAATTTAAGCAAAAATACTCATAAAGCTTTTGTGCCCTTGCCTTTCTTAGGCTGATGCTATTTTCCTATAGCAGCCATTTTGTGACTGATCCTAAGGGGAAAGACAGAGATTCACAGAGAGCACAGCCTAGCATCTTAAGGACCAAACCAATGCCCCCAACTGTCTACCTCTTGTGGGAGAAGTTCAAGCCTGGCTGGTCCAGGTGCACCGCACTCCTGTCTCCTGATCTAACTTGGAGACCTTGCTAAGGCTGAGCTGACTTGCCTAAGTGCATAGATGCTGGGTCCAACAGGCTACACCTCCGCCCCTCGTCCTTTCCTTTGCCGCCCAAGAAAAATCACTCCACTGTGCCTCCAATAAGATATCACCAAACGTTAAATGCTCCTCCTATGCTCTTCCCCCGTGGTTGTCCCTATATAAGCCTGTGCATTTCCTGAATAAAGCGGAAGCAGTCCAGAAACTTCCCCGGAGTCTGCCTGGTGATTCCGCGCCTTACCCTCCCAGTCTGAGCTCCCGAACCTTGTTCGGCCAGGGGCTTGCAGACAACAACCTCAATCTACCTCTTATCATGTGACAAAAATAAATGCTCAAGTTATTCAAGATGTTTTTCAGCTCTCTTTCTTACTGTTATATTCCTGGACTAATGACCTGGGCTCTAGTCTGCATATTTTTTAATTAATTTTATTGGTACATTTAAGTTACACAATATAATTACATTCATCATTGGAAATTTGCACCTTTACATAATCTATGTTGGTTCTTATTTTTTCCCCATCCCCCCTGCCCTCTCTCCAACCCCTCCATCCATCCGTATTTACAAAGACTTTGTTTCCATTTTTTCATTTTCTCACATTAATTCCATTCCCTTTTTTCTTTTCTCCTAACCTGCCTATTTCCACTTCCCCTTTGCCCCTCTCTTCCTATTCACATTATCTATTATACCTTTTAGTACTTATTTGCACTTTCAGTTTCTCACACTAGAGAAACTATTTAGTATTTACACATGTGTCTCCTATTTATTTCACTTAAGAGTATTTACTCTGCATCTTAACAGACCAGCAGTGAAAGTGTGGGCTCCCATTCCCGGGTTTCCTCATTCACAAGAAAGAAAACAAAGCATAAAATGCCTCAGAACCATTCCACCAAGAAATTTCATAATTCTAAGGCACGATTCATATTCAGTATTTCAGACAAAATTTTCCACATCAGATATCTCTGATGACAGGAAACTCAGGGCACAGTTTCAGCTCAACCAAGATGTGCTGATGTCCCAGGTCTTTTTGGCAGTTACTCTAGGACTTGCTCCCTTACTCAGTCCCATTTCCCAATGAATTGATTAAATCAACTGAGTGTATTGATTTTTGTTCTAAACACGAGTCTCCTCAAATTTCCTTAAGAGTCACAATTTCCAATATATTTTTCCAGTCTCCAAAAAATCTTTGGTCTTTCTAGATGTATGTTTACTTGTCAAGTCACTTGCTGAGATGGGTTTAGATATGGTCTCCTGCTTGTGATAATCTTACTCCGATAACCTCCAAATCCTAAATCACTACATAACCTTGCTTTCATGTCCCCTGCTCTGTCCTCTCCTGCGCCTGGAGAATCAAGAATCCTCCACATAAATAACTGGAAGGCAAGCTTTCTTCAGGGGCATCAAAACTGAGAAAGAGGATATAAAATAAAGAAGCAAGCAAATAAATTTATTTATTTATTTATTTATTTATTTATTTATTTATTTATTTATTTATTTATTTATTTATTTATTTATTTATTTATTTATTTATTTATTTATTTATTTATTTATTTATTTATTTATTTATTTATTTATTTATATGTGTGCGTGTAGGTAGGTATATGGGATTTTCCATGCCTTTCTAATCTTGGGCTTAGTCACTGATACACTGATTCATTCAATCCTGGCTTACCAACAGTAGCCACTGTTAACTCCTCGCTCATGCAACTGTTGCCTTCCACATGATTTTGCACAGTTCAGAGCTTACGTGTCACAGTGACCACTAAATTATCACCTTGGATTTTAAAGTTGCAGAATCTGCAACATAAACATTTATGTGCATAACATCCCTGAAAATTGTCCTCACTGTAGAAGTCATCACAGCGTTTTCATATGCAGTGGAAGGACTCTGCCCCCTTCCTAGGGGATTAGCATTTTATTTTTCACTCTAAACCAATTGTCTTAGGTTTACACACACCCTTCCCTTCTTGTTCTATCCAGCTGGCTTTTCACACAAGATTGGGACACTATGAGGATAAAGTCAGAAACACCTGGAAGGATCCTGGGTTGGCGCTGCAGGAAACCCCACTGCAGCCTTGTGAACCTGAAAGAAAACCCTGGCCTCCTGGAAGCTGCTGCCTCCCCTGAGCCACAGCTCTGTTAGTCTCTCCTCGAGCTTAAAATGTGTTTTCATACATAATGCAGCCTTCCCACAGCTCTGACATGCTATCAGCATGTTTTTAAACAATTTGTGTGGGGGTCAGACTTGCATTAGTCTCAGCTGCCAGGACTCACGAGCAGCTGTGCCTGATCAGGGAGTGTGACTTGGAAGCCCCGTTCACAGTTTCCTCTCTCTCTCTCTCTCTCTCTCTCTCTCTCTCTCTCTCTCTCTCTCTCTGTTACTAGAATGACTAAAAGTTATTAGATCCTAGGAGTTTTCTGATATTTATGAGTGGCCTTATGAAACGGCTCTATTAGTCTGTTTATTTTTAGCTAACATATTAAATATCCCAGCAGAAAAATACAAGATCAAAGACCCCAGAGATCGACCGCCTGCCTCCTAGCTGGCATCACACTGCTTAGAAGCTCGAAAACAGCCAAGTCCCAAGGCATTAATATCCTGGGAAAGAACGGATCACACTTGTCCCTTGGGGATCTTTTCCTGGATTTGGAGGCATTTTGTACTCTATCAGGCGAAAGGAAATACACATTAGCCAAATACAGGCCAACTGCTCAGACTCTATGAACGATTCCCAGCAGAGCTCCTTAAAGCTTTTCTGACTGATCTTCGACTTCAGGGTTATACCCAAGTGAGCTGCACTGAAAGCTGCTGTGTTCAGATGTGTGTGGTTCACCAGCACAAAGCAGTCTGACACTTCTGTAGGCGGAGAAGTGAGCCAAAGTGCTTGGCTTTAAGGCATCTAAAGCCCCACTGTGGGCAGAAGGGTCAGAGACAAATAGAAGGGATGCACTTCTCAGAATGCACTCTCCTTTCTGACTCCCATTCCTGATAATATGTTAAACATTTTGAACCTAGACGTAGGTAAAAATCAGCATTGGACACAAAGGTGGTTATTTTATCTATGTGGCAAGAAATAAAAAATGCAGTGCACTGATCCTGAAGCTCCTGTGTGACTCTATAGGGCCTCTGACATGTAGTGAACATTTCTACTTCACAGAACCTTTAAAATTCAGAGGGACAAGGGCCCACAGATTTGTTGGATCCAAAGAAAAAGAGGGTCCCAAGGCAGGCCCTGGTGTGGCACGCAGAAATAAACCCTCCTTCCCTTCTCTATTGGAGGTAAGAATGGAGAGGTGTCAGCAATTCCCGAATACCTCTGCCCTGAGGGACTTTAGACAGGGACAGAAAAATGAAGGGACTTTGGACTCTTGTTACCAGCAGAAGTCAGGGAAATGGTCAAGCCAGGTATTTGCTAAGCAATTTAATGAGGCTGCATAAGCAATAATAAGAGGTTGATAGGGTTTTAGGGTCACTGAGGTTTTGAGGGTGAATTAAGAAAGCAGTGAAGTAAGAGGAAAGTGGATTTAAAAATTAACCTGTGTGTGATTGTACTATGTTCAGAACAGGAATTAAAAAGCAAACAAGGATTAATTGATCCCCTCTTCCCTCTGAAGCAGGGCGGTGGCATTTCAGGGGCAAAATTGATTGGTTGAGAATACACTCTGCTGGGTAATGAAATGAGAGGACCAATCAATAGTCGGTAGCTGGGATTTAGATACCCCGTGGCGAGCTAACAGAAGGATCCAGGAGGGAGCAGGAGAACTGCTGGATGACTCCAGCAAGATTAGATCTTTAAGTTTTATATATATTATAAAAAAGAAAATTATTTACTTTTCTCACATCTCTAGCATTAAAAACCTATTAATTCAGTATTAGACTAAACATAAAGAAGGATCACCACTCGGAGCATTTCTCTTGGTGGCAGGTGACAGATGTAAAGGGCCCAATTTGTGATTACATGGTTCACTTATGCAACTGCAATTAAGCTGCCTGTTAGGTTCACGTCACTAAATAAAAAATTACAATCGAGTTACTTATTAGCTACCTTGAGCCTGTCTCCCTAAGAGCTAGAGGATTGGTGAGAGGGCCAATTTACAGCAGAGAGGGAGCAGTCCATCTCACTATTTGTTGTAGTCTTAAAATCAGATAGGTCAGAGCATCCTGAGTGTGGCTAAACTGCTGCAGCTGCCCAGGGCTGTCCCCGGGCTCATCAGCTTAATGGGCCCACCGGTTCCTTGCCAAGAGGATCACTTCTGACGAAGGAGCCCGATCAAACTCATCAGCATCCACCGGATGAAACAGGGAAATGGCAGGACCAGGGGAAAGGCAGAATGACCTTTTATGCAAAGCTCACTTAGGGAGGATTTAGGGCAGAGGAATCACTGAGGCTTTTTCATGTGTTGCTGTGGTTTGCTGTTCTTGGGATTCTCTGGTATAGTAGAAGGAAAATCTAGAGGCACCAGCTAACTACTGGCACAGGAAAAAAAGGCACCTTTCAGGAATTCTTCCTGGATTTCTAGATTGCTGGGCTCTTCTGGAAGAAACTAGTTTCTTCTTCTCCATGCTTATAACCCTATGGTTTATAAACTTTCTGGTTGTGAAGAGTGAGGGAGAAGGTGACCTTACAACAAAGGGCTCTTAGAGACACAAATGGCTAAAACATACACTGGAGGCAATTGATTTTATTTAAGAAAAGAGGCATTACGTACAGGATCTGGGAAAGTGATTTGGACCCTGGAAGATCTATATTATAAAATTCTATGTAGCTGACAGAGATAGAGGATAGACTAGTGGGTCCCAGGGGCTAAGAAGGAGGGGTACTGTGGTGATAGTTATGCAACTATGTGAATGTGTTTCATGCAAATGAATGCTGCATTTAAAATGATTAAAATTAAAAATTAAATTATTAAAAAGCTAAGTCCTATGTTATAATATTTGGCCATAATAAAACAATTCTAGAGCCAGTGATGACAATACTATTTCCTGTACAATTCATACCAATAGTCAGCCTACTTATGAAGTTTCTCCACATTAAAATACATTAAAGAGAGATGCCAGAAAGATAAAGACCTCAAGCAATTGGAGGTGCACCTATGTCCGTTCCACTAGAGATGTTCGCATGAAACACATCCCAGGTGAAATGTGGGCCAGGTCCCTACGGTGTCACCCTGCCGTGGGTGCATCTGCCTCCAGACCCTGTGCTTTCCCCACATCCAGGCAAAATTGCTGGAGAGCCAGAGAGGGACTCCAATGCCTCCAACCACTTCCCGTCTGCTTTTCTTTTCCAAATATCATTCCTTCTCCCTTGACTTCAGAAGAGGACCTAATGTGCTCATGTACACTGAGGTGTAAGGATCTAAAAAGACTTAGAAAGCCCAATTGAAGATATTTACATTTCACCTGGAAGCTAAGTTTTACCAGGATGGATGAAAATGTAGAAATGGGACTGTATTGAAGTAAATCAGACACAAAAGTTTAAATACTGCATGGTTTCTCCTTTATGAAAATTCAATATATAAATTAAGTGAGAAGTGAAAGACAGATAACGGGAAAAAAGAGAGAGAGAAAAGCTATCTTTATTCAGCAGGGACAATGTATCTAAGAGTTCCTTGATTCCGAATAATTGTCTGATGTGTTTTACATGTTTTTTGGCATATTAGTTTATTTTATTTTTTATTTACATATTTGTCATACATAGTGCTCATGTTCATCATAGGGAATTTGTGCCTGTACATGATATATCTTAATTCCTCTTTTTTTCACATTCTCCTCTCCTCCTTTCAACCCTCCTTCCCCTCCCCACTTACAGAAGCTTTGCTTCCACTTTTTTTCCTTCCACTGTTTGTTTTATCCATTTTTCCTTCTTTCCTTTTCCCCTCCCTATTCCTTATTTCACTTCTCATGTGAATATGCTCTTCCTACTTTTCAATATCTATTCTCCATTTTGTTTCTTGTTTACCCTTAGGGTTTCTCACACAAGAGAAACAATGTAATGTTTAAACTTGTGTGACTGATTTATTTCATTTAAAATTTTGGTCTTGAGGTACATCCATTTATCTACAAATGACTCAAGTTTATCCTTTTAATGGTAGTGTAGTATTTTCCATTGTATACCTTTGAACCAAAGGATTTAGTAGATATCTACAGTGTTCCACCCAACAACAACAGAATACACCTTCTGAGCAGCACACAGGACTTTCTCCACAATAAAACACATACTAACTTATAGAACATGATTAAGTAAAAGCAAAAGAATTGAAATTATCCCGTGCATATTATCAGATCACAGTGCAATGATATTAGGAATAAATAAAAGAAGCCACAAAAACTACATAAACACATGAAAATTAAACACCCTCCTGGACAACCAATGAGTCACAGAAGAAATTAGATAGTTTCTGCAATTAAACAATAATGCAAATACATATTTTTGGAATGCAATTAAAGCAGTCCTGTGAGGGGAATTTATAGTGGTAAATTCCTACATCAGAGAAACAAAGCAAGCTCAAATAAACAACCTAATGTTGAACCTCAAGCTTCTAGAAAAGAAGAGCAAGTTAAACCCAAAGCTCATATGAGGAAGGAAACTATAAAGATCAGAGAAGAAATTAATGCAATTGAGACTAAGAAAACAATAAAAAGAATTAATGAATCACAAAATTGGTTCTTTGAAAGATTGACTAAAATATACAAACTCTTAGCCAATCTCATCCAAAGAAAAAAAGAAAAGACCCAGATCTAGGAATGAAAAGGGTGAAATCACAACAAATCCTGCAGAAATCCAGATCATTAGTACCTACTCTGAAAATCTGTATTCTAATAATAGAAAATTCAGAAGAAATGGACAGGTTCCTATACACACAGGAATTACCAAAGCCGAATAATGAAGATATAAAAATTCTAAATGATCCTACATCAGTTAATGAAATTGAAGAAGTAATTTTAAAAAACTACCAACAAAGAAAAGCTTGGGTCCTGACAGAATCACTGCTGAATTCTACAAGAACGTTAGAGAAGATCTAATCCCACTAATCCTCAAGCTCTTTAATGAAATTAAAAAGGAAGCATTACGCCTAAACCTATTTTTGGAAGCAAGTATTACCCTGCTACCAAAACCAGAGAAAGAAAATTATAGGCTAATCTTGAACATAGGTGCAAAAATACTCAATAAGATGGCCCAGGTAAGATTCATCCCAGGGATGCAGAGATGGTTCAACATACACAAATCAGTAAGTATAATACACCATATTATCACAGTCAAGGACAAAAACCACATGATCACTATAGACACAGAAAAAGCACCTGACAAACTCCAACACATATTCAAGACAAAAACCTTACAGAAAATTTGAAGAGAAGGTCTTTACTCAATCTGATAAAAGCCATCTATGACAAATTAACACTCAAAAAATCAATAGTATTCCTGTACACAAATAACAAACTCACTAACAGAGAAATTAAGGAAATAATATTTTTCACAATAGCATCAATAAAAATGAAATACCTTAGGAATCAGTCTAATGAAGGGAGTGATTGCTGATCTACATATAAAATGATAAACTTTATAATGACTTGTAAGTTAAATGAATCTGATGCTGGCAAAATAAAAGGGGCTTGGAGATGAGGGGGAAAAGAATTGAAATATGTTATATACATGTACCAATTCCCTAAAAAGAATGTAGTCATTATATACTGCAAACATATACTACTAAAAATTAAGATTAAAAAAAAAGAAATGATAATATAGTTTGTTCCTCTCCAATTCTTTTCTCAGGCTGCTTTTTATGCCTCAAAAAAGTGAGACCAAAATAAATTAATTAATTTAAAGTAGGGAAGCTTCTAATCACATTCTACTTACACCCTCAGATAAGCTTAGAAATATCCTAACCCAAGGCTGTCCCTGGTCAGTTTCTTTATCTGGCATTACTTTCATAGATCACACCATACTCTGGCCCTTCAGCCCCCTTATCCAGAGCCCCGTGTCCAGTCAAGTTATGCCCCAGGCACAGGAATGTTTCCAAGGCACCTTCTAAATCTGTCAAGGCCAATCTAGAAACAGAAGGCTGAAGCCAAATGGAAACATCAAAGATGCACTGGTGGAGAACAGATCTAGCCCAGGCCCCAAGGCAACTTCTTAGTTATCTGATGGGTGGTTCCAACTGAATAGGACCACATGGACATTGGCAAAGAGCACAAGGAAAGTTCTGTCTTCACTCAAGCCTGTAGCCTGTCCTAGAACAAAAGAGCAAAAGTTCCTTGAACATAAACACAGCCAACTCTCTGGAGGAAACACTGTCTCTCCTTTCTGTCTGCAAAATCAGATGAAGCAGAGCCAGACCCAGGAACCTGCATTCTTAAAAGGACCCCCAGAGGCACTGGTCAAAATTAAATTGAGGACAAAGAAAGAAGCAAAACCAGAGTTCTTCATGTTAACTTTTGTTCCATGTTGTTTTGGACATCAACAATAAAGGCATAGCTATCTTATTTATCGTCTCATTTTTTAAAATGGCAGTAAGATGCTGAGACTGTGTTCAACAAAGCAGCTCTGGTCATAAAAGGTCTTCTATTTCATACTCTGAAGAATCTGCAAGTATCAATAGTGACAAATCCAGTGAAAATGTGTTCTATGTCTTTGGTCTCTGCTTTTACCTTGGTGCATGGAAAATCCTTTTTCACAACCTAAGTTCTTAATTAATTGGGTTATTATAATGAAATACCATAGCTGATAAACAAGAGAAATTTATTTCTCCTTGTTCTGTAAAATGGGACCAAGATCAAAGTACCAACAGAGTCAGTGTCTGATGAGAGTTCACTGTGGTTCACAGATGATATCTTTTCTCTGGATGTTCACATGGTAGAAAGGGAGAGCTAATTTTCTAGAGTTTTTTTTATCGGGGCACTAATTTCATTCATATGGGCACTGTTTTCATGACAAAATCACCTCCTAAAGGCTCCTAGCACAAGGGTAAGATTTTAACATATGGTGATCACTTCTCAGCCTTTTCGCTAAGATCAAGTGTAGATTTTAACACATGGATTTTGGGTGGATTCAAATATTCAGATGATATAATGAAGGTTATTTATAGACTTTCTTTTCTTCTTGCCTAATTGCCCTACCTTCTCTCTTGAACATATTCCATAAGTTTTACTGTAATTCACTTCTTCTGTGACCTCAAGACCTGTTATCTGTAGCCATATTCTGCCCTTTAAATGAAGCAATATTACTTTTCCAGTCATTTTTTCCAGCAAGCACTTTAACTCTTACTGTGATCAAAATTGAGTAAGTTAAGAGGGAAGGGAATAAGTAAACAGTGCCCTGGCTTCAAGGAATTCTCAGATTGGAGAGGAGACAGGTATTGGAACTGACAGTTACACAAGAAGATATGTGCATAGGTTATAATGAAAACACAAGAGAAGCACTCCTGAGAAGGCAAGAATCCCACAACACATCATTCTATAAGAGTATTGCCAGGGTTGGGAGTGAATCTTATAGAATAAATAGGGACTTAGGTTGTAGTACAGGAAACATTCCAGGAAAAGAAGAAAACAAAAATCCATCAATAATGCTAAAATCTATTAACTCCATTCTGATCCAGGCCTTCCTCTGGGAAGGCTTTGTATATGATAAATGGAATCTAAAATCATGTACTTTATTTCATTTCTTCCTCATAATGACACACTGAGAAATATGATATCATCACCATTTTACAGATCAAAACCTGAGGCTGAAGGCCTTAAAATAACATGCCTACAGTACTACAACTAGAAAGTGATTGAATCAGGATTTTTTTTTTCTTTTTTGGTACCAGGGATCAAATTCAGGACATAGTACTTGTGAAGCAGGTGGCCAAAGCACTGAGCTAAATCCCTAGCCCTGAATCAGGAATTGAACACAGGTCATTCTGACTTATCAGATATTACGCTACAGTCAAATCAGGTATACCCTAGGAGCAACTTAGGATGAGCCTGAAGCTCAAGTCTAGACTCAAACTGCAGGAGTAAATCAGCTAGAATACAGGTTTTTATTCCTTTTCCCATCTGGAGTGTAGCTACCTGAATCTATTCCATTCCTCTGTCTCTGCCAAGGAGACTAAACACACCACAAGAACTTCTCTGAACTGAGTGGCTGAGTTTAGAATTTACAGAATAAATTGTTGAACCCACCACTGTCTGGTTGTAATTCACCACTTCTTTGTAAATTGAGCTAGTTTTCTTTTTTTAAAAAAAATAGTGTTTCAAACATGGCCAACAGCATCAGGAACGAGACAAGGATGCCCACTATCGCCACTTCTCTTCAATATAGTTCTGGAAACATTAGCCACAGCAATTAGACAAGAGAAAGAAATTAAAGCAATAAAGATAGGAAAGGAAGAAGTTAAACTATCATTATTTGCTGATGATATGATACTCTACATTGAAGATCCAAAAAACTCCACCAAAAAACTTCTAGACTTAATTGACAGATTCAGTAAAGTATCTGGATACAAGGTGAATACCCAAAAATCAATAGCCTTTCTATACACAAATAACAGACAGACAGAAAGAGAAATAAGGGAAAAAATTCCTTTTACAATAGCATCCAAAAAAATGAAGTATCTAGGAATCAATCTAACAAAAGA
>NW_022900942.1:24020221-24062497 GCF_012274545.1 Fukomys damarensis | reverse complement strand
AAAAAAAAAAAACATGGCCAACAGCAACAAATATTTGAGCATCATCCATGAGGCACACACTGTTATGGGCAGTGGGAACTCAGCAAGGAATAAAACAGACAAGGTTCCTTTTGTTGGAAAGCTTAAGACAAACTTTCCCTAATTTGACCTTTCTTCTTTTGGGAAATGCCAAGGAAATAACAACCAGCAACCCTGTGGACTCTGGCAGTGGGTGGGCATCTCCAGACATAGCCCCACCCATGCATGGTTCCAGCACCTTTCCAGATTTCTCAGGCCCACCTGAACCTGACCAGCCATGCAGCCTCTTATCATCTCTGCCAGATCCCCACCCAGGAAGGGTCCAGGGTAGTCCTCTATCTAGAGATCATAAGCTTGTTCAGAGGACATCCTATGACTTTCTAAAGTGGCAGAACATGTTCAGTCAGCACAGCCACCCAGAAACCTTATGTTTTGGACTAAGAGATTAGCCTTGGGCCAGGCCAGCAGTTGGACTTTTCCTCTGAAAGGAATGTATCTCTCTTCAAACTTCTCTGCAGGAATGTCTGCAGTGCCAAGAAGGCACAGAGGTGAGAGGTGGGGAGTGTGGTGTTTAAAAACAAAGCACTTAATGTGGAGTCTAGGCTCCATATCTCATGTCCCATCTTACTCTGAACTCAGTCATACTGAATGCTGCAGTTGGAAATGTCCCCTAGTTGTGCTTGAATGAAGGTAGCAGATGAAGGAACAACTCTGGAAAAAAGTGTTCTCTCTTTTTTTCCCAGTGGCTTGGAGAGGCAAAATGAGGACAGAATCATGAACCAAGGGCTCAGATAGGAGGCAGGGCAGAGGTCACTTGCTGTGCCCTGTGTGGTGCCAATATGATATTGTAGGATCACACTGACCCGAAACTCAAGCTCCCTTAGGAAGTAGCCCGTGTCCTTGGCCTGCCCTGTGGGACCAGCTGGCTCAGCTGACCAATGGTTCATAGCCCCAAGCTCTCTTCAGAATTCTCTCCCACACTCAGATCTGTGCCCCACTTCCTACCTCTGGATCCTTTACAGACTTTGACATTGTGCCCAGGTCGCTCCACTCCTGCCCTTGCACAGGCTGAGCAACCATCCCTGACGGAGCTGCCTCCTGGGTGACTGGGGGCAGAGGAGGTTGCAGTGCATCTGCAGTGCCAGCATCTCCTGGCCTCAGCTCTTCCTCCTTCCTGGACCCTTCCCTGTGGATCATGTCAAATGACAAAGATGATGTGTTCTTCTGTCCTTTCTTAGGACCAAACACAATGACAGGCATAAACACAAGGCACATCCCTGGACTTGGAGCTGCTCAAAGTATTCATGCGTGTGCACGTGCACACACACACACACACACACACACACACACACACACACGATCTTTTCACTCAAAGTTGGACCTGACTTCAGCAGAAACTATTAATGGTTATATATCCTGTGACTGATGGCCACCACAGCCCAAGTTAGAATTCAGAAAACTTTCTGTAAAGAGTCAGATAGTAAATATTGCAGGTTCTGTTGCCCAAATATAATGTCAAACATTCTTTGGTTTGCTATGGGTTTTTACAATCCTTTAAAAATGTATAAATCATTCTTAACAGAGCTATAACCCATAGTTTGTGAGTGATTTTGTGATATTACATTGGCCTTTCTGACACCTAGTATAAGTAGGAGAATGATTTCCTTCATGAATCCTAGACAAGTGACCTTTTTAGGTTATGAGTGTGTCCTTACCCAGCAATCATAATTAACTAAGAAAGATTCTTAGCCAAGAGAGTGCAAGATTTTTCCATCAATATCTTCATTTTACAAAATAGAGCTGGGCATACACTCCTGTAATCCCAGCACACTGCAACACTGGGCAGAAGGATCACAAGTTCAAGCGCAGGCTGGGCAATGTAGTGACTTAATAACACCCTATCTCAAAAGAAAAATGTTAAAAAGGCTGGGGATATAGCTTGGTGTGAAGGCTCTGGATTCAGACGCCAGTACCATGAATGAAAGAAGAATGGGTGAAAGGAAGGAAGGAAGGTAGTTCAAAATAGACAAGCTTGGCAATTTAAAAAAATAACAGTACTGTATTCAATAAGAACCACTACACTAAGCATGGTTACCACCTGTTGAGTTTCCAATGTTTTTTCTATTTTGATTCCTTCAGTATTGTAGATCCCAATGCAATTAGGATCTACTGAGGCTACTCTGTTGATTCAGACTGAAATACAACTGGATTACCTCCTCTGTTTTCAATTCTGTGAGAAAATCACAATTCCAGCAAGTTGCCAGGAGCTGAAATCCCCACAGCGCCTCTGGCTTGGCATTTCCATTCTACCCCTTTCTGACTCCTCCCACAGTTTTCCTGTTCCCCTGCATCTATAGCCCAAGACCTGGAACATGGCTCTTCTCTGTGATTTCCTTCCAAGCACTTCATCCAGTAGCTTTTTATTCAAGCCAATACCACTGAAGCCTTAAAACAATAGAGAGATTTGGCCTTTAAATGATACAGTGTCAGTTTCTATCAAATTGAGTATTAGCCGCCTCCTTTTCCAAGTGTTTGGGGCTCTCTACAACTGTCAGAGGTTTTCCTACTCTCTTGGAGCCTTCCTCTTGAACAGAATACTCTTTCTTCCTCTCCATTTCGCTGTTTTCTGGGGTGACCCATTCTCTGCCTCCCAAACTCAGCTTAACTCTTCCTGTGTTGGAGGAGTCTTCCTCAGTGTGGTAGGAATGAGGTAGAGGAAACATTAAAAGGTGGACCCTAGCTGGAGGTCACTGGGGCACTGCCCCCAAATGGAATGAAGTAGTTCTCCTGGGACCCAGTTTGTTCTCATAAGAATGAATTGTTAATTGAAAGAAAAGAAAAGAACAAAACTAGCTCCTCTCACTCTAGCTTCCTGTCTTGCCATGTGACTCTCATTTTCCCACTGTGATGTCCTCCTCCATGATGAGATGCAGCCAGGGAAGCCTCAATAGAACCAGCCCATGCTATATGGACTTTCTGCCTCCATAACTGTGAGCTAAATAGAACTCCTTTCTTTATAAAGTATCCAGTCTTGCTTATTTCATTACAGTAAGAGAGAATGGGCTAGTTCATAAACAACGTTCCCTCATCAACAGTACTTCAGGGTCTGTCAAGAAGTCATAATACTTCTTTGGCCTTCTGGGCAGATTACCATATACTCCTTATCTAGGGCCACTTAATAAGCACAAAGGCACAGACTTTATAAAACCCTCACCATAACCAGTTGTTCCTTCTGAGTAGACCAATTTCTTTACCTAAATAATAATTTTCTAGCATCTGTGTGAAAGTCATATATTCAGAGAAACGCCAGAGTTTTGGCAACAGAGAAAGGAAGAGCCATCTGGCTGCTATTGGGCTCCTTGGCTTGAATTCCTGGGGGATTGTCAGTATGGTTTGGGCCTACGCAAAGGCATTCCCCAGGAGAGGGAGAAAAACGGGAGGCAGGTAACCACTCAAGTCTGTAACAGGAGGAAACATGAGCACATTCAAAACTCTCCCTTTAAATGTCCAACAGCAATGCCAGGATAGGCAGAAGGTCAGACGATAGGAAATCTGCTCATTGTCTTGTGGTAGGGGAACTGCACTGTTTATATAAAGAGTTCTCTGGATGTTCTTTCTTAAAGGATGGTTCTTGGCCCACGTTGAAGTTCTACAAGCTATATTTAAAGGAGCAAATTTTCCCAATAGGGAAATCAGAATACATTTCTGGGAGACAGTAAGTGGCAGGAAAGATAGTTTTGGAATAAATGCTTTGTAGAAACTAGGTCCTCAGAAACTGGGTGTCCACAAATAATTGATTTAATTCCTTGGTAATCAGCTGCTTTAAAAAAGACTGTAAAGCTGTAAAGAATGGCATTTTATGGCAGAACTAAGCAGTGTAGTTTTCAGGTGACAGTTCTAGTAAACTTTCCATCTTACTTGACAGCCAGAGTCCTGAGCAGTGTGGGGATGAAGCACTTCCTTCCCAAGCCCCTGCAGTTCTCAGAAACCAACAAGAACTTTCCACTTCTTTTGATGAGCTTTGTCTGAGAACTCTCCAGACCCAGCCAAGACTGGTTCTGGTGTGGACCCAGTGGCTATAGGCAAGAGTAATAATGAGCAGATCTCATTTGTTGTGACTCTCTGGTAAGCAGCCATAGGATCAAAAAGACTCTCCTGAGCCAGGGATTTAGCTCAGTGTTGCCACTGCCTGCCTTGCAAGTACAAGGTCTTGAGTTCCATCCCCAGTACCAAAAAAAAAAAGAGAAGACCATCCTGATTCAGACACCAGCCAGGTTTTGGGCACCATTATGAGGTGTTAACCTGCCACCCAACACCGCAACTTCTTGGATTAAAGAATTAGCAAAAAGAAAATTCACCGTCTAAGGACACAGTTCTCAACATAGACTACAAATCAAACATTTTTTAGCCTCAGTGATCTAATTTTATTTGTGAAACCATACCCTATGCACTTCCTTCCTCCTTGCTCATTGATGGGATTTGTAAGACAATAGTCTCTTTGTGTTATTATCCTCATGATGGGGCAGAGTAGAGGAGGAGTTGACACAGCTGTGTTGCTAGTCAAGGTTGGCAAAGAGGTCAGAAGAGCAAAGAATGGGAACATATTCTCCACAGAGCATCCAAAATGTACAGGCTAGCACCTTAGGGGCACTATGTCACTGAATCCTCACCATAACTCTCTCCCACTCTCATATCCGGGCACAAGTTCAAGGACACTCAGGAATAAGGACCAAAGACATAGAATTGCAGTCCTCTCTGGGGATGGATGGAAAAGATGCACCTTTGCCAAATTTTCTCTAAAAGTAATCATCAGTCTCTGCAGTCTCAGAATGTCTCTAAAGGAACAGGAAGTATTCAGGACAAAGAACACAATTTTGCAGATAGTCATAAAAAGAATTTCCTTAAACAGTATTTTGCAGGTGTGGAAGGCAGGGGCTGTGGATCAAACCATTGTTTGTAACCCTAACAGTAGTGACTTCTGCTGCTAACTGATAGTGGCTTTGAAAGCAGGAAAAGATGGCTAGTACTTGAAGAGTGTGAACTGAAATAAAGTTAATACATTAGTACTTGGTGCACTTTGCATGACTCCAAGCACTTGACCTTATTAACCTCATTTAACCTTCACAAAAACCCTATGGAATAAATCCTATACTAGTCCCATTTTAGAGATGAGGAAACTGAGGCACAAGGAAGGCTATCCAGCTGCCAAAACTCTTAAGGTCAGGAATCACACCCAGTCTGTCTTTAGAGTCCATGCCCTTAACAATGACACTATTTCCCCCTCTATATAACTAAGCAATGATAGCATACAGAATTTAAATCTCACTCAACAGGCTGAATAGAATAAAATAAGACTGTTTCTACTTTGTTCACCTTTTTACGTCTTAGCTAAGAAATCCTAGAGAGACTCCTGTGAGCATGACGGACATGTAAGACATATATCTAATTAAAACAAAACATCAATTTTAGACCCAGCACACAATTCCCTTTGCAGTGTTCTAAATATAACTTGGCAAGGGTTCTAATTTTAGTTGCCAATGGCCAAAAGCAAAGTATCAAAAGTAAGCTGAAAGGGGCAAGCAAGTGCCCTGCTTTGCATGTCAGTTCTATTTCCTTTCATACCTCAGGTCCCCATGCCAAGGGGAACATGTGGTCACGGCATCCTTAGCAGGACACCATACACCCAGGAGCATCCAACGGCGTCCCTCAAGGCTTGATCTAGGGGTAGAGTCTCAGTTCTCAGCTGTGGCACTGCCTGGAAGCGTGGGCCTCTGTATGCAGGGGTGATAGGCAGCCAGCTTTGCCCAGAAGCTGGGCAGAGCAACCAAAGCAGTTTGAATACATCCTTCCTCCGCTTCTCTTGTAGTATGGAATGATCTGTGGCGATCCTACACTCTACCCAGACATACATTCTTCAGCCTGATGTATTTATCTGCTAGGATGACTATAACAAAGGTCCACACCTGGGTAGCTTAAAACAACAGAAATTTATTCTGTCCGAGGGTCCAGAATCAAATTGTAAGCAGTATTGGTTACTTTTGGAGGTTCAAAGGGGAGGATCTGTTCCCTACTGATCCCCTAACTCTGGTTGCACTCCTTGGCATTCCTCGGTTTACGAAAGCATCACTGTAATCTCTTCCTCAGTCTTCATATAACCTCTTCCTGTGTGCCTGTGTCTCTTATCTTCTAATAAGGACACCAGTCACATCAGATTAAAGGCCAGCCACTCCAGTTAGATCTGAATTAGGTGTATCTATAAAGATCCTAATGCCAAACAAAGTCACATTCATTCACACCTTCTGGAAGTTAAGAATGTATCTTAGGGGAAAACTAGTCATCTATGTCACTTGCATAAATGAGGGAGACATCCAAGTGCGATTTCCACAAACACTCGGCAACCTGAGATAGAATTTAACTTCCCTGGGCCACAGCCTCCTCACTGGTAAAAGTGCTCACTTAGACACACTGTCTCGGGGTTAGTGGTCTCCAAATCTGCTTTCTCCTCTAACTCTACTTCTTTACTCTGTTCTTCTTCAGACTGGAGACCCACCACCTGGCCCACCTCCCTCTCAATCCTACTCTGGTTTTTTAATTTTACAAATTCAGTTCCATTAAAAAGAAAAGTTGAAAAATGTCAGTATAGTTTTGATGACTGAACTGGAAAGCTTTGAAATAATCTTACACCCAAAGAAAAATTTTATTAAAGTATAGATTACCAATTATTTTAAAATACAAGGAAAAGAACAAATATACAGAGGCAACTTTTTATCATACAACTAATTTCTAAGCTCTATACTTTTAAAATACAAAACAGTGATGGATGGTTCTGTTTATTGACACAAATTAACTTTTAAATTCGCCAATAACTCTTTTCACTCAATTTTGTTTATAAATGTTACTGAGTTTTTATGTCTCATTGTATATTAGAATTTTGTTTTTTGGATGTGTTTACTTCTCCAAGAAGTATGTAGTTACTTCTTACAATTAATATTAACAACTATAGGAAGCTTCCTTAGGTCACAAAAATTTAGCATGGTCATTGCTCTGGAAATAGTTACCATTTGGTATCATCAACACTAACACCCACATATTTAAAGGCAAAATATTAATGGGAAACTATGAAACTTACTTCCTTTGGTACTATTGCTAGAGAAGCACTTTCTGCCAGATCACAGGTGGCTATGTAGTTATCCATTTTATATTTCCTTTCCAAAAGAATGATAGCTTTACCACTTAAATTGCTCATGAGTCTTAGAGTTGGCAAAGTTTTTGTCCAATATTCCATACCCTTGCTCAGTGGCAGGTAGAACCATAGAGTAAGTGATCTCCATGTGTATACAGATAGATCCCCAGCACCCTCCTGTCCCTTGGCCAACTAATCCATCACATGCATTTAGGCAGGCTCCTTCCCGGACCAGTCTTTCTGTGCTTTGCATTTGTTTTTACTTTTCATTCTCTCATCCCTTACCTGTGTAACTAGATTTCCAATCTCTCTTTCCTCCCATCGTAGAACTGCCAGTCAGCCTAAGCACTCTATTTTCTGGCTTTCCCCCATAAACACCTTTGTTTACATAGAACACATAGTTTGACCTCCTGTCTACAGACAAACTGTCCCCAGTCCGCAGGTGTTGCAGAGCCAGCTCCAGAGTGAGAGAGGAAGCTCATATTTTTACCAAATTGTGCTGCTGCTGGGCTTCCATGACTGCCCTGCCCCATATGTCAGTCTCCTCAGCGAAACATGAAACAGGGGACTCGATGGTGGGAACAGCCTCCAAGTGAGTAAAAAGGGGAGAGAGGGGCCACCAAACACACTTTCCATCAGCCTTATATTTGATGCACTTACCTCCAAAGTAACAGAGACAACCTTACAAAATTCAATTCCAAAGATTAGGCCAGGGTTTTCCTCTGATTTCTACAGTACATTCCCCTAGCACTGAAATAAAACTTACTCAGGATGACTCCTAAAAATAGTTCTTTAGAGTTCTGGAGATTCAAATCCAAGTCTTCAGGGGCCCTAAAGCATTGATTCTATACTGAAGGCAAAACACTGGCTGTGTATTTTGACTTGAAATTTAAGAGGACTCCTGTGAGCTGTTTTGTCAACTGGATTGAGGTAATGCTGTGTCATGGAAACTGGCAACAGCAAGGTTGCTAGAGAGAGACAGTATTTACTTTTGTAACACTGACCAGAAGGTCAACAAAGAAGGCAGCCCTTTCAAAGGCATAAGCAGCAAGTGGACAGTCAAGTAGAGAAGGACACATTCTTACTACCTCCTGCCAGGCCCTTTCCTGGGCACTTGAGTGTGAGATTTCATGTTGGCTTCATATCTCTTGCAGGAGTCACTGTCTTATTGCTATTGCAGCTGAGGGGAGGCAGAGTAAACCACATCCTGAGACACAGCTGAAGAGAAATTCAAGATTGGAGCCTCATGTGGCTGTGATTTTCCTGACACACCTGGCTCTCCACTGTGTGACAAAGACAGCAATGCAGCTGTCTTGAGGGGGTAGCAAATTGCAGCAAATGATTTTGATTTTCTGTTGAAAGAGCCATGTGTGTGTGTGTGTGTGTGTGTGTGTGTGTGTGTGTGTGTGTTGAGGGGGACAAGGAGGTAGGAACAAGTGGAAGATAGACTCCAAAGTCAAGGAGAAGGACAAAACCAAGAGCAAGGCTTGTCTTTCCTGAGGTTGAGAGGGAAGGATGGGAGGGAAGTGAAGAACAGCAATCCTTCTCCACTTGGAATGGTCTATAAACAGCTCCTGGGGGCTCAGTGGTGCCACTGCCTGCCTCACAAGCACAAAGACCCGAGTTCAATCCCCAGTACCAAGGAGGGAAGGGTGGGAGGGAAGTGAAGAACAGCAATCCTTCTCCACTTGGAATGGTCTGTAAACAGCTCCTGGGGCTCAGTGGTGCCACTGCCTGCCTCACAAGCACAAAGACCCGAGTTCAATCCCCAGTACCACAAAAAACAGAACAAAAAAGCCTCCTCCTTGGATTTTCCCACTGTCTCCAACTGCCCTGTTGTCTAATAGCAGCAAACCAGTGAGGTTTTCCTGGGGCTTATTCATTGAGTCATGGCAAAGGTTGCCAGTAAAGGCTGAGATATTACCGATTTGGTGTTCATTCCTTTCTCTTTCCTTCAATTAACTAGCCTTTGGTGGCCTAAAGTCAGTGAGAAGGGAGGGAGGGGAAGATGAAAAACATGAAAAAAGACAGAGCCATAATCTGGGCTATTTGGGTAAGAAAAACTTGAAAAGAACATTACATTTTTATTTTAAACACATCTTCCATGAGAGTGAGCCTTGGTTATCATTGCAGAACTTTAAAGCTCCAGGATGACACTTTGTATTACTAATTGTGTTAGTCAGCTTCCTGTCGCTGAGACAGAATTCTTCAGAAAGCTGGCATAAGAGAGGAAAGGTTTATTTTGGTTCATGGTTTTTGAAGTTTCAGTTTACAGTCCTGTGGTTCCATTACTTTGGGCCTTAGCTGAGGAGAACATCATTGGAGTATGATGATGGCATAGGAAAGTTGCTGATTCCATGGCAGCCAAGAAGCAGAGGTCAAGGAAAAGAGCCAAAGAAGAAGGGCCAAGGATAAGATGGATAGATATACCCTTCAAAAGACACTCCTTCAGGCTGAGCATGCTGGCGCACACCTGTAATCCCAGCACTCGGGAGGCTGAAGTAGGAGGATCGCTGTGAGTTCAAGACCAGCCTGGGCTACATAGTGAGTTCCAGGTCAGACTCAACTACATAGTGAGACCCTGTCTCAAAACAAAACAAAACAAAACAAAACAAAAAAGACACTCCTTCAGTGATCAACTAGGCCCTACCTACCAATACGTGAAAACAGCGCCCTGGGACAGGCAGAGAAGACACCCAAGCTACCCAAGTTCCATGGGGATATTTGATTGAATAATGGCCTTACAGAAAGACTGAAGTCCAGCTTTCCAGCAATGGAGAAAGGTGTCTTATTCAGTCCTGAGTAATAAAATCAGAATTTTCAAGTGTTTTCCTTTACTTGCTTTCTTCATTTTCTATGACTCTGGTTTCATTTATAGAAGTGGCACTATAAATCCCAAATAGCTTCCTAGCAGGAATATAAGTGGTGACTATATATGGCGTCAGGTTCTGCAAAATGATTAGAAACAAGAGTTTATTTTCTGCTGAGATTTACTAAGGAGAGAGAGAATAATTTAAAGAATATTTCATTATCTCAAAAGAGATGGCAGTAAACTTGTTCTTTCACTGAGAACAGACGCATAACTGATTTCTCTTATTGGAGAGATTTCCCTTGGAATTTGAGTAAGACTGCCAAGTTAAACACTCTGTCTTTACTAATTAGATGATCTTGTACTAAGTGATCTCTCTTTATGACCACTCACACTTAGAACTCACCATTCCTTTGAAGAATGGGTGGAGGTAGGAAAGAAGAATTTGGCACCTTAGTTGTTCCAGGTCCTATGAGGAAGCACTCTTGCTAGACCACTTTATAGGATGATTCCCCTTCCAGATTGGAAAGAAATCAGTTGATGGTGTGCGAGTCATCTTTTAAAGAGGACAGCACCTACTCTAGGCCCCAAATCATTGAGAAGTACACATTAAACCAGAATCTCAATATAGGTGTCAGAATGACATTGATTGACAGCTAAGAAATCTCACTATGCAGTTCAGCAGGACTGAAGCAAATCTTTGATTAATATTTAGGCGTTCACACTTGCAGAAGCAGCATTTTTATTTGCACTTAAAGAATTTTTTATATCATTCAGACCCAGCATTGAAACTCGGTAATGTTCTGAGAACGAGGTGAGTACCACACAAAATCAAGATGTATTTTGTTTTGTTTCTCACTGGTTTCTGATTTCCTTCTTTTGGGCAAAGAAGGAGCTGAACAGAAGTCTGTGGTTTTTGCCAGGTGATGACACAGTCTTGCTCTTGACCTCTGAAAAGCGTTTCTCAATTCTTATGTGAAAAAGGAATGAATAGCAAGGCAGATCATTTTTAAATAAGTAAATCAAGGCCGGGTGTGGTGGCTCACACCTGTAATCCCAGCACTCGGGAGGCTGAGGTAGGAGGATTGCTGTGAGTTCGAGACCAGCGTGGGCTACATAGTGAGTTCCAGATCAGTCTCAACTACATAGTGAGACCCTGTCTCAAAAAACAAAACAAAACAAAAAAATAAAATAAGTAAATCAAAGTGCCATGTTTACTTACAACCAAGAAGGGTCATATCCATGTTTAGTTAAATAAAAACTCTATAGTTACAAAATAGGAGCATATGGTAAGTAAAGATACCTTCATAGAATCTTGACTTAATATTTAAAGTCATTGGTGACTAATGGTAAAAAAAATAGATAATATTTTTTCAAAACTACCCTTTTTGGCAGAGCATTTGACATTGTTGAATCACAGAGGCTGTGAATCCCACTCAATGGAATAATTCCTGGAAACAACTGCGTTGGCTATTGAGCTTATACTTCTCTGCTTCCATCCTTTGCTTTATGATTCCGGAGCTGGTGTGCTGCAAATCTCATTTCTCACTTTTTCTCCTCTGTTAAAACTGCCCTTAGCTGATACAGAGTGTTTTATTTACTAACTGCTAGTCTAAAAAGAGGCTTCTGAGGTTCAATGTTGGGATTATTTCATTCCATCAAAATCCATTCAAAGGGGGCCCTTTGTGGAAATGGGACATTTGATGAAGCCATGAGGGTCAGGGACTGCCTTCTGGATTAGACTCTTAGCTGTGCTAAGGAGCAGCATAGATACAAACACAGATCTATCTGTATTCTCACTCAGTCTGCTAATCTTGTGATACACAGATAATTATTTTTTTAAAACTATTGAAAATCTCTAAGGTTGCATAAAACTCTATTCCTTCTAATACCCACCTCAACTAACCATTCTGAATAATGAAGAAGTAGCCACTGGAAACTGGAAGCTATGGAGTCTTCAAGGCCCTGAAAAATTTATTGGAAGGTTATGTATAACACAGGCCACAATCGTGATAGTTTCCATTCAAAGTGACCCAAACTAGAGTCCTGCACACCATTCCTATACAGAGGAGATGGCACTAAAGGAGACCATCATGAGCTAAAGAGCTGAGGATTTATGACTCCCTGGATTATCAAATTCCATCTCCATAATTTTTACCAGCTGCTTCTCAGACAAAGGACTCATCTAGAATATATAAAGAACTCAAAATAATCAGTCCCTCAGATATAAAGACCCAATTAAAAAAATGGGCATCTGAAATGAACAGACATTTTTCAGATGAAGTAAAATCCGCAAGTAAATATACGAAAAAATATTCCACATCACTGGTCATTCGAGAGATGCAGATGAAAACAACACTAAGATTCCACCTCACCCCACAAAGAATGGCTGCTATCAAGAAATCAACCAATAACAAATGTTGGTGGGGTTGTGGGGAGAAAGGAACCCTTCCCCATTGTTAGTGAGAGTGCAGACTGGTGCAACCACTATGGAAATCAATATGGAGATACCTCAAAGAGCTGGGACTAGAGGCTCCATTTGACCCAGCCATCCCTCTGCTGGGTATCTTTCCAAAAGAATTAAAAGAATCATATCACAGTGATATATGCACACCCATGTTTATAGCGGCACAGTGTGTAATAGCTAAAGCTTGGAAACAGCCCATTTGAGCATCAGTTGGAAACTGGATAAAGAAGATGTGGTTTTTCTATAAAATGGAATACTACTCAGCCACAAAGAATGAGAAATTAGAGTCATTCATAGGAAAATGGATACATATTGAGGATATACTCCTAAGTGAAATAAATAAGTCACGCATGTGTAAATACCAAATAGTTTCTCTGGTGTGAAAAACTATAATAGTACATAACATCCTAATGATATAATTGACAATGTGAAATAGAAAGAAAGGGGCTAAAGGTGTAGGGAAAGTGGGAAGGGTAGGGGAAAGGTAATAAGGAAAAAGAAAAAATATGAGAAAATGAAAAAAATGTAAATAAAGTGTTTGTAAATGTGGAGGGGAAAGAGGGGTTGAAGGGAGGGGAGGGACAAGGGGAAAAAATGAGAACCAAGACCTGTCATGTAAAGGTGCAAGATCCCAATGATGAATGTAACTGTACTGTATACCTAAAATGTATCAATAAACTCAATGAAAGAAAAAAAAATTCCATCTCCAAATTCCTAATAAAACTTGATCATTTTCGTGTTGGCAAAATTTAATATATTGGTATTCACAATGGATGACTCCTAAAACTTTCACTTTAAATTCCTGTTTCCAACACACGTGATAATGGGGAGGCCACTACAGCATTTTCCCAATAAAACACATGAAGGACAACAGGAGGAAACAGAATCAAATGAAGAAGCAGATGCCCAGTAAACTTCTCACTCCCCAGCATCTTAGGGCAACATGTTCACATCATGTCTTGGAAACTTAAACTCCTCAGCTGTGACTCTTCTAGGTCATTTGTTAATGGTACCCAAGAATAGTCTAGTAGGGCCAGGGACTTAGCTCAGTGGTGCTGCTGCCTGACTCACAAGCACAAGGTCCTTGTACCAAAAAAAAAAAAAGAAAAGAAAAGAAAACTCTAGCAAATAACCATAGCCAGAGAAGTTAAGCCTACAAATGTCAAGGGTCTAGTTTATATATTTACATTGGTTGGCCTGTTTTCATTAAAAGCTGGTGACTGAAGTTCATATAAAGTGAGAATATGACACAGAGCTTTGGAAACAGAATGAAATTTGGAGGTCAGATTTACATGAAGTCCTTGGGCTCAGTATTTGACATTCCTGAGCCTTGGTTTCTTCATCAGTAAAACAGTCATAATGACATCTACTTCCCCATGCTGCTGTGAGAATAAATGTAATGTTTCATGCGCAAACATTCTGTCACAAGAACTTTTGTGACCAAGAGCCACTTTTGAGCTCTTAATGATAACCATGGCTAATATAGTAGCTGGAATACAAAAGATGTCAAAAAAAGGTTTGTTGAATGAATGAATGAATTCAACAGTTTATGGAAGTGTCCCAATTGCATTACTAAGATACTAAGAGTTCACATGATTCTTAAAGTAAACAGGTCAAGGGAGATGAATCAGTCCAGACACTGGGAAGATATGAAACATTTAGTCTTCAACTGTGCTGTAATTCATTTAAACAATATCTTTCTCCTAGGAGCTTTAAGAATTTCTAGGAATTTTATTATTAATTGTGAATTCTCCTAATAAGAAGAGAGAATAATGAAGCATATGACAACTAAAGGAACTGAGGCAGAGCCTGCTACCTTGGTGGGCTTCCCCACACTGTAGGCCTATGGGTTCCCAAAGATAAGCTATTTCCAGAATCAAGAAGACTCGACTTTGGATTATAAATAATATAGCCACATTTCTGCTAGCAGACTATTTTTATTTCTTCCTTCTTCTGGAGAGGACAAAAAGAATGGAGATTCTCCATTGCCTCTTGGCTTAGTATAAAGACTGATGGTGGAGTTTATTCAGTGAATTCCATTGTAAGCTCCACTTCTGTGTAAAACATCCTTCATATTTAAATGAAATAGGGCATGGGTATCATCTGACCAATATCCACTTGATTCTGTCACTAACACCCATGGCCTCAGATCCATGCTTCTAATGAAAATAGGGCCCACCACTTAGAAAGTTGCAGGGGAAAGTGAAGAGATAAGCTTGTTGCTGACCCACTTCTCTGCACCACAGCTGTATTTCCCTACTATTCACAAATCCATCATAAACCACATGAATTTTCCAGAGACTTTCACTGAAAATAGTGTTGCTTCCAGGATTCTAAAGGCGTTTTTCATGAGCATTACACTTAAATGTTAGGCAAAGCCTAACTCAAGCTTATAAAACTCAAGCTTATCTATATGTGGCTTTATTCCTTCTGAATCTCCTTTCTAAAACACCGGGAATGGCAGCACCATTGACCCCTTTATAGCACCATGAAAGGGTAATCCAGCGTCACTGCCACCAGAGCTACTTGGAGCATGAGATGTCAGAGCAAGGCAATCTGTTACTGAAAATAAAAAATTGTAAATAACTTATGATAAATTGCAGGAAAAGATTCACTTTTCTAGGCTAGCCAGAATGCAATCAGTGAGGTAAAAAATAATATTGGGGGTTGGGGAGAGTTGCACTATAATCATGAAAGATTCCATCAATATTCAATAGTGCCAAAATACACACTTGGCCCTTTATATTTGCAGGTTCTGTATTTGAAGTTAAACCAACCATGATTTGAAATGCAGTGAGGCTTACAAAGGTTGGTCTTTGCTAAATATGTACAGACATTTTTTTCTTGTCATTATTCCCTAAACAATATAGTATAACATCTATTTACATAGCATTTACATTGTATCCAGTATTAAAAGTAATCTACAGATGATTTAAAGTATAGAAAAAGATGTATGAGGTTATATGCAAATGCTACACCATCTTATAGAAGAGACTGCAGCATCCACAGATGTTGGTATCCTCAGGGGTTCTGGAACCAGTTCCCTGAGGATATCATGGCCAACTATGTGCTAAATCTGTAGGTGACTGTACCTTTCTAAGGCCCATTATATTGAAACATCGAAATGCCTGTCCTTTTCCTTTGACCATAAGATCCTCAAGGGCCTGACATACAGCAGGTGCAAGAAAAATGACAGGAATAAAAGAAAATTTAAGTAGCTGCTGCAAGGGGCTTGGTAGGGAAGACACAAGATCTCTACAAGAGCATCTTCTTTTAATCTAAAGGGCCACCTCAGATATAGGAGAAGACACTGTGAAAGCAGAGGGAGCATGAGGAAGGCCTATCATCAAAGGTGACCACCTCCTTTGGAGACGGAACACAAAAATTTACTTGGCAGAGCAATAGTTGACACACATATACATTTATGTGCAATTAACATCTGTCCCACTGTATTTGGGGGGGATAAACAATTCCCTTGGGCTTTCCAGACTTTAGTATTTCCATCAACCCCAATTGGGTAGAGCAGTGAGCAATATCATGAGAGGATGATGTGCAATCTCAGATCTGCTATTTGAAAACTCTAGGCATCCTTTGAACTTTATTTCTTAAACAAAAAATGAGAACATATAACTACTTAGGGATACTGTGAATATGAAATGTCCAAAGAAGTAATGAAGTAACCATTATAGTTTGTGGTACTAAGACACACAATTAATTAAAAACTATTGGATATGAGCTACATTCTGGCAACCTCTTACTGCTATGGGCTGACAGCTATCAGATTTTGTAACACATGTGAAATGAGTGGGAAGATGAGTGGCCTAGAAGTGCTAAAAAATGGGGATCATTGCAGTAGAACCTATTTTATCCGTATCCTCAGAGCATCATAGTGGTGAGTATTAGCTTTATCTCTTCCTCCATTATAATAAGTGATTATTGTAACTATGACTTTTTAGGGTCAGAATGGTGATTCGATAGAGCAAAAGCCTCACTGACACACAAAGGCCCCTATTTCTCCTGATAATTCAGAACAAAATCTTATCAGTTTCATCTAGAACAGGCAAAAAAATGCATAAGAAGACTTTTTCTGTGTGTTCATCACTTAATGAAATTATATCAGTGTCCCATTTAGAAGCACTCTAGGATTAGATGACTTTGTGGGTGAATTCTTGTGTTTGGAAGTATTATAGAGCAGCATGGTATAGCAGAGCTCACATAGATTTTGGAGAGCTGAGTGGTGCATTCCTACTCCAGCCTTGCTTTTACGGGTTGTGTAGGCAAGTTCTTTTATCTCACAAAATCTTGGTTTTTATCTCTGTAAAGTGGAGTCATTACTGTATACTTGTGATTAAATGAAATGCTACTCATCAAGCTCCTGGTCCATAAATATTTGCTTTTCCTTCTCTTAAATTTCTCTTATCATAGTGCATCAGGTTTATACCATAAGTCATCAATGATTAGTTTATTTCATTAATTATAATATAGTACAACAATATCTATATATTCTCAATTAAGGGTAGTGTATATCATTACACAGTAAGTAATTTGTCTAACATAGTTAAAGAGATGTGGCACTGGTCTCACCTGACCTGTGACATGAGCTTCTGGAAAGGAACAAGTCTCATTCGTCTTTATACCTGTAGGGTGTCAAATAGTATTGGTCACACGGTACACAGCAGTGCTCTGCTAGTATTTGTAGAAATGGCTTATTTGTCTCAAAACATTCAGATGTTCTGTTTTATTAGTTTACATAGCATCCACAAGATAAATCATGGCAAGTCTTAATATTTATAAGACACACCTTGTTCAGTGCTTGTTTAAATTTTTAAACTCTAGTTTCCAAAAGTATGTATGGAGTTGAAAAATTTGGGAACCATGACATCATGTACTTGTTCTTGTCATATTTTTCTTCCTGTTGGGTGGGGCAGAAAAAGTGATGGAATCTCAGATGTTCCATTTGTTGCCTATGGGACTGTGGACATCTCCTCAAACTAAATTATTATTTTATTATTTTGATCATATCTAACTTACTAAATTTAAACAAAAGAGCTGGATATATCATTCCAGGGATAATTATAGATGTTTCTGATACTGGTTGTACTCAGCTTAGGAGACCATTTTTAACTGCAGATGGAAAAGATAGGGACTACAGGTATTTGAATTTCTTTCTCCAAATAAAATCACAAAGGGAATATTTTCTTTTTTAAAAACAAATTTGTTTTGGTACCAGGGATCGAACTTGGGACCTTATGCTTGTGAAACAGGCAGCAGAACCACTGAGCTAGATCTCTGGCCCTTCTTTTTTAAATTTTTTATCCATATATGTTTGCAGCACATAATGATCACTTCTTCATAGGGAGTTGATACATGTACATAACACAGCTCAACTCTTTCTTCATCCTCTTCCATCCTACCCCCCATCTCTAGGTCCCCTTCCCACTTGCAAAAGACCTATCTCCCTATTTCCTATTATCTGTCTTTTATTTTCTCTTTATTTATATTGCAGGTTTTTCATATACTGAAAAAAACCATGTGATATTTAAACTTGTGTGTCTGATTTACTTCACTTAACATTATGGTCTCAAAGAAAATGCATTTATACACAATGGAGTTCTCTCCTGACATAAAGAAATATAAACTTGAGTCATTTGTAGCGGGGGAAGAGAATTTTCTTATTCTCACTAGCTTTCCCAGGCTTCTAAAATGCCCTGCAGTAGAGAATTCATTTTTAGAGGTTAAGGCACTGCCTGTCTGCCATCATTCAATGTAAACAGCCAGCATCTCGGCTTTGAGTTTTAAAATAAAGGAACAGCAATTCCACTTTTAGGTATATACCCAAATATTTGAAATCAAGGACTTATTCTTGTACATTAACTTTCATGGCAGCATTATTCACAATAGCTAAAAGATGGTAGCCACCTAGGTATCCATTAACTGATGAAAGATATATTAGTCAGCTTTTTGCTTCTGGCACCAAATACATACGCAACTTAAAAGAGAAAAGGTTTGTTTTTGTTTATGGTTTGACAGGTTTCAGTTTATGGTCAGCTGGCTCCAAGGCACACTGGCAAAACAGGAAACCTGGAAGAGGAGAAACAACAAGACAGTCAGAGAGAGAAGAAGGGTCAGGGACAAAATATACCCTGCCAGGTCAATTCCCCAGTGGTCCCTCTCCTCCCACAAAACCTCACCTCTTAACACAAGGTAAAAAGGGGAAAAGAAAAAATAGGTGAAAGGAAAAACACGTAAACAGTGTCTTTATAAACAGGGAAGGGTGAAGAGGGTGAAGGGAGGCCTGAGAAATGGGGAAAAATAAGAACCAAGACAAGTCATGTAAAGGTACAAAATCCCAATGATGAATGTACCTGTATTGTATACCTAAAATGTAACAATAAACTTAATAAAAAAGAATTCTAAATATCAATAACTCTTGAAAACATTATGCTACATAAAATAAGCCAGCGACAAAAGGACATGTATTATGATACTACTTGAGTGAGGAACCTAGAAAAATCAAATTTTGGGGTGAAAGTAGAATGTTGTAGCCAATGACTGGGAGAAGGGAGAATGGGGTGTTATTTTTTAGTGGGAATAGAGTTTCTGTGTGGGATGATGAGAAAGTTCTGGAAGTACACTTTAATAATGGTTGAAAATGTTGTAAATGTACTTAATGCCACTTAAAAATAGTTAAAATAGCACATTTTGTGTTATGTATATTTTATCAATTTAAAAAATGAGGACTTTGGCACGTAGTTTCATTGGTTTTTAACCCTCTACATTCTGTAAGGATGAAAATTGCTACTATAATGAAATTATTTTTGGTTGATTGACCATAGTAATTAATTTACAAATGCTATAGAAAGAAAAGGAAACTGGATTCACCCACCAAGTTTACCTCAGTCTTAGAAGGGAGCGATGGGAAATGAAGTCATGTGACCTAAACAAAATGACTGCTAGCCTCAGAAACCACAGCTGTTAGCAAGCTCTTCAATTTATTCATTTATTGACTGTGAAAACCACAGCTAAATGTCTGAGGTGCAACTTCTCATCCAGAACATTCAATTACATAGTGTGAAACAAAGTGAAGAGCAGCATTTTCTATCTGGGGGATGATAGTGAGGGGAACCAAGTTAGTTTTCTAGGGTTTTTTGTTGTTTATTTGTTTTTTTTGGGGGGAAACAAGCAGAATATAGGGAGGATGATCCACAGGCTAAATAACTGAGAATGCCACTGACTGCCACCCTGGATCTAGAGGATAAAAGGGTTACTTTACTCTGATGGAAATTTCAACACATAATAGAAATGAAACCCAAGGAATTTAACTAAGCATAGAATATAAGGTTTTGCTGCCAGGCTAATGTAGGCAACTGGCTGCTTGGAAGATTTAGCACTGAATATTTCTCAAGTCTCTGTTTCAAAACATAAGTGTGTTAGGGCTATGATTTTGTGAAATGTCGCACCTTCACTCTTAATGCCAAGTTTAGAAGAGGTGGTTATTAGAAGTAAAATGGGCCACAGGGGGGAAGGAAGGTAGAAACAACAGATTTCTTGCATTTCACACAAAATAAGGCCTGCTCAAAGGAAAAAGTATATCCAATGTTTCTAGTAAACACATCCTATCAGAAAGCTCCTCTGAATTCTGATGCCCTGAATCACCCTGCTAAACTTTTTTCATCCCACTTCACTACTGGCAAGATGAAATTCTGGGAAGAAGCTTCTCTCAATGAGTAATGTTAATTGCCGGCCTCTGGAAGCTAGGGGAACGCAGGCACTGATGAACAGCCTTATCTGCAGAGAGCAGCCTCCCGGGACAGCTGGCGAAATTTGTAGTCTATGCCTTTGCAGCATCAGCTTTGTTTTGCCTCTGACTCCACCGCCATACAGGGGGCCCACGAAACAGCCTAACTCCCATTACTCACTTTGGAAGTTGCACAGGACACTTACTGATGTTTGCTTCCTGGCTTGCAGAATGTGCTGTATTCTATTCGTTTCTTCCAGAGGGTCTCCCTTCTTGGGGCTATAAGTATCTTTTTGGACTGAAATGGAATTAGTCAGAGTACATTCTCTCCTTTGGCAAGTTGTTATTTGGAGTAACAATGTATGTGCCTGGCCTCTCTTTTGATTACAGAGAGAACCCATTCTTCAATTCACAGACAAGATCCATACCTTAATTTTCCCCACCTGATTGATTCAACCTTTAACAACAGCACAAGTTTGAAAAATAAGAGAGATGGATTTGAATTCCCATTCCATCTTCAACTACTTATCCCCATCAAATTTCATAACCTTTCTGTGTTTCAATGTCTCTGCTATAAAATAGGATTAATAAGATTTATTTTACAGGAATAAGGATTTAGTAAGAAGTATATGTCAAAATGCCAAAGCAAGCTCAACACAGTAAGGGTAGTTAGCCTCCTTACCATCAATGCCTCTTAGTTATAGTGCCTTCAATGGCAATTATTTGAAAGATCTTGTTTTTATTGTTTGGCTTTATTTTGAGTTGTTTAATTAAATACCTTATATTAATACCTTAGTTGTTTGATTAAATACCTTCAATGTACACAACAACAGAGCAACCCATGAACCACTTTAAGAAAAGAGTTTCCATTACCCTACGAGAAACCTAAGAGTAGAATAGCTGGATTATTAGATATACACATTTTCAAGTTTACTAAACATTGTGTTATTTTCTAATGTAGTTGTAAGAATGTATATATCCACCAACAATATACATACAAAATGTTCAAGTTGTCCCATATCCTCATCAAAATGTGACCTTTGTCTTGTCAAAGAAATCTGTAACAAGGTCATTAAAAATGTTTTGTTTTCTGAATGTCTTATGATTTCCTCTTTCACACATATTTAACTAGAATGGATTGTTAAGTTGTGTAAGTACAAGCTCTCTCTCTCACTCTTATAACAGTTTCTCTAGTACCATCCTAAATAGTCTATTCCTTTACCCACTAACCAACTACACCTACAACTTTTGTATCTGGATCTGTCTCAGGACATTTGACTGAGTTCCACAGTCAATGTTTCCATCCAACACATGCCAAAGTGTCATAATTCTTGTTATGTTTCTGAATAGGCAAAGCATCCAACTTCCTCTTTAGCAATGTGTTAGCTAGTCTTAGTCTTTTGTTCTTTGATGTTTTCAAACCAGCTGATCATGCTCAAACAAAACAAAACAACCCAAAACATGGAATTGCATTATCTGTGTATAAATCGGGGTAGAATCTTTGCTAACTTGTTTTTTTTTCTTATTCATTGACACAATATATTCTTTATTTACTAGCATCTTCTTTTTCTTTTTGGTATTTTCTTTTCTATTTTTAAATATCTCTCACCATGCAGCAAACTAAATATTAAAACAGAAACACAACCCGCTGGACAATAAAATAGATAAAACTCTTGAAGTCGTAGGTGTAGGTAAAGACGTCCTGAACAGACTCTCAACTGCACAGGTAACAACATTAAGAATTAAAAAGTGGGAAGGGTAGCGGAAAGCTAATAAGGGAAAAGAAAAAAATACGAAAAAATGAAAAAACGGAAATGAAGTGTTTGTAAAAGGGGAGGAGAGAAGGGGTGAAGGGAAGGCAGGGCCAAGGGGAAAAAATGAGAACCAAGACCTGTCATGTAAAGGTACAAGATCCCATTAATGAATGTAACTGTACCATAAACCTAAAATGTGCCAATAAACTCAATGAGGAAAAAAAATAATTAAAACTTGGAGGGCCAAGGATTTAGCTCTGTGGTACCACCGCCTGCTTCACAAGCACAAGGTCCTGAGTTCGATCCCCGTACCAAAAAAAAAAAAAAAAAAAGAAAAAAACTTGGAAACAGTCCAATTGCCCATCAATTAGAAACTGGATAAAGAAAACACACTTTTTAAATAAAATTGAATACTACTCAGCCATAGAAAATGACAAATTAGAGGCATTTATGGCTAAATGAATGCATATAGAGGTGATACTCAAGTGAAATAAATAGGACAGCCATATGTAAATAAATAGTTTCTCACATTAGAGAAACTAAAAATGTGAATGAGGATCAAAAGACATAACAGATAATGTGAAGTAGAAGAAAATGTCCAAAGGGGAAGAGGAAGTAGGAGGGCTTGAGGAAAGGAAAGAAGGGAAAGGAATTAATATGAGAAAAGGAAAAACTGGAAAAAAAGTCCTGGTAAATAGAGAGGGATGGAGGGGTTGAAGAGAGGGCAGGGAAATGGGGAAAAAATAAAAACCAAGATATATTATATAAAGGTATAAATTTCCAATGATGAATGTCATTATATTGTATACCTAAAATGTACCAATAAAATTAATAATAATAATAATAATAGAATTAACAGATGCTGGGATTTAGCTCAGTGGCTCTGTGCCTGCTTTGCAAGCGAAAGGTTCTGAGTTTGATTCCTGGTACCAAGAAAAAAAAAAAGAATTAATAGATGGGATTATATCAAATTAAAAAGCTTCAGCAAGGGAAAGCACCATAAAGAAATAGCCAAAAAGATTGAAGAGAGCCTACAGAATAAGAAAAAAATTTTGCTAACTATACCTTATACATAGGACAATTATGTGGAATATATAAAACAAAAAATTAGAACTCCTCCACAAAAGACCCAATTAAAAAAAAAACAGGCAACTGAAATGAACAGGCGCTTCAGTAAAACCACTATGGAAATCAGTATGGACATTACTCTAAAAACTAGCATCTTCTTAAGTGTGTTTCAACAAAAGTTTAATAATTTTTTCTCATAAAGATCTTTTACTTTCTTTGAGAATTTTCTGTGTAGGATCTTTACATATTTTTACTGCTATCATAAATGATATTTTATTAAATTATATTTTCTAAATGTTTATGGCCAATGAATAAAAACGGATTAAATTTTGTATATTGATTTTTTATGACACAATATTTCTAACCTCCTATTAACTACAATAATTTTATTATAGGTTTGTTTTGTGTCTTTTCTTTTCTAAATCTCTCTGGTTTGACAAAGGCCTCCACCATTGTACTCCTGATCTTCCAGGGAATGAAGTCAATTCTCATCATTTATGATTCTGTTTTTGCAAATTCACTTACTGGATACAACTTCTTTGTAAATTCTAAATCAATGCCTCTGGAGTCCTCTGTGCACATGGGCATGGGCAGAGTGAAGAGAAAAAATAGAGTCATCTGACAGGCAGTTTCCTAGCTGAGGACAAACACAGTGACCTCTGCCTTGTTTCACCACTCACACTGCAAGTATCCATTTCAAGGTCCATTGAATGCCATGTTTTCCACATTTTTGTGCTTTTTACTGGTGATTCATTGTTTAAAATAGTCCTAAACATAGTGCTGAAATGCTCCAAAGTGCAAGGAGGCTGTAATGTGCCTTAGCAAGAAAAATACATGAACTACATAAGCGCTTTAGGCAATTTCTATGTAGCCACATTCTCCTAAGAACATGTTCATTTTATTTAAATTTTCAAATATAGTAGGACAAAGTCTATTTTCTTACATTTTAAATCTTTGAAAAACTTATAGTTATATCCCCTTTCATATTCCTATTATGCTTGTGCCTTTTATCATTTTTTATCCTTAATCAATATGGAAAAATAACATTTTGAATTAGACAATCCAGAAAGGACCCAGGAGCTCATTACCTGTCTATAGAGGCTGTATAGCAGGATCTCCTACTCAACCAGGGGATATTACTGTATATACCAAGTCTCAACTTCCAGAGTCCCCTTCCCCAGCAACCCAAATCCTATTTCTCAGAAAGTCGTGGATGCTAGATGCTTTTGTTCTCAGATGACCCCTCATGCAGACTGCCCAGCCCAAGTCCTCTGTTTAAGTGCTCACCTATGTTTTGATCAAACTTGAAATCACAGAATACCAGGGGCATAACGTTCCCACCTGAAGCACTTCATGACATTGGAGCAATGCCCTTCATTCCCCCTACCATAGTCAATCTTTCCAGGGTGTAAGAAACAAGGCCTTCTCTACCAAAGGATATAAACAGGAGTGACTCCATCTTAAACTTTAGTATACCCTAGGCTGCCCCCATCCCTTATACCAGTGTTACAGTTATTACAGTTACAAGAAACTTCTGTTCAGCTTGGATCCAGGAAATACAACCAAGGACTTTCAGTTCCCCATACCCCAACACCCGTTTCTTAGCAACCCTGCCCAGCAACCCTTCAGCCAACCCCATCCTCTTGCGCCACTTACACTAACCAATTGGGATAGATCATGAACCTTCAGCCCAGCCAGTGGAGAAAAACTTTAGCTACTTCCCACCCTTTAGGCATAAAAAGGCTGCCTGCTGCAGCCTCTGGGTGGGCTTGCTACCTTGCCTTAGGGATGTTATGCACCCTATTGCAGAAGTAAACATGCCTTGTCAAGAGTTCTAGGTATCTGAGTGCTTTATTATTTGTACCAACAAATTGAGTCGGGGTATATTCCTAACAAGCAGTGTTCAATTTGATTACTCTTTTATAATCTCCTCCTTTGTGTATTTTCTAGTTTAATCTGCCATGATCCCTTTGTTGTACTTTTATGTAATTTTTCGGGATTTATCCTATTAATCTTTTCCTACTTCTTATATTAGACACCCAGCTTGTGGGGCTGGGGATTTAGTTCAGTGGTTCTACTGCCAGCCTCCTAAGCGCAAGGTGCCAGGTTCGATCCCCAGTACCAAATTAAATAAATAAATAAATAAAGTAAAATAAAAAGAGAGAGGTAAGAAAAAAAAATGAAATTCTTATAAAAAATGAAGGGGAAGTGTAATAAGGGGAAAATATGAGAAAATGAAAAAATGGAAATAAAGTATTTGTAAATAGGGAAAGGAGGAGGGGTTGAAGGGAGGGCAGGTACAAGGGAAAAAATGAGAAACAAGATCTCTCACGTAAAGGTACAAGATCCCAATGATGAATGTAACTGTACTGTATACCTAAATTGTACCAATAAACTCAAAGAGAGAAAAAAATAAAATAAAAGACACCCAGCTTATTAATGTTAATGTGTCTTTCTTTCTAACGTAAGTGTATGAAGCTAAAAACTTTCCCTCTAAGTAATAAGGATAACAAATTTTGATGTCTGATAGAATCACAATTCAATTCTATATACACTCTATGATTTACCAAATTGGGGTTATTTTATAAATATGGACAGCTATTTTTTTTTTTTTTTATCAGGGATCGAACTCGGGTCCTTGAATTTGCAAGGCAGGCAGCAGAACCACTGAGTTAAATCCCCGGCAATTTATTTTTAATTTTATTTTGAAAATCTGCAATCTTCCCCAAATATACTTGTGTAATAAATCTCCAAGAACTGAGAATATAGTTCAAAAATTAACATTCTGTCATTTTTGTGTTTTTTCCCCTCAATTTTTTATTAGTATGTTTGTGCTGCATAGTAAATACGCTTAACATGGGGGAACTGGTACAAATGTATATCCATCTTGATACTTTTTACTTCCTGTTTCATACCCTCTCCCATCTCCCTTCTATTCTCACATCTCCTTTCCATTCTTTCAAGAAATGAACTCTTTGATTCACTGATCCTTTGAATTGTGTTTAAACTCTCAATTTCATTAATTTTTACTCTGATCTATATAATTTCTTTCCTTCTGTTAGTTTCAGAATTGGACTATTCTTGTCTTTCTAGGACTTTGAGATGCATCATTTTGGGATTGCTCTATTCTTTTTTATGTTTTTTTCTAACATTTAATAGAAACTATGTGCAATAAATTTTTACTGTATCAGATAGCCACTGAAGAAATTTACATAGATTAGAAGGGAGATAGATGGTTAAGGAAGATCCAGTCTGTGGGATATTTTCTTGGAGCATGAAAATCAGAATTCAGTTCTGTCAGATTAAGTGGATGTTTTTTTAAAAAAAAAAAGGCCAGGGATTTAGCTCAGTGATCTCACTGCCTGCCTCACAAGCACAAGGTTTTGAATTTGATCCCTGGTACCAATAAATAAATAAATAAACAAACAAACAGATAAATAAATAAATAAATATGCGGGCCTTTGGGTAGATAATTAGACATTGAGACCACTAATATTTCAAAGGCAGCACTCTCTCTATTCTTTTTATATGTGGATTTACAGCTATAAATTTCCCTTTTAGAACTTCTTTCATTGTATGCAATAGGTATGGGTATGTTGTGTTTCCATTATCATTTGATTCTAGGAACTTTTTTATTTCTACCCTGATTTCTTCAGTGATCCTTTGATTAATTAATAATGTATTATTTCATCTCCATGTGTTTATATAGATTCTGTGGCTTTTTCTGCCATTGATTTTTAGTTTCATTCTGTTACAATCCAATAGTATGCAGGAGATTATTTCAATTTGCTTTTGTATTTAGTTAAGAAATTTTGGAAAAATTTCTAAGTGCTATTGATAAAAATGTATATTCTCTTGTTGGATGAAACATTCTATAGATATTTGATTCAATAGTATGGTTTAACTCTGCTATATCTTTGAGGTTAATTTTTCGTCTGGTTGACCTGTGACAGCGGGGTATGAAAGTCCCCTGCTGTGATTGTAGTGATAACTATCAGTCGTTTTAAATCTGGTAGTTTTATTTTCTGAAGTTGGATGTGCTGACATCTGAAGCATAGACATCTACAATCAGAATCTCTTCCTGTTGAATTGTTGCCTCTTCCAGTATGTAGTGGCCATCTTTGTCTCTTCTGATCCATTTGGATTTGAAGTCTGCTGGGTCTAAAGGATAACTACTCCAACTTATTTTCAGGCTCAGTTGGATGGAGTATCATTTCCCATCTTTCAGTTTCAGCTTTGTACTTCCCTGGATGAGATGTGTCTCCTAATTTGCCAATCTATGTCTTTGATTGGGAGTTGATACCATTGATATTGACGTTTACTGAATTCTCTCTTTGCTTCATTATGATGTGCTGTGCTTATTTGAGGTTCTATATGCTATACTTGAATATTTAATTCTTTCCCTAGATTTGAAATTTTTTATGTAGTTTTCTAATTTTTCCTTTATTTATAATTCCTTGGGCCGGGATTTAGCTCAGTGGTGTTGCCACCTGACTTGCAAGTGCAAGGTCCTGAGTTTGGTCCCTGGTACCACAAAAAAAACAAAAACAAACAAAACACACACACACACACACACACACACATATATGTATGTATAATTGAAGCTGGGCTTTTGTTTTTGCGCTTTTTTTTTTTTTAGTCAATCTGACAGCTGTTGGATGCAGCCTACATGGTATCTTGTCATTTTCAGGGAATCATTGAGTTTATGATCTACTATAGCCAATTTGTTTTCTATTTCTGACCCTCTGTCCTCACACTAGTGAAGTCTGCTATGACTTTTTCATATCATTTATCTCTGCTTGCTTTCCTTTCCTACTTTCTAATTGTTTTCCAAAGTGAACAGTCTTGTATTGTATTGCTTTGCTTAATTCAATTAGGTTATTATTTGTTTTCTTCTTTAAGCTCATCAAACATTTTATTGGTAAAATTCTTTTTCTATTTAGGTAATCTGAGGTTGTTAAACATCTTATGCATTTGTTTGTTTCTTCTATTTTCAAACATTTTTACCACTTGGTTTTGATTTCCTGCCTATAGCTTCTTCTACTTTAGAGTCTGTGAGATCAGCTTTTGAGGAGTTAGAAGGTTTGGGTAGCATCTTGTTACTTTGCTTTCTTGTGTCTCTATTGTTTTTGTTCTCTGAATTGAAGATCAGTTAGGGTAAACAAATTCTGTTACCACTGTGGAGATCTCTTTAGTTAGATTCTGTCTCCCTCTGATGTGTCCTTGAGTTTGTTTATATTTTTGGCTTAAACCCTTCTTCAACCCATTTAGCATAATATTTGAGGAGCTTCTTAATGTCCAACCTTCTTCTGGGAGCTTGATCCCCAGTACCAGAGTGCCAGTATGTGTTCAATTTATTTCACATAAAAATACAGTTTCAAGATGCATCTAATTACCTAGAAATGTCTTGAGTTTATCCTTCTTTATGGCAGAGTAGTACACCATTGCATACATTCATCCATTGATAGACATTTGGGCTGTTTCCAATATTTATCTGCTACAAATTCTACTACTATAAACATGTGTGCATATGTTGCTGCTGTAAGATGCTTTAAATTCTTTTGGGAAGATACCAGGAAGAGGAATAGCTGGGTCAAATGCAATCTCTTATTTAAGAGGAATCTCCACATTGATTTCTACAGTAGTTGCACCAATCTACACTCCCACCAACAGTGGAGAAGGGTTCCTTTTTCCCCACAGCCTTGCCAGTACTTGTTATTGGTTTATTTCTTGATAATACCCATTCTTTCTGGAGAGAGTATTATTTTGATTTTCATCTCTCAAATGACTAGTGATGGTGAACATTTTTTCTTATATTCATTTGTTGTTTATACTTCATCTGAGAAGTGGCTTTTCATTTCAGATACTCATTTTTTATTAGGTCTTCAAATTTGGGAGGCTGATCTTTTTTGAGTTCTTTATGTATTCTAGATATTAGTCCTGTGTCTGAGGAACAGCTGGCAAATATTTTCCCCACTCTTTGGATTGTCTCTTTACTCTGACGTTGGTTTCTTCTGCTGTGCAAAAGCTTTTTAATAAGATGAGATACCAGTTGTTGATTCTTTGTAATATTTCCTGTGATTGTTTTTTTCATAAAGCCTTTGCCCACATCAATGTCATCAAGAGTACTACCTATTCTATCTTCCAGAAAATTAAGTGTTTTTATTTTAATACTTAGATCTTTGAGGGGACTTAGCCCAGTGGTTCCACCTCCTGTCTCGCAAGCACAAGGAGCCTGGTTTGATCCCTGGTACGGAAAAAAAAATTTTAAAAACTTAGATCTTTGATACATTTTGATTTTAATTTACTGAATGGTGAGAGACACAGGCCTACATTTAATCTTTGACATGTGATAAACCAGTTTTTCCAGAATCATTTATTAAAGAGGCTATCTTTCTTCCAGTAAGAGTGGTCCCTCTGTCAAAGAAAGGGTGGAGTTATTTTTGCATCTTCTAGTCTGTTCCATTGATTTTTCAGGCCTTTTTTGTTTGTTTGTTTCATTTTGTTTGTTTGGTTGGTTTGTTGGGTTTTTTTCTGGTACCATGATGTTTTGTTCTGTAGTATAATTTCAAGTCACAGATGAGACCTCATTTTGGTTTTAATTTGTATTTTCTTGGTAACTAATATAAATAGCTTCTAAGATCATCCTCAATAACCCCTTACCTCTTATATTCATACCCTTACATAAAGGACTAGACTTAATGCTTGTTGTAATGAATAGAATGCCACACAACTGATGGGATATCACCTCTGTACAAGGTTTTGTAACTACATTACAAAAAACATTATGGCTTCCATTGGGGGCCGCTGTTGGACCCCTCTTATTTGAAAGCAAACTGCTGCAAAATTATTCTCAGATATTACTTTCTCAAGTATTTCCTCTGTCTCTTTTTTTTTTCGACTCCTTTTCAGAAACTCAAGTGAGATGGACAATGAGTGATCAAAACATACAATGTGAGTTTCTATTATTAAAAATTATTACAAAGCTGACATATTGCCATTATTCCCTTTCAAAACACTCCTCTGGCTTTAAACACACTTGTATCATTGTTCTTGCCACTTCATAAGCAATTCTGGAAGTTCTCTTTCATGTCTTTACAAGGTGGCATTTAACAAAATATGGTGAAGGCTGCGGCTGAGTGCCATGCAATGGAAAGTCAGGCTTATAAAAATATTACGGTGTGCCCTGTCCTTCTTACTCACTGGATCTGGCACCATGTGACTTCTGGCTCTTCTCCAAAGACAAAGTGACTGTGAAAAGTAAATGTTTTGAATCAATTCAGAACACTGAGGCATCCACCACAGTGAAACTAAAGACATGAAAGATTTCCGGAACTGCTATAGGAAGTGGCAAGAGTGATGGATAAGTGTACTCAAACAGAGGGGAAGCCTCAGGAGGCTGTAATAAAATATTTTAAACCTGCACCTTTTTATTATTCCTCACTTCTTACTTTCATTTCTACTATCTTAACTTCTTTTACCAGTTTTCTGTATCTTTCTCTGCTATATATTAGACAAATTCTCTTTTACTTCACAATTGCCTCTTCAGTTGTGTTTCCACTGCTGTGCAACACAGAGCATTATTTTGAGTTTGAGAATCTCTATCTCTGAAGCTATTAATTTATTCATTCATTCATTCACTTACATTATGTGGTACTGGGGTTGAACCCAGGGGCTTTCACTGAGCTACATTTCCAGCCTTTTTTACTATCTTATTTTGAGTTGAGGTCTTGCTAAGTTGCCCAGGCTGGCTTCAAACTTGCGATCCTCCTGCCTTGGCCTACTGAGTAGCTGGGATTATACGCATATACTGCCATGCCTGGCCCTCTTTTCAATTTCTAATTTCTTAATCTTTGTAGATATTTTCAATGCATTATTTTATTTCTTTACTTATTCTACTACTTCAGGCATTAGAATGATGCTTCTGATCATCCTAAAAACTGATGTAGTTTAATATCAGCTTCTACCTTCTCTGATTTCTACTGGCTTACATGGTATTTTCCATGGTATTTTGTAATTTTTGGCTGTGCACTCAATATGCCTTAGAATTTTATCTTTGGGAATTCTTTCAGGCCTATGTTGAAGACATATTCTTCCAAAGAGGGCATTTCTATTTTTTCTGTTAGATGCCTTGTCTATTTAAACCTACTCTACTTAAGGTTTGTGGAATCACCAGATATAAATTTTAGCATCAAGGATGTATGAGAGTAACCTAGCATCTGGAATATCAAGAAATTCACTCTCCTTCTATTCATCATCAAATTCAAGGAAGGCATTTGTGCTTTCTCATCATTGTAAGTAAACTTTCCAGTAAGATATCAGTCCTTAACTTTATTCCATGTCCATTTCCATGCAGGGGGACTATTAAAATATTTTTGACACCCTTAACTTGGACAGAATGACTTGAAATCTCTATGCATTGCTAAAGTTCAATTTATTTAGACAGTATAGGGCTGGAGATTTAGCTCAGTGGCACTGCACCTGCCTCACAAGCACAAGGTCCTGAGTTCAATCCTCAGTAAAATATCTATATCTATATCTATACCTGTAATCTCCTAAGCTTTTTTAGATAGCTTTCCAAGAAATCTAGCTATTCAAAGCATCCTCATGAGGCCTTATTAGTTATAGGATTCTGGAGGTTTAGAGCTAGAGATCACTCCATTCTTTCATTGTATAGCCAGGGAAGCTGAAATCCTAATAGCTGGAGCTAAATCTGCACCTTGTAGATTGCCTTGTTCAAAAGAAGCCACTGGGTTTAATACATGTGGCCTGGATGCCAGACCACATCTTTTGCCCCCAAACCCCTTTACTCATAGCATCAGTCACACGGCACAAGTCTTGTTCTCTGAAAGTTTCTTCACAATTTTGTAGTGCAAACATCCACCCAAAGGAACTTTTCCAATGGCCTAATAAAACAGAAAAGCATTGTTAATTTATGATTTAAAGTGAACTTCAGCTTCTATTTTAGGTCACATCTTTGATTTGGCCACTCATAATTTTTATGTGCTATTTGTGCACTTTATAGTCCGCTGGGAACCTGCCGTATAATGTGCACAATAGATTTATGCCTAGTTTATAGGCCTTACTATTTTAATTAACTGAAGAGGTTAATAGTTTTGTATATTTTATTTTATGGCACATATTTCACATATTCACTGTTTATCTGATAGTGCATTCTCAATCAGAAATGCAATCCCCAATTTTAGCACAGATCCCATGAGAAAATATAGCTTGCTTTGTGACAGGCACTTTATGACAACAATTTCTAGAACTGAATTATTGTCTACATATAATTCGTAGCATCGAATTTATAGGTGATGGGATTAGAATGTGTGGCTTATAATTTGAAGGGCGGTGTTAATAGCAGCAGAATTTTGACAACTTTCCATGAGAAAACCAAGAATTTATAATAATTTGGTGGAAGAGAAGGGATTGGAAATAAATAAGAATATATATTATTTACTGATGTGATATACAGTGATCTCATCCCAGTAGTGAATGATGCTAATTTTTTTATTTTATAGCAGAGTCTCTTTTCTAGAAAAGTTTAATATTGGTAATATTTTTTTCCTGGGCAGGACTGGAAAATTTTTGCTTATGTGAACTGCAAGACTGTTTTAAATAAGCAGTTATAATAATTCAGATGTGAAACTGCTTTAAAGTAAGGCAGGTACAGTGAAGATGTAGGACACTGGAAAATGTTAAATATTTGGAAAAGAAGGCAATATGAAAATAAGGAGAATCATCATTCATTCAAAGAAATTAAGTCAAATGTAGACTTAGCATTAAATACTTTCAGAACTATGATTTTATATTTTATGTTGTATCCACCGTGGTGACTTCCGTTACCATTTAATGTTAACAAATCATTTAACAAACATAGAAACCTGTCATGGTCATCCAGGTTGGCTTATCCATCTGCAAACTCTATCAGGCAGGTTCTCCAACAGGAGGTGGTTGTGGATGAATTATGTTTCAAATAGTAAAAAGTTTAATGTGGTAATGTTGGAAACTGGTACATCTCAATCACAATGATTAAAGCACATTTGGTGTTTATCGCATTCCTAAAACGAGGTCTTATAAGACTTTCTAATCCAAATCTCACTGGTAGCTTTACCATTATTAATAAAGTAGCACACAATTTTGACCTACCTCATGGAAAGCATGAGCTGTTCCATGTTGGAGACATTCAAGAAGGAGAGGAGGCTGGGCATTTATCTCAATGGTGCCATACCTGCCTGGCAAGTACAAGGTTCTGAGTTCTAGCCCCAGTACCAAAAAAAAAAAAAAGGACCTGCATGTCCCTCGGGATACCTTCAAGCTCTTGCTTCCTGAGCAAAGGTACACGTGACAAAAAACTAGATTTGGAAATGCACAAGTTGCTGGAGAATGTGGGACACAGAGAGCAATCAGAGTTGTGAATTGCTAGGTCAAACTGAAGCAAATTTAACCTGAAATTGCTCCTATCACTAGCAAAATACTCATCCATATGGTATAGGACAATGACAGCAAAACTTTCAGAGACCAAGTGCCCAAACGGCAACCCAAAACCCACTTATTTATCGCAAAGTGCCCAAATTGCAATTCAACCTGAATACTGAGGTTTTAGTTTAGAATAAACAACTCATACACTTGGCTTGTGTGCCCACAGAAAGTGCCCACTGAAGCACACATGCCATAGGTTCACCAACATTGGTATAGGAGAAAAGTATTGATCCAAAAGCTAGGAGTTTTGAGTTCAACTCCTAGCTCTGTTACTAAGTAATTACAAGATCTTGAGTAAACTTCTTCACTTTTCTGGACTGACACAGAACTCGTTCTTTTCAGCCTCAACCTTTTCCCTATTATGCACTTGTTTAGACTAAAGCAACCGTGGAGATATTCTCATGGAGACATTTGTCCACAGATGTTACGGGCATGGCACAAAATGCAGGGAAGGTATCAAAAGGCCTGGGACATGTCCTCAAGGACTTTATAACCTCACCCATAGGTCAGATGATTCTCATCCATAGGAAGCAAGAGCTAACTTGTGCAGTGCTAAAGATAGTGGTTGACCAGAGAGCAGAAAGGGGTGCAATTGTTGGGAAAAACTTTATCAAAGCACAGAAGAAGCAGAGCTTAGAAGACACTTGAATTAGGTCATCTAGGATAGGCAAGGCTTGCTTAAACTGGGGCATAAGTTAGATTATTTCAAAGTGGGAGAAAAGCATGGAATCAGGCATGCAAAACCAAGTACATCTTCTGAAGGGAACAGTAACTTACTTGTATGGAGAAAAAGGTGAGCATTGGGGTACAAGACTGACTTGAAAGATAACAACAAAACTGATCATGAGGACACTGGAAAAGAAAGAGTTCATACTTAATGCAGGCAGGTATTTGGAATTCTAGAACACATGGGGGATATGGTGAAGCCTTGTAGATAGGGAAGAAAATAATAAGATAGAACAGTATCAGAACAGAAAAGAGGATGGGATCAAGGACGGAGAAGGCCTTTTTGCAAATACTGATACGGTTTAGGGAGAGAGGCTTGAGTATGGGAGTTGTCAAGCTGGGCCTGGCTCTGCGACACACCTTTTTATGAAAACAAGGAGTGACCTATCTTAGTCCAAGGTTTCTGATACCATTATCTCTAGGCTTACAGCAGACTTCATTCACCCCATTTATATGACTAGTTCTCTCACCAGTGGACCTTTGAGCTTTCCTTCCCTCTGGGTTTTCTCCCGCATGCTCACAAAAATGTGCAAGCCTGACAAGAAGATTCTGCATCTATTTCCAGTATTCTCCTCTTCCTCCCCGCTCCTCCTCTTTCTTCTTCCCCTTCCAGCCAGTTTTGTTCAAGTAATTTTCTTTTTCTTTTGTTTTTGGAGATAGGATTACTGTGTAGTTCAGGTTGGGCTTGACCTACTATGTAGCCCAGGCTGGCCTCAGACTCATAGCTATCCTCCTGCCTCAGCCTAACTAGGACTGAGATTACAGGCATGTGTCGCCATGCCCAGCTCAAGTTTTCTGTACGCTGTGTAATTTATTTTCTTCACTCTTCAGCTATCAAGCTGTCTCTGCTCTACCAAGTACTTTCTTCTTCTAATGTTACAAATGCTTTTAGTTCTTACCTAGCTAGACAAGGGAGCCAGTTCTCCTTATCCAACTCCTCCTCCCTCCTTAAATAGTTAATTGTTTCTGTTCTCTTCTGTCACATAGGACTCCTGGTTTGTCTCCTATTGCTTGATCTCACTTCTCCAGCCCCGAAGACTCTTCTTGGAGGTTCATCTTCTGTGCATAAGTGATGTCCTCTTGTACCCCCAGTTCCATCCTGGGTTCAATCCTCTGCGCACTTCTACTTGTTGGACTAAGACTACATCTACAGAAGAGATCTCACTTCAGAACTTTAGACTCAGTCCACTGCTTTCTGGGCCTCTCCACTTGGATGTCCCACATACATTTCAAACTCAACCCTGCTCAAATTTGAATCTATTTTGCCTACCCCTGCCCCAAGTACACATGTACCAACTCCCCCTCCAATATGCCTTTTGCTGAAGGGCAGAAGTACCATCAATAGCCACACGGAAAGCTCACATCATATTTTACTTCCCTCGCTCTCTATCTCTCTCTCCTCCTCCTTCCCTCTTTCTCTCTCTGTCTCTCTCCCTCTGTCCCTCTCTCTCTCCTCTCTCTCATGCCAATTTTTCATCAATTACAATCGTGTTAATTGTATCTCTCCCAGGACATTAGGAAATCCCCAGTTAGGCTTTCCGAAAAGAAACTTTATAATGCTCTGCTCATCTGGGAGATTGCTGATAATCTTATCAGTATACAAAAAGGAAATGTTTTAATACTATATATTAGGAAAAAGAATTTAAATATTCAAATGGGTTTGCATTCATTGGTAATAAATGTTTTGGGCCTGATATAATAATCCTGGTATTGAATATATTCTTGGAAGGCTGCTTTTGAAGCACTGAATTGAATTTGCTGTAAAAATGTGCATTTAATATTGGTTAATGTGGTAAGTTAGTTCTAGAAGCCCTAGGAATAACATCTGCTATTTGGTGATAAGGCATCACTTTTAAAATCTACTGATGAAGTAGCAAGGGTACAGTCAGTCAGCAGGAGGTGGCCTGTAAGGTTGGTTAAAGCATATTAAGGTACCTGTTGGAGGCTAATTCTGATTTTCAGAGTCCTTTTTTTTGTTTAAAAATTTGGTTCACCCAGAGCCTCCCAAGGAGGGTTACATCATCTTACCTGCCAAGATCCTTCTTTCCAGCCTACTTGTGGTGATAAATTTCATGAAAGCAAAATACCATCAGCTACTGAATTGTTTTTGATATAAATGAAACCTTTTAAAAGGGTGTGGTGGTTGATCCGTGTTCCCCTCAAAGATGTCCAATCCCTAACTTCTGTGTGCTGTAAATGTGACCTTATTTGGAAAGAGGATCTTTACAGGTGTAATCAGGTTAAGAGGAGGCCACATAGGTGTAATGTAAATACAAATGAAATGACTGGCACTCTTGTAAGAAGAGACAAACTTGGACCCAGAGACACAAAAAAAGCTGTTTGAAGACAGAGGCAGGGATTAGAATGACCTGAATCATCTGTCCAAGCCAAGCAATGGTGGGAAGTGCCAGATGATATTAGAAGCTAGGACAGAAGCTCAAAACAGATTCTCCCATGGAACCTCAAAGGAAGCCTTGATTTGGGATTTTTCATTTCTGTTTGTTCTTTTTTTTCTCTTATTGAGTTTATTGGTACATTTTAGGTATACAGTAGAGTTGCATTCATTATTGGGATCTTGCACCTTTACATGACAGGTCTTGGTTCTCATTTTTTCCCCTTATCCCTGCCCTCCCTTCACCCCCTCCTCCCCCTTAGTACATTTTAGGTATACAGTAGAGTTGCATTCATTATTGGGATCTTGCACCTTTACATGACAGGTCTTGGTTCTCATTTTTTCCCCTTATCCCTGCCCTCCCTTCACCCCCTCCTCCCTTCCCTATTTACAAATACTTTATTTCCATTTTTTCATTTCATTTCTGTTTGTTCTAAGCCACCCCATCTGCGGGGCTCCCATGGAGCATTCCTAGGGGGCATAGAAATGGAAATGAAAGGCAGACCTATAAAACCCTCACCACAGATTAAATTGACACTCTGCTGTCTTAGAACTCTCAGACCCACCTGCTTTCCCTACGTAGGCCTCATCACATCTTGTCTGGCTTTTATATATAAGGGCCTCATGCCTCCTTTCCCTGCTTCAGTCTCACATTAGAAAAGGGGAAAGCTTAACTTTATAACAGTCACATTTATTGAGAGCTACACTTCTGACACTGCCTTAAACAATTAGCTCAGTGTGTAAAGTACAGACAGAATCCCAGTGAAGATCCTAATCTCTTTCATCTTATTCTTCTCAAGAGCCCTATGCAGTGAGTAGCACAGTAAACCTCATTTGGGGCAGAGAGGTGGTAACCCAGAGAAGTTGAGTCATTCACCTGAGGCCACACAGCTACAGTTCGAACACAGATCTAGCTAACTCACACATTATTTACTGTAATATTGTAATGCATGGGGAAAAATCACAGTAAAATGCTTGAAGGCAGGTGTAGTCCCTTAAGTGGCCAGAGTGCCCTTTGAGAATGGGATGAGACATCAGCTTTATTTGTCAACGCAGTTGCTAAAAAGTCTCAGATCTGCCTCAAATTGAGACCCAGTATGAGTCAAATTGTGGATAAGAAACGCCATGTCCCAGGCTTTCTCCTCCTCTATGAATCGCTGCTTATCTTTCCTCAACCTCCTCCAGCCTGGACCGTGGGCAGAGTCCTAAGGCTTCTGAGCCCTCTCTTATGGGGACCTGGATTTCCTAAGGTGATCCAAGGCTAAGCCAGAATGTTATCAGAAACTTTCCCAGGAGTGCAGTGAAAGTTAATGTGTATAAAGTGCTCCGAGAGACACTGATAAAAGATGTTAAGTGGCATTAATAGAACACATTCTGCAGGCCCCATGTCTCTCTCTGGCTTGATGGATATGCGTCTCTCTTGCACAGTAGGTGGACACTTTGCTTCAGATGAATTGAGCTCATTAATTAGAAAGCTGCTTGCAGTTTATTGTGAAGGATGCTCAGTTATTACTGTAATTAGGATTCTGAGCCAACCTTTAGATTATCTCTCTGTAAACATATGGGGAGAGGGGAGCTGACTCCTTGAACCCATTGTGTTCCTAGTTGCCAAATTCAAGCCCATTATCTTGCACAGACAGTCTCTAATAAAATGAGGAGAGCCCGATATCCATGGTGCTTTTTCTTAGACGCCTCCCCCTAAGCACAATAGTGATTAATGTATTGCTTAATAGAACTTCTTTCTTTCCAGACATTAACACAATTCTGCACCTGTAACAACTCTATATATCATATTCATTCAACATCTAGTGGATTTTTAAAAAGCAATAATCAAGCTCCTTTAACCATTTGCCACCAACAGGTACTTCCATTAGCCAGAGAACCTGCAGTTCCTTCAACACAATTTTTCTCAAAACTGACTGCACCTGAGAAGCCTATATGGCACATTAAAAACTTCTGATGACCAGGTACCAGTTTCAGAAATTCTGATGCATTTGAATTTGGGGTGGGAATCAGGTGTGTGCATGCATATGTGTGTGTGTGTGTGTGTGTGTGTGTGTGTGTGTGTGTTTGTTGTATTGTCTCTTGTTTTTTCTCTTTTGTTTCATCCTTTAAATAGCAGGCTTTATTCTTTAAAGCAGATTTGGGCTGAAAAATTAAGCACATAGTACTGAGAGTTATTCTGTAAATTTCATAGAAAGAATTTTCAAAGAATCCTGAGTCATTCAAATGTACAGGAGAGACTAAGAACTCAGTATTAGAATAACCACTGGAGAGTTCCTACATAGCTGGAATCCAACAATCCTTTTAAAATTAATTGCTGATTAAATCACAGCCCAAGCTCTCAAATTTTCTCTATTTCTTTCCTTAACGTAACAGTCCACACTTCAGAATATGGTTGGCATTCACTCAAACACACAAGACTGCACTCAGCACCGTGGACTGTGCCTTCAGACTGCATAATGAATGGTCTTATCAGTTATTACAGGTCTTGGAAGGTTCTCTTCCTTGTTAGATTAAAGGGAATATAAATAGAGATAATATAAGCAGTGGCCGTCTAGAGCTCACTTGGAATGGCTGATGATTTGCAGAATTTATAGAAAATTTCCATGTTGTTCTGAAAAGGAGTTTTGGAGTATTTTTAACATTAGTACATATGCTAGGTGGATAATTAAGTAGAATCAAGGCAGCAATTCATTTCAAGAAGAATAGAAAATATGAAAAAGGTTTTTTATAGTACCTTAAAAGGAGGTATATGTTTTATACTTTGAGTCCATATCATCCTTATTCATTCAAAAATTTTTATCCACTCCCTATTATATTCCAGATTCTGGGTACTGTGGATCAACAAGGAGCCAAACAAGCTATAGAGTTGCTGTCAGAGAGCTTTTATTCTAGCAACATGTTACAAAACTGTTCTTTCACTTTAAAGTTACCATTGACATTGCCTCGGTACAGCTGAGTACTTTTGGAAATGTGAAATATTATGTAAATTCTAAATATTGACATCTCTGTGGTATTTCTCATACCAATAGCAAAATAGAAAAAGCTCCAAATTCATTATGAAATGCCCTTAATTCTTAAATTTGACTTTAGAAAAAGTTAACTAATGAGCTGTAACAGCTGAATTATTAAAGTATAAATTATATAAAGTATAGAAATAAAAATTAAAGTTCTTTTCATAAGGTTAATAGCTTGTGGGCCTTTTGGTTCTATTTATGTTGATAACCACCTATTTTAGAAATTTTTGGAAAGAAATCTTTATTTAGTGAAGGGTGCTGATATCTATCAATTAGCTTTTGCTGCATAACAAACATCCTTTAAAATGAAGCAACTTAAGACAGCACCATTTCATTTAGCTCAAATCCTGCAAGTTAGCTAGGAGTTTCTTCTTACAGCTAACTCCTGTGCACCCTCATGTGCTTCTCTCCCTGGTGGATGGGCTCTGTCGCATGACTGGTAGTTGGCAGATGGATTGTACAAGGTCCCAGTCAGGACAGATCCTTTCAGCTTCATGCAGCCTCCCATGCTCCAGTAGGCAGGCCTAGCTTCTTCAAGTGGTTGTCTGGGATTCCAAAAACCAAGAAGAGAGTGCAAATCCTAATGCTCAGGTACTTTTCAAGCATTAGATGCGTCACATTCTCCATTGTCTTTGGACAAGGTCTAGAGAAGCGATCCCTCCAAAACAAGAAATGGGGGCCTCAACTCATTCCCACAAAATAGGCTCTTGGCTTGTCATGGAAAAGTATTCCAGAATACTTTAGTGAGAGGTGTAAATAGATTTACTAGGCAGAATTAAGGAAGTATACACTCAGAAAAAAAGAGAGTCTGGGTCCTCAAGAGAGAGGCCCATCATGGTCTAGGGCTGGGGTTTTTATGTGGTTCTGGGAGTGTCCTCAAGACTGGATGGGATGTGTTTTCCTAGCGTCTGTCAAGCTACCTGTTAGTGGACTAGGTTAGAATGCAAGTAATTTCCATGTGTTTGAAGTTTAGATACATGGTAACCCCTTAATAGTACTGTTTCCTTAAGGTAGAAATCTGTGGAATTAGTGAATCTATGGCATCAGAGGAAAATTGACAGGCTCAATTTACAGATGAAAAGCATGGGCTCAATTTACAGGCTGATTGTATTTTTAAGACTCTTAGGAATTTTTGGAATGAGTTTCCTGAAAGGGAAAAACAACTGACAGGGGTTGGAAAAAAAAACCCACTCTAACCTTGACTAACTTTGTCCTAAAGCTGCAGGAATTTTTTAAATACAATTTTTAAATTACATTTTTCCTTGACTCTTTTCTACTTGTCTTTGTTTCTTCTGCACAGTGCACTTCTCACTGTTGTCCCACTGATCAGGGCAGTTCATGTGATGGAGCCCAGAGTCACAGTGGGAGAGAACTACAAGAGTGCAAAGAAGGAAATTATTAGGCTCGTTTGTGTAAACAGCTTAGCCCAGTACCCCATTGCTAGAGCAGTTTCCTAGGGAAGAATCTCTCAGAAGTTGTTATTTTGTAAGGACAGTTCCTACATAAGTCCCAGTGCCCATTAAGCTCAGATCCAATTGTTCCCAGCAAGGATGGCTTAGGAACCGTGGCACCACAACATTGCCCTTCCTGCAGTGCTGACATTAGAGGTACACACTATCTGTGTCCCCTAGCTTGTGTAGAGTTCCACCCAAGAGCTAGGCTTTCCTATCTTAAAGTAGCTTCATAATTCTCATACGTATGCTAATCTCCAAGGGAATCGAGTCCCTGGGTATTTAAGGAAAGGGCATTTGTGTTGTGTTGTGAATCTCTCCCGGGACTCAAACCCAAACTATCTTCTTCTTTGTTCAGCCAGAAATATAAACAAGTCACTAGCAGAGAATCAGAGAATCAGAATGCACAGGGACCAGGTAGAGCAAGAGGCTCAGGAAAAAGTTCTATTTTCTTGAACACTGAGACCACAATGTGAACAAGCCTGGCCAGACTACTGGAGCATGGGGTGAAGAGGATCTGTCCCAGTTGGGACCCTGAACATCTGCCAACTGCTAGTCCTGTGAGAGAGCACATCTACCTGGGACCAAAGCATGTCCCTGATGGGGTTAGCTGAGCCATTCCAAAAGAAACTCCCAGCTGATCTGGAGAATTAGGAATTAAACAAAATGGCAGAGTTTTAACATATTTGATTTAAGTGATGTTTGTTACACCTCTCGAGCAGACTCAGATTAAAACTCTTCCCTTAAAGACAAGAAAGTGTAATCTGAAGATTCTAGCATATACATGTCTGTGTTTGGAATTTAATAAAATTGTTCTGTAATGTACTGTGACTGTCTCATCTGAATATAACTGCCACAAATCACTCCATAGGCTCATGCAGGAGGCCATGGAATCTAATGGTTACAACAGGTTCTTAGCAAAAGACCCCTCAATTCCTACTTCCTTGATTTATTGCCTTGAACTAAAACCTACGTAGATCTCGGTTTCTGTATCAGTATTAATGTTCTCCAGAGAAACAGAGCCAAGAGAAGAGAGAGGGGTTTAAGGAATTGGTTCTACAATTACAGGGCCTACCAAGGCTAAAATCTGTAAGACCAGTGAGCAGTTGACAAACTCAGATAAGAACCGATTCATTGTATCTGAGTTCTGCAGGAGAGCAGTCTG
>NW_022900942.1:24002501-24018892 GCF_012274545.1 Fukomys damarensis | reverse complement strand
TGGATGGGTGGATGGGTGGATGGGTGGGTATTTTTTTCTTACTCCCCAGAGTTGCATCCCTTTGTACGTTAGGGCTGCTATACCAGAATACTATAGGTATTTTGGATAATTTACAAATTAAAGAAATGTACTTCTCATAGTTCTAGAAGCTGAGAAGCCCAATATCAAGGCACTGGCAGATTCGGTGTCTGTTGCAGGCTCACTCACTGCTCCCAAGATGATGCCTCATTTCTGCATTGGCTCATGGCAAAAGGCCAAAGACCACTCTACAAAGTCTCATTTATAGTAGCATTGATTCCTCCCCAAGGTCCCACTTTCCAGGAGTGTCCACATTGGCAATTAAGTTTCAACTTGAATTTTTTTTTTGGAGGGGGGACATATTCAGAGCATCGCAATCTCTAAACCAAATGACACTTATTGTTTACACCTCAAAACTAGGTTTATAGAAAACTGGGATATTTACCAGACAATTCTGTTATAAAACAGAGTGTGATTAGAAATGCACAGAAGCAATTTTTATTTACTTATTTATTTACTTACTTACTTATTTATTGAGCCATATTGGGAATTGAACCCAGGACCTTCACACTGAGCTGCATCTCGAAGCTTATTTTTTATTTTGAGATAGGGTCAAGATGCTTATGAGTTATCCTTGTTTCTAAAGATGTTCCCAAAATAGGGTCAAGATGCTTATGAGTTATCCTTGTTTCTAAAGATGTTCCCAAATCTATTGATTCACTGTTGACACCAACCCAACCTGTGCTCAAAAAAAACCAAATGCTGTAAGATTTAATCTGTGCGTCTGAGAGTCTTACAGTCTAGTTGAGCTCATGAAACCAATCTATTGAGTGATTATGTCTTATGAAGAAATAAAGAGAGAGTAGGACAAAATAATTACATTTTCTGTCCTGCCTATATAACATTACATTACAAGAATGTTATTAGGGTTTAAATATAAAATGTCTCCTAAAATGTCTCCCTTCTTTGGAAGGTGAATGGATAATGGGGTATTATAGCTAATTTCTTTGATAAGTTCATATCAGAATGTGCTATTAGACTGTGGGGTCTGATTGGAGGTGGGTCACTGGGGGTGTCCCCGGAAGGGTAGATTTATATCCCCAGTGCCTCTCTCTCTCTCTCTCTCTCTCTCTCTCTCTCTCTCTCTCTCTCTCTCTCCTTTTCTCTGTTTCCTGGCTGCCATTAAATGAGCAGCTTTCCTCACCAGGCCCTTCCACCATGGTGTTTCTGCCTTGGAGCAAGCTAACTTTGGACTGTACCCTCAGGGAATTATGAGTCAAATAAACCTCTCTTCCTATAAGTTCTGGGTGTTGGGTATCTTGTCTTAACAATGCAAAAGTGACTAATACAATGGTATAAACATAACAAGTGCTACAGGAAAGAAGGGCTCTCAAGACCAGGGGTTGGGAGACTGGGAAAAGTCATCATGAAGAGGTGAGATAAAGGAAAGTTAAGGCTTACACCAGACGTAGGGAACTCAAATATCCCCAGGGTCCAGGGAAAGAACACCAATGAATAAGAGTAACTGCAGGATCGAAATATTATACATGTTCACTAAGGATGGGGTAACCATACCTATCTTCTTTAGGAGGAAAGGTCTGCGGTAATATAGGCCATCTGATTTTTTTAAGAAATGTTAGAAATCCACACATTCATAAGAAATAGCCATATTTTTAAGTATTGACGACAAAGATAAACACTGCTGCAGGTCAAGTAACACCACCTGGGTTGTGTTGGACCACCTCTTTGCAGGTCTGACCTAAGTCACCAGCAAGGTCAGAGATGGCAGCCGGAGGACCATTCTTTCTTTTCCTAGTTAATCCAGACCTTTGCATTTCATATGCCTCTAGTTTTACTGGATGCAGAATATATTTAACCCTACTTAAACTGATATTCGATAGAATGCCTTTACTTTGCATAATTCCTTAATTTTGAAGAGGAAGTTTAAGATATTTGTCCCCCCTCAACATGATTTGCTCTGTCGACAGTAACTGTCTTGAGCCTCCGGCACACTAGTGAGACTGGTGGAGAGGGGCTGGCCTTGATTAATTAAACCCTGTTTGCTGAGAGCAAATGGCAAGGGCCCTCAATCACACTTCATGCCTCTTTTGCCTCCTCGGGAGGAAGCCTGGGTCTGGAATTGCAAAACTGCTACTACGAAAAACATTCCTCCTTACTTCTTATTTTATTTATTTTTACTGTAGAAAAACGTACATACTATTTTTCATTTAACTGTTTTTGAGAGTACAGTTCAGTGGCATTAAGTACATTCACAATGTTGTAAGACTATCACCATTATCTATTTCCAGGCTTTTATTTCATCATTCCAAACAGAAACTTCATATGTGTTATACAGTAACATTCCATTTCTCTTTCCCCTAGTGTTTTCCCCCACCCTTCTCTCTCAGAGATAGAACCCAAGGAATTCATACTATGCTATATTCCCAGTCTTTTTTTTTTATTTTGACATAGGATCTCACTAAGTTGCCCAAGTTAACCTTGATCCTACTATCCTCCTGCCTCATCCTCCTGAGTAGTTGGGATTACAGAAAGGCATCACAGTGCCTGGCTTCAATCTTTCTTTCTTTGTTTCTTTCTTTCTTTGTGAATTTGCTTATTCTAAGTATATCACATAAGTGGAATATATTAGTAACTTTTTCTTTGCTGAGACACAATACCTAACACCCACAATTCAGAGGATTAATTTGGCTTATGGTTTCAGTCCCTGGTCAGTTGGCCCCAACACAGAAACATTGTGGTAGGTAAGGTAAAGCAAAGATACTTAGTTCATGACAACCAGGAAGTAGAGAAAGGGAACAAAGCCAGAGAGGAAGGGGTCAGAGAGCAGATATGGCCCCCTAGGTCACACCTCCACTATCCACCTAGCCATACTCAAAAGCGTGCTTTACTAATCCCCTGGGCTGTTTCTCCACCCACCAAATTGAAATCTACTTTAACCAGAATCATTCAACATTTGCCCTTCTGTGTCTGGCCTCTTTCCTTCAGCAGGATATCGTCAATGTCATCTATGTCCATAGCAAATATCACACAGTCCGTTGCTGTTTTTCCCTTCCCTTTCTTCGCGTTTCCTTCATCCTCTTCTCTATTTTAGTTGTGAATATACACCCCCAAAAATAATATTTTTAGCACCAAAACTCCTTAATTACATATCATTCAAAGCTTCAATTCTCTTAAGAGGAAAGGATCCTGGTTTATCCAAACCTATGATTTTTCAGACTGTTTACACTTGAAACCTGGCACAGTCATGAGCTACCTGCTTGGCTCTAGAAGAATGATTTAACTTTTTTCTGCCTTAGCATTCTCATCTGAAAAGCCAAGATAGCAACAATTCTTAGGAATGCTGATACGTTTGCACAGACTTGCACATAGCAGCTCCCACTTACTCAGAAAACTTTGAGTACTTTCATTCCAGGGACTGGTTATATAATAAAGAACTATGCATCTATTCAAATGTATAAGTCTCTTAAATAAAATAATTCACTGAAATAAGCCCTTGGTATTAAATAGGCACTATTTACTAATCAGAAACTGACTGGTACAAAGGACTACATGTGGTAGAAAGAGCCCCCAAGCTGGGCACATTTATCTGGAGGATACACCGTGGCCTCATCCTCTCTCTGGAGACTGGAAGCAGAGCCCATGTCACACAGCAGGGTCACTGTAACCATTATCAAAGGAAACAGAGGGAAATATTTGGAATAAAAAGCATAGAAATAAACAGAGGGAGGAAGGGAGAATAAAGGAGAAATCTCAGCAGTTTGAGGCTCCATTTAAGCACAGAAATCCTGTCACACACCCAACCCGAAGCCACAGGAGCCTTTTCAACACCCTAGCACTGTACAAGGGGAACAGAGGCAAGTGAGGTGATAAACACAAAGAAAGAAGTACTTAGGATGTGCCACCTGCCTCGCATGCACAAGGACCCGAGTTCAATCCCTGGTACTGAAAAATAAAAAAGAAGTATTTAGGATACCAAGGACCACAGAGGTGGAACAGCTGAGACCTTGCTACTTGGGAGAAAACCTTTCTGGTACATGAGATGTGTGCACTGGATTTTATAAATGGAGGAGCAGTTTCTGGGTTGGAACACATGAACGTATCTCCACATATAGTCAAATGCATTCCAAAACATTCAAAAATCGTTATTTGTGTGTATGTATGGGTCAAACCCAGGGACTCTCTACTACTGAACTACATCCTCAGCCCCCCTTTTCTTTTCTCTCCCCTGCTCTCTCCTTCCTTCCTTTCTTTCCTTCTTTCTTGATTTTTTTTTCCTTCCTTCCTTGCCTTCCTTCCTTCCTTCTTTTCTGTGGTACTAGGGATTGAACCCAGGGCCTTCCCAGTGAGTCATATCCCCAGTCTTTTTTCATTCTTTGAGACAAGGTCTTGCTAAGTTGCCTAGGAAGGACTTGAACTTGCAATCCTTCCAGTGTGCTGGGATTATAGGCCTGAGCAACTGGCTACATTTAAAATATTTTGACCCTGCTTAAAAATAGCTTGAATGTTAGACATGGTGGTGTACACTTATAACCCCAGCTACCAAGAAGGCTGAGGCAAGAGGATCACAAGTTCAAAGTCAGGCTGGGCAACTTGTCTCAGAATTTAAAAATAAAAAGGCAGGAGATGTGGCTTAGTAGTAAAGTACTTGTCTAGCATGTGTGGGGCCCTGGATTTGATCCTTAGCATTGAGGGAAAAAAGACTGGAGAGGCAAAAAGGGGGAGTTTCATGAAGAACTCAAGGCATTAGGCTAAGCTGACTAGATTCTGCTGGTGGGAGCCAGAAAAGGGTTTAATCAGGACAGCGCATACTCAGAGATCTATAGACTTTGAAAGATCACTCCAGCCCTAGTGAAAAGTAGATGGTAGACATAGAACAGGGGGCAGGGACATTAGCCAGGAGGCAACTGAAAACTTCTGATGAACATCTGGACCAGGGGAAATAGAAGAAAAATAAGCAGACTGACTCTTTCATTAGTCTTTATAGTCATTCGTTTAATATGTAGTTCATAAGCATTCCGCCACTGACCAAAGTACTCCATTAGTACATTTTATACTGTTAAGTTTCAGAAGTATTTTCATGGGCTTCATTATCTGTTTGATCCCCAGTGCAGCTATGTAAGGAGTAAGGGGAGGTTCTACTATTCAAGTTTAACAGATGAAGAAACCGAGGTTCTGAGAAATGAATTCATTTTTCCCATGATTAAACAGATAGGAAACTGCAAAGCCTGGGTTAGACCCCAATATATTTAATCCAGCCCAGGATATCATTAGCTCAAAACAGTTTCCCTATCTACGCAACCTCAGGAAATGTAAGTTGGCTTGACATCTCTCTATCGGTCATTGGGATGAAATTTTTCAAAGAAAGTCCAAACTTTATCAGCCTGTAGAATTCTCCAAGTTATGGATCTGGAAACAATGGCCGGGCAAGCAGGAAGGAATGCAGAAATGTTTCTGGCTTGCTTTTAACTAAGCAGTGAATCTACTTGTACACACACACACACACACACACACACACACACACACACACAACACAGATCTGGCACAGTGAATAAGGAGGTGGCTGACAGGATGCCTTTGTCCTCCCTGCTGCTGGCTAAAATCCGTGCATCAGATGGAAAGGCTAACGGTGCTATGATGCTCCGCCTCCATCACTAAGAAAACCAAAAAGCATTTGGTGACCTATTTAGGCTTAATTTGCTTTTAGGCTCCTCTGCTAGCTGTGCGAGCTGAGAAGTACACTGTTGCTCAGCCCATTAATATCCACTAATGTTGTTTGGAGCCTCCGTTCTCCTTCATCTCAAACCTGTGTGGCTTCTGAAAGGCCAAGGTCACATCTTCTACCTCTTGCTAAGAACATCATTTATTGGTTGCTCCCAGACCTACTCGCCCAAAAAGCATTTTCCATTCAGAGTTAAATCTGGCTTATTCTGCCCGTGTACTTACATACTGGTCTGAATTTTACTGCCATAAAAAGAGATTAGTCCTGCTGTAATAATATTTTCCATTTGGAGAGTACTTTGGGCTGAGAGACCTATTCAAAGCCACATTGTTTTGATGTAGCCTTTTAAAAACCAGCCACTTTATTCCACATGACTTTGACTGTGAGGTCAAAGGATAGCATCTAGACCCCCCTGATACAGGGGACAAACTTAAAGAAGGCAATTTTATTTTTTAAACTGTTGAGATAGGGGGTGCTGAAACCTCAAATTTAGCTGAGGTGGGACTCGGGAACAGCAACAGTATTTGGGTTCTTTTGATCCTGTTATTATTAGGAATTTTCTCCTGTGTAGGATTCTGCCAAGAAGACCTTCAATTCTTTCCCTTTGATTGGTTCCTTCTTGACACCCCCTCACCCAGTGTGGACCAGAACTTCCTGGGTGCTTGTTTGAGCCAGGTTTTCCCTACACTGTCCAGGCTACCTTTGAAATTGTGATCCTCCTGCCTCAGCCTCCCAAGTAACTGGGATTCAGGAGTATGACACCACAGTCAGCTTCAGTGGTTTTCCTTTTTCCTCCTTGTATCCAGGTTGAAACTATGAAAGACCTTTCATGGACTTCAATCATTAGTCCCAGAAGCTCCCCTTGGTAAATCACAAAATAAACATCCTTTCAGGGAAGGAGTCGCTGCCCTTGCTGAGGTGGGGACAGGCACCCCTTATCTTCTGTTGCCCTTGCCCTACACAGGGTTGCATGTGTTCCTTTCTGATTGCTCCAACCTGGCCCTGGGGTTTAGCAATGCTTCTCTTATTCTCTTGTTGCATATATCAATAAAAAAAATCTAGCCCAGCATAGTGACCCATTTCTCTAATCCTAGGACTTGGAGGACTGAGGCAGAAGGATCACTATGAGTTCCAGGCCAGTCTGAGCTACATATAGAAAGACCCTGACTCAAAAAAAAAAAAAAATTACTAGCAGTTGCTCCACAAGAGAGCTCATGCTTGTAATTGAGGCAGGAGATTGAAGTTCAAGGCCAGCCTGGCAACTTAGTGAGACTCTATCTCAAAACAAAAATAAAAAGGCTAATATTGGAGCACTCCTGGGTCCCAGTAGAGCATGAATGTGCGCATGCGTGCGCACACGCATGCGTGCGTGCGCGCACACACACACACACACACACATGGCTAGAGGTATGCTCCTAAAATGCCATGACTTGTGAAAATTGCAAGATCAACCAGCTTAACCAGGCATTTCCAGAAGGGAAGTCTTTTGACTAATGTTTTTAGACTGCTTACTCTCCATATATCACCAATTCTCATCTGCCAGTCCCAAGCAGATCATTTATATATGCCCAAAATCCCTGGGTAATGGGTATGCTATAAAAATAAATGGAATAAATAAATTAGTTTCTGGCTTTCTGAAATAAATCCAGTTGAATTAGATGTTTCTAAATTCACTCAGTCTTGAAGGGGATAGTGGAGATGGTAATGAAATGAGAAATGGGCTTTTTATTTGTGGAAAAGCAAGAAGATGGAAAAAAAACTCATTCAAAAAAGGAATGAAAAATTCAAGGATGAGAATCATGCGTGCACAGGGGATTTGTTATTTTTGAGGCCTTGTCTCCCAACAGCCTTTTTCTATAGTCTCCGTTCAGCTTATGTCTCTAGAACCTTCCACTGAGATTTGAATGCAGGTCTTTCCAGGTAGAGTCAGTGATGGTTTGTTACTTGATAAATATTATATCTGCCCAAAGAGAAGCTAAGATTATTTCCCTCTCAAAACAGTACATCTCTGGGGCTGAGGGTATAGATCAGCTGTAGAGCCCTTGGGGGTCTGGGTTCAGTTCCCAGCACAGAGGGAAAGAGGGAGGATTTCCCAGTATGAGTTCATATACTTTGAATAAACAAAGTTCTACCTTTGTTAGACACAAGGCCTAGAAACGCACACATACTCCAATGTCAAGTAGCAATGCTTTATACCAAGTACTTCCTACATTTTTCTTTATTTTGGTGCTAGTGACTGAACCCAAGACCTCATGCCTGCTAAGCACATGCTCCACCACTGAGTCACATTCACATTTGTGCTTTAATCCTCCCAGCAATCCTATAAATTAGGTTCACTGAAATATGAAGAAACTGTGAATTTCATATTCTTAAGACGTCATCTGATAGAATTGGTTTTTAAAGAAGTAAAAGGGGAAAAATAAGATTTAAAATGTGTTGCACAGTCAAGGTGAATTATAAAATAGACATTTGATATCTGTAGCTACAGAAGTGAATCTATTCACTTTTGATCTGATTTAAACTTCAGTTAGTCTAAATTATATTTTTTTTCTTCTTTAGATATCCCTGGAAACTTTAGCATATGCAATATTTATAGTGCACGTATATAAGATTGAGTTGACAGTTATTTGGGAAACCAGTGAAATGTATCTGATCTCACTCTATCTAGTTACAGTAAGGACTAGCATGGATATTCTCACTCACTCATGTCCTTCTGTCCCCTTCAAGCCAGATCAGGGCAAGAATAAGGGGGCTCTCAGATGGTCAGTGCCCTCTGGTACCTTACCTGCCCCACTCTAGCCTAATCCATGCTTTCTCCCTCCTGGACCATCCCATACAATTGAATATAACAGAATGGATTGTGGTAATGTATTCGTGTTAATGGACATTAAGAAAAATGCACAGTATCTGTAGGTTGTCAAAGCAAAAGTTTTAGTGGATCTTTACATCAGTTAATTTTTATTAACAAGAAAAATTGCCCAGCCAGTCAGCCTTGAGCATGAACATTCTGAGGAAGAGGATGTGACTTTGTTGCAGGAAGACAGATGAACAGGAACCACTCAAAATAGGTTTGATGGGCAGGAAGCAGAAAGTGAGCTATTCCCGCAGCAAAAGCAAGAATCTAAGTGCAGAAAATGATGACATCTGCAAAGCAGAGAGGCCCCACCACTGCACATATTCCAAAACTGTCAGTGCACCTGAAGCCTGAAGCTCCTGAATTATCTCAGCAGCCAGAATGACACACACATTCATTCATTCAGCAATTATTCACTGCGCATGAGGCTGGAGAATGCAATGGTGAGTGCAGAGTGCTAACAGACTCTGTCTATCAGGGATGGATCCCAGGTAGGAGCAACAGAACCCCTCCAACAGGGGCACTTGGTTCAAAGTCTTCTAGGAAGACTAGAAATGCCACATTCACCGATTCTGCTGCTCTTGAAAATTTACATATTCAGTCTGTCCTGTTTTTTAATCAAAATTCCACCTTATATAAATGGAAATCAAATCAAAACCATTAAATGCCTTCTCCACAAGTCTGGTGGGGAGGGGCTGACACCTAAGAAGGAACAAACATTTTACTTTGGAATGAATTTCACATTCCCTTAGGGTGGAGGATGAGTCACAATAGTAAGGAATAAAATCTGGAATATTTCTTGGCTGTCTGTTATAATTCTAGGAAGGAAGTGTGATTTGTCCGAAATGGAGAGAATGGGGAACATAATTTAAGAAGGAACTTAACTGATGCATGGTGGGAGATCATGTTCTGAAGATTTATAAAAGGTCATAGGAATTTGCAGAAGCACTGATAGTCTATATAGTACCCATATATTGAACACATTGGAAAGTAAATATTAGAACTATTAATTTTATTCCATGAAATTTATATTTCTATTAAAATAATTTTCCATTTCTATTAAAATGAAATGAAAAATCATTTGCTTTTTATATGCCTTGTTTGTGTTCATAAATTCTTTGTTCATCTAATCCTCTAGGAAGTGGTTCTCAAAACATGGGCCCTCTGCCCACTTCTGGTAGAAGTTCTTCCTCATGGGTTGTCAGCCAATCACAAAACTTTTTTTCAAATGCTTGAGTGAGATCAACTGATTAATAACTGCTTCCATGTTTTGCTAAATTTGGCATTTTAAAACTAAAATTACAGTGAGCCCTTGAGTTACAACCAGTCTGATATATGAACAACTTGAGTTACAACCAGAATTTTAGTTTTAACTTATAACAGGTCATAAGTTGTGACCCAAATGCTGGCCACTTGTGCTTCCAGATGGTCTCAAATACAGATTTAACCCTGAGTGAGTTCTGGAAGGAACATTACAATATCCTTTCTTGTCTTGAGGAGTTATGTTGAAAAGTCTGCTGTGATTCTGATGGGCTTTCCTTTGTACATGATTTCTTCTTTCTAACTGCTTGTAGAATCTTGTTCTTCTGTTGAGTTTCTGAAATCTTAACTATTATATGCCTAGGTATAGATTTTTTTTAATCACAGCTACTTGGAGTCCTTTATGCCTCACATATCTGTAGGTCAAGTTCTTTTCCCCTGCTTGGGAAATTTTCTGCCATTCCTTCTATGAACAGTTTTTTTATGTCACCTGCACTCTCTCCTGTTTCTTCAGTGACTCTGATCAGTCTTATGTTATTCTTCTTTGCATCATCTAGCAGCTGCTGGATTGATTTCTCGTGATCACTTACTATTTTTAAGAAAATTTTCCTTTCCTGGTCACTAATTGCAATCCTATCTTCTATATCTGAAATTCTGTCCTCACATTGGCTCATTCAGCTGTGTAAACTTTCAATGGAGTTTTTAATTTCCTGGATATCTGTTTGCATCTGTTTTATGGATTCCATTTGTTTTCTATGTTGGGATTCCATCCTGCTCCTCAGCTCCCCCTTTTTTTTATGTGTCTACTCTAGATTTATTAATCATGTCTTGCACCATGGGCACAATCTCTGTTGTTATCTGAGAAGTTATTTCTGATTTTATTGAAATTATTTCTCTTTCATTGTCAGTTCAGGGAGTCCAGGTGGTTGAGTATCAGATTGTTCCATCTCGTTTCCTTTTGGGGTTGCCTTAGGTGATCTGGAAGTTTGGTTTTGAGCCTTGTTTACATGTCTTCTCATTTTAACAGATGCAGCCTGCTGTGCCTTTTGTTTGTTTGTTTGGAGTGGGGTTTTTTTGGTTCCGGGGATTAAGCTGGAGACCTAGTGCTTGCAAGGCAGGTGGCAGCACCACTGAGCTAAATCCCTGGCCTTTGCTATGCCTTTGTTGAGGCAACTTTTTGCTCACCCAGTGGTCTTCAAATCTCAGCAAGCCACCAAGTAGCCTTTTCTCTGATGCTCACCAGTGCACCAATTCCTGAGTTCAGAATGGTGGCCTTTTGGATCCCTGAGCTGAACTATGGTCTGGCAGGCTTCTGGCTGGGGCCTGTGCACACTTGGGATGATATCTAGGCATGTGTCTAACTAAGGCCTGCTCCCCTATGTAGCTGGGAGGGCCTTTGGCTGGGGGCTGTGACACCCCAGTTCCTGTTGTCTGAGCAGGATTCTAGCTAGGGTTTCCATGAACTTACCAATGGTATCAGGGCATGCCTCTGGCTGTAGCTTGTGCACCTGTGCAGCTCTTTTCCAGGTGGGTCCTAAGCTTTGGCTGGTGTGACCAAGCAGCAGGGGTTGGGATAGGGCCCTGGCTGGACCTGGCTGAAGCCACACCACTCTGGTCCACACTGAAGCTCGCCAAGATCTACACACACTTACTGATGGTCTGGGGCAGGCCTCTGGTTGATTCTTATGCACCTGTGCAGCTCTTTTCTGGGCAGGCCTTTGATATGGGCCTGTGTGCCCAAGCTACTGGGGTCGGGGTGGAGCCCTGGCTGGGATCTCTGTAATATCCTTTCTTGTAAAGGGTTAGTTAATTGAGAAATCCTAGGCCAATATCCCTCTAAGGACACTGAGATCTGCCTGCCTATAGGAGAGGTTTTTGAAGGCCATGTAGAGGAGACTGAGCCTTTAACCAAACCAAGTTACAACCGGCCTTCAAGAGTGAACTGAGTTTGTAAGTCAAGGGTCCACTGTAGTGATTTTCAGAGTTTATAGAATTTAGAGATAGTGCCAATTCAGTATTTTACTAATTCATTATTCTATTAACATTGTAAGACTTCTACTGCACAAACGTGTATGCAAATAGTTGAAATTCCTACAATTTTTGGGAAAAATACCAGTACTGCTTTGAATTGATCATGTTTACTAATTGCTGCTCTTCTTGCTTCTTAATAGCAAATTATTGTCAGCTTTGCTCATCATTATCAATTTAGTTTGTTATGAGTTGTTTTTAACCCCACAATATGTAGTAATGAATATTTATGAATTTTTAGGCTATAATTTTCCCAAACTAGACTCTGATATGTATGCAATGAATTCAAGTATGAATCATCCATACTCTTATTGCTAAAGCAGATGTACACATATTTCCCCTATAATTTGTTCATGTAAGAATATTTTGTTGGTAATGTGGATTTTACATGACTTTAGCATACAAATTAAAATATACCATTAAGATAAATCCAATTTAACTCTTGCATTATTTTATGCTTATATGATATTGCTTTAAAATATAAAGGCAAACATGAGCCAATAATTTGTTTCTATTACATAAAAATAAGCACTTAATGCATTTTTTGTTGTTTTTTAGGACAAAGCTTCAATGATCTTTTCAACATAGAAATAAATGGGGTAAGTCAAAATTGTGAATTCAAGGTCCAAATTCCCTCTACTAGTTCTACCAGACATTAATAGACATTCTACAAATAATGGAGTCATTAAACAAATTGAAAGAAAGTGATACATATATATTTCCCTTTTATAGATTTGCTAGGCCTTTTAGCACATTCTGATGATTGTTCATTTGTTTGTTTTGCAGTTCTTGGACTTTATGCATGCTAGGCAAGCACTCTACCACTGAGCTACATCCCCCATCCTCTGTGATGGTTAATTTTATATGCCAACATAGCTAGGGCAGGATGCCCAAATATTTGGCTGGATACTAATCCAAAAGGTTGCTGTGAAGGTATTTTTAAATTCAACTAACATTTAAATGAGTAGACTTTGAGTGAAGCAGATTACTTTTTACAGCATGGGTGGCCCTCATATCATCAGTTGAAGAGGGCCTTAAGATAAAAAAGGCTGACCTTACCCAAGGAAAGAGAATTCTGACAGCAGGCTGTCTTTGGACATGAACTACCTTGCCTTTCTTTGGGTCTTCAGCCTGCTGACCTGCTGACCTATACTGAAGATTTGGACTTGCTAGCCTCTACTATTTACTTCAACCCCAAATAAACCCATAGCTGAAGCTTTAAACTCATCGTAAAGAGTTTGGACTTACCATCCTTTGCAATACTATGAATTAATTCATGAGCCAATTCTCTGTCTCTCTCTTTTTCTCACCAATCTCACCACTGTTTTTCTAGAGTAAGCCAGCTAAAATACATAGTAAAGGCCAAGAAAAGTTCTGCAGCTAAAATACACCCAGTTTAATCCAGTATTTTCCAAGTTTAACCACAAAATACTTTTTAATATAATATCTATTATCTCAAAACAGCTTGGAAAGTACTTTTCTACGACTATACCTTAGACAAAGATTTATCTGTAGTCTATGTCAGCACTATTAGACTCTGAATGTGTTTTATTCAGGAACTAACAGCACGAGTATTGGAACAAGAATTCCCCACATTCTTTTTTTCTGTACATGGATAGGCAGAAGAAAATAACTATAAATTATATGAGTACAATAATGCAAGATATCTATTCTGGAGCATTTTATGTGTAGTTATGTCTTATGAAAAAATATCTACTGTGAAATAAACCCCCCATGGCTGTTCTTTTTGTAAAATGTTCTCTTATGGATCTCTTTGTCCGTTTGGGTTCCTATAACAAAATTCCATAAACTGGTTGACTTGTAAACATACATTTATTTATCTCCCTTATGAAGGCTAAGAAATCCAAGGTGTGCATGGACTCCATGTACAGTGAAAGTCCATCTTCAGTTTCAGAGATGGCTCCTTCTAGCTGTGTCCTCCTCCCATAGTAGAAGGGGACAACACAGTTCCTTGGGCCTGTATTATAAGGGCATTAATCTCATACATGAGATCTCTGACCTTGTGTTCTAATCACCTCCCCAAAGGATTTCAACACATGAATTTTGGTTAGTCACAAACATGCAGCCCATAGCAATGGCAATCCCTGGGTACTAGGAAGACATATTGAAATACCATCAATTGCAGTGTAATTGGTACAAGATAATGTATGAATAGCAGAGAGCCTAAAAAAAATCAGCTACCCCGTGGCTCCTTTTTCTCTTACTTTCCTTGAATATGTTTCAATAACTGGTCTTTGCTAAGTGCAGATTTTTTTGCTGACTATATCCCCTACCCAAACCCAGCAAGTCTTCCATCTCCCCAGTAACATGAATTCAAATACCCTGTTCCTCTGCACTGGATTTAAACATTATTTATTTTAACCAATGCTTGCAAGTCCTACAAGACTGAAATGTCTCTGAATATTGGGGTTCAGAGAACAGTAAACCAAAATGTTTTCTCTTGATATGCTGAAAGTTCAAAGGTGAAGAGGAGAATCTCAGAAGCAGGACTGTTTCTCTGACCTACTCCCACTCTCTCTCCTTAATCTGGCCATATGAAGTAGAATTTCCCTGATCCTTTCTCCTTGGAAGTGAGCCATAAAACCTAGGAAGATGACTTTCTAACCTTCTCCCCTCTTTCAATACTCCCCCAACTAGTTCTACCAGACATTAATAGATATTCTACAAATGCCTATTAATCTGTAGAATGTATTTATAAGGCAGGTTCCCTGCCTTATATTGAGAGAAAAGAAATGTTACACAGGGACTCCAAGAGGAATCTGAGCAAACAGAACCCACCGAGTTCCCCCTAGTTCATGATCATCAGATCATCCTATTGTCTAACAACTGTTCATAAAAACAAAGTCTTCCCTAGCTAGGTGTTTGGTCTTCACCTCCTTTTTTTTTTTTTTCTAAGTCCTAGAAATCAAGCCCAGAGTATTGATCGTGCTAGGCAAGTGCTTTATCTCTGAGCTACATTTCAGTGTCTTCATTTCTGAGGTCTCCTGTGTCTTAAAGCTTGTGTTACACAGATCTATCATGCTTTTCTCTTGTTAATTGGTCTTTATTACATGCATCTTATCTTGAACCTTGTGATGGGTGAAGAGAAATTTTTCTCTCCCACATGAGAAGGGCTATTTCCATTTTGATCAAGATGAACTCTGTAGTCCTAGTGCCTGGGGACCAGTGGGAACTCTTAAGTGAAGGAATAAAGAATTGAAGGATTCTTCCATCTAATTTTTCTCCTGATTCCATACAAATTATTCCTCTGTAGCCAAATTAGAGTGCTTTTCTCTACTCTGCTATCTCTATAGATCTTCATACTTTTAACCTTTAAAAAAAATCTGTGCCAAGGACCCACGAGATCATGCTGCATACACACACACACACACACACACACATATATATATACACACACACACACACACACACACACACACATATACACACGTGCTCGCGTGCACACACTTATATGGCTATACATTAATTTACTTTCTAAAATAAAAATAATAAAAGCAGATAATTAGGTACTAAGCACCATAGTAGAGAGAGATGGAAATACAGGTTGTTAGAGCTTTGGAGAGAAAGGCTGAATCAGTTACAGTTGTATCATTTTCTGGGTCAAGCAAAATTGTGCAAAAGTTTTCAAAACTATAAAAAGAAAAGCAGAGGCTCAGCCTTAACTCTAGAAATGGTTCCTTTTCCCCCATGTCATTTCCTTAGTTTAGCACTACATTTTGTACACCAAAAAGGAATTTCTCTTCCAAGAATTATCACTAGAAACAAAAACTTGAAGAAAAACAATGTACTGGCAGATAGACAAGATTTGTTTCAGAAAATGAACCTAATATTTAGAGCGTGTGTTCAAGGACTGAAGGCGAAGGTGCCAGACCCAGTGACACTCTGCACTTCCATTTCCCTCTCCCATACCTTCAGCAGCTCAAGTGCATTCCTCCTCCGCAGAGAGGGGCCAGACTGGTGAGGGTCCTGGAGCTGAAACAGCCTCCCCCTCCTTCCAGCTTACATTCAGATGCAGAAAAATTCTGCCACCCAACAGTGTCATTTGAAGAGGTTATGCATGTGCATATAAATCCCCAAGCACAAAGCACCTGTAGGGTTTCTTATGATCTCTTTTCCTCTACCTTGTCCCCTCTCTGGCACTGGAGCCAAGCCCTGGAGAAACCAAGGCATTCACCCGGGCTAAACGCCCTGTAATCTTCTGGTTAACTTCTGTAGCTGACAGAAAAGTTCAAGCCTGATCAGGCAGCTCTAACAAGTATTCCTGTCCAGTCCACCTCCCTGTCTCTGCCCCCACTCTACTTGAGATCATGGAAAGTAAAAAAATATGTGAAATAAATTTTACACTTTCAAAAACCAAGACTGCTGAGGCTGGGGATTTAGCCCAGCAGTTCGGTGGCCTGCCTTGCAAGCGCAAGGACCCGAGTTCAATCCCTGGTATCAAAAAAAAAAAAAAAAAAAAAAAAAAAAAAA
>NW_022900942.1:23956002-24002422 GCF_012274545.1 Fukomys damarensis | reverse complement strand
AAAAAAAAAAAAAAAAAAAAAAAAAAAAAAAAAAACCCAAAAAACAAAAAAAAAAACAAGACTGCCGAATACAAAGCTAGCTTTTCATTTTGTTCTGTTCGATTACAAAAATGAGTATTGGAGCAAAGTAACACCTCACCTTTAAAACTACAGGGATTATTTTAAATTTTTCCAGATGGAACCAGAACATGCTTACAACCAGCACCAAGGCACATCAGATCACTGATAATACCTTAACTAGGGTAAGGCCACCTGTTAAACTGAACTGATATTCATTAAGGTGATTCAGTGATTAAAGGTGAGATGCTTTTCATCAAAAGGGCTCTCCAGAACACCTTCTGTCCTATTGAGAAAACATACATTGAAGGACACCTTTCCAGACTTGGACTCAAGAGGCAAGGTCAGAGGCTGCAGGAAGTTGTTCTGTACACAGTACAATGCAATGGCTCTCTTGGGGTCTGGGGCATGCTGTGTCATTTCTAAACAGTGGAAAATATAGAGAGCCATCAGGAGCCACAAGAACCCAAGCTGCAAAAAAAAGCTTCTCAGGAGTCACTTGAAAGTCACCTCTACTTAAAACCCTTGGCTTGGGAGCCCCTTATTTCTTTATAATCTGAGCCAATTAAATTCTTCAAGAAAATGGGTGATGAAAACATCAGCCAATCTTTTTTTTTAATTTGTGGAGTGGGGGTGGAAAAAACCAATGCATGAGTCTATTTGAAACCATATTGAATTTTAATCATAGCAAATGTGTTTGAACAGTAGTCAAAATCAACATTACCACATATACAAAGGACAAGACACCAGTTTGGCATACAAAAATACCATATATTAAAATTGAGTTCATTGGAAAAACTCAGGACTGGCTACGATACCATCTACAACAGAAAGAGCAAGCTAGTACGCTTTTAAGACATTCAGATTTATAAACAGCAGCTTGATATCCCCTTTACGAAGTCAATATTTGGCAACATTTGGACAATATTTTCTACACAGCCAAGCAGCTCATTTATCTGTAGGGCAATTTGGCCTTTTAAAAGAAAAGCTCCTAAAATAAAAAATCCACATAACTGTAAATGAAACATGTCAAGGACTCTAGTGAATAGCCTCTGAGCAGCATTAATCTGGCCATTTGTCTGAAATATTTGTTATCCAGGGGTTAGGGAATCCACCAGTGGAGCTATTAAGAATGTAAAGAACCCTGGACTGCAGCGAGATGGCTTATGTTGAGTTTGTGACCACCCCAAGCTGAAACCAGCCTCCACACCTGTGACTGTACAGTGAGACAAACACAAATAAATAGTGGAATAAATAAATGTAATAAATGACCGCAACCAGTATATAAACCAAAATATTCAACTAATTTTACCAACAGTAGTAAGTTACTCAAGATAGAGCCACAGAATTGGGCATTGCATTCCACAGTATAGATGACAGAGCTTGTACTGAATCCATCATTAATTCCAGCTAGAACAAGCTCTGGTATTGTCTAGAGTGCTGACAACCCAACTGAAGAGTATAGCTGAACAAGGAAAATGGGGCCTCCTGAAACCCACTCATTGGTTGAGCATATTTCCTGTATGTTTTCAGCTTAAGAATCCTGAACTGAATTTGGTTTTCCATGCCAGAAAGGCAAGTTGTGCTTGATTAAGTTATCCCAGACACCCTGTGCTACTTTCTTCAGCTGGCTTCGGCCACAACTCACCTCAAGGCATATGGCTTGTTTTGCAGCTATACTCCCATTACAGCTTTTCCTTCATTAAGTATCTTCTCCCCATCTGGGCATATCTGCCTAATCGATATTTGACCACTGGCTCTGTTATTACCTCGCCCAAAGAGGGTCTACTTAGTAGTTGGATTGTCTCCCAGTCAATCCAGCCAGAAGCACAGTGTAACAGCTACTGTGTGCTTTCACTATTTAGAGACACGACAACTTTTTCCTCCTCTCATGAACCCTTACCACCATCATATCCAACCACCTAGTTTCAAATTCTCAAAGCAAATGTCAACATAAAAACTGACTAGACCTTTGGAAAATTCTTGTTAGAATAACCCAGTAACTCTCAACTCAAGAAGATTATAGAAGACTTTCCCATGAGCTACTAGCCCTAAATCTTTTGATGGTGAATTTAGAACAGTGTTCTGGAAGAACAGAGACAGTTAGAAGGTAACATTTCCAAAAACAAAGAAAATACACCCTGTTGCACATCACAGGAGACCTTCAAAATACTATGCTCTAATTATTGATTGTCCCTTAAACATATTATGATATGAGTACTACCAAAGCATTAATTAGAATAATTAGCTAACAAGATGAGTGTTTTCAAGCACCACTACATTGTAAGTGAGATTTACAAGTGGAATACCCTAGGCAGTGAATCCAGAAAAATCAAAAGATCATTAGCCAGACTGAGCAAAGAAACTTGTGTAGAAAAAGTAAGAGCCACATTGTGGAAATTCAAGAATACTGGTACACTCCCCCAATTCCTTGAGTAAAGCAAAAAAAAAATAAGCTATTTGGAAGACAGAAATTAAATGTCCCACTTGCTTATGCTTCTCAGTAATCAAGGCCTTTTCCACACACTTTATGTAGTAGAACCCACCTCTTCCTATATTTGAGAAGTCTGAAGAGTTTAATTAAAAAGACATTCCCAAAGGTAGTTGCTTGGACATAAATGTAAGCAACTCATAACAATTGTTAAGAAATTAACTCTAACTTCAACATTACATAATCTACAAATTGGGAAACATGACTAAAATTTTTTACTTTAAACTCCAATTATAACAAAATCGTATGTGTGATGCGTTTGTGTGCGTGTAGTAAGTCAATTGTGTCAGAAAAATCAAATGAATCTCCACTTATTTTTGAGAAGTATTTCATGTTGAACAAAATCCAGCAACCGAGCATCATTACTTTCAAAACAGTCACTGAATTATTTTGGTGACCTCATCCTTCTCTAGAGTTTCTGTATGGGTAAGGGTACCTTGTGGTGATGCCTTACTGAGAATGATGGAAATGTCAAGGAACAGCTTCTCCATTTAGGTCAAGGATGACAAATTGGCCGATCAATTTTTTGGTGTGGAAGCAAAAAAACTGCCTGGTAGGCAGCATCATTTTTATATGGGAAGGTAGAAATTGCAGTGGTTTGCCTATCATCCCTCTCAAACTAAAAACCTTTGGATTTCTAATACATTTGAAGAAAAGCCACCATTTTGGGAAAAAAATTAAATAAAATCTTAAAGATAGATGAAAAGAACGGTGATGCCCACTGACAAATTCTAGAGAAAAATCCCAATTCTGTTATGATATAGCAAATGTATTTGGTTTATATTACATTTAGGAAATAACTAAAACCAATATGGACACAGTCTAGATTTTTAAATTAAGAAATGAGAAATCTAAATCAAAATCGAGACTGGAATAAATACCAGACAACAGTAAGAATCTGATATGAAAACATATCTCAAGCTGAATTTTCTTCTTCCCTTTACTCACTTAAAAACCAGTTCCATTCTTTAAATTCCATTGGGCAATGTTTTTTAACTGTAAAAAAATGTTTTAAAGTGCTTTGTGCTTCAAATATTTTAGTGATAACTAAAATTAACAAGAGCGATACTAAAACAATGTCAAATCCCACTCTAAAAATAGTACCTACATTTTAGTTTGGCATCTGAAAAATGATGCCCAATATGTCCACACCAAATACAATGACAAGCTAGCAGACTTCAAGGGCAGACAAAAACACTCTGAACACTGCAAAACATGCTTGCTCTTAGATTTTGCACCTTACTATTGCAGCGATGAAGTTTAGGTAAAATACTGGAAGAGAAGAGGGTTTTCATTGGACTTTTTTTTTTCCAGTAACAAGTACTTTTTGGCCAGAAGACCCTAAACACAATTTCACAGTTCAGATCATGCACAGCTTGCAAGTCAAACATTTTATGGCTACCGTTTAACTACTATTTTTGAACAATAGATTCACATGCAGCTAATGGTCCCAGAAAAGGAGCTTAATAAAGCAGTCTTTAAGTTTCACCAATTATTCCTTGGTCCAAAGTATCAATAACCCCAAAGGGCAACCTATGAATGTTTACTGTAGTACTTGATCACATACTTTTCAAGCCCAGAAAGAAATTTTTCTTTTTGCCAACTGCAACTAGCCAATGAACTCTCTCCTTAGCCTCACTGTTATATTACAAACACCCTGGCCAGTAGTCAATATGGTAGCCATTAGCCACATGGGACTATTTTTAAATAAATTAAATAAAACTTAGACACCAACTCATCAGCCATATTGTCTCCACTTTAATTCTGTAAGAGCCAATGTGGCTTATGACTATGATATTGGACAGTACAGGTTATAGAATATTTTCATCATTCTAAAAAGTTCTATTGAACAGCACTGATCTAAAATATCCCAAGGGCTGCACAGTTGAACCTCTAAGGGACCCATTCTGTAAATCATGCACAAGAATAAACAAATTTATTTTAAAGAAAAAACATTAGAGCTTTCTGATCATGAAGTATGACTGGGAACTCAGAACCAATTCAAATTTCATCACAACTTATGGCCCCAGGTCAATATACAGAATCTTTGCAAAGACAATACTTTTGGGGGACACATGTGGCTCTACTCAACATATTAAGCATTCTCTTGCTTGTGTCAGGATCATTAATAGGGATGAAAATTCATGCTTCATATAGTTTACTATTTACATAACACTTATTGTCTTTAACTTATGGGGGAGAGGATGAGCCGATGTTTTTCAGTTTTAAAAATTCACATTACGTGGTTTGATAGGTTTTTTAGATGTCTGTAATGATCTTTAAATCAATCTCTATTCATTACTCAGAGAGATAGCCAACTGAAATAAAGAAACAGACCTACAAAACAACCCTTCAAGCAATAGTTGACATGATAAAGGGTAGTCATCAACCCTGAAAAGAATTCTAGCCAGACAGAGATGCCAATGGATCTAGGAAGGGACAAGAGGGCACAGCAATGCACAGTTCTTATCCCCTCTTTGCAACAGAAGTACAATCTTCCAGGCTCCTTTCTGGCCTCTGTGGACTCATCTATAAAAATGAAGCCAGCAAAGGCTGCCCACAGCTCTAACATCTTGTGCTTTTTTTCAGTTGTGACTTTTCACTCATATGCAACTATGCATTCTGGCCATTTGTGTCACTGGCCTTTTGTCACATGGGATAGATAGGTTGTTAGTGTTGTGGAAACATGCCAGAAGAGGCCAAAGCAATGGGATGCCAAATAACATCGACACATCATTAAGCATGTAAAAAATTCCATCCAGCAGGCTGAAACAGCTCCTTCCTTCTCTCCCTCCACTACTCACCCCCACACAAGAATGTACATCCTGACAAGCAAACTACAAGCACAATTCACTTAAACAACTTTAATAATGTTCCTTACCTTAATAAGACTTGCACAGAAAAGTCTGATTTGGGCTACTATTATTAGGTAAGTTGTAAGGTCAGGAATCTACCAGAGAGCCAATTAATTTTGCACTGCTTAATGGCAGCTCTAGCACGGGACTGTTTTTAAGTAAAAATTCAGTGGACATTTTTACTTTACAGCTTTGCACTAAGAAACACAAGACACTGTATCAGTACACACATTAGTGTCTATATATAACCTACTAAACAAGTAGAACTCTATCACATACTATACTACAGGGTCAGTCACTTCATATTGTACATAAATGTATGCAGATATCAGTCATAAAATTAAATTGAATATGGCATGGATTAAAATTAAAAGGTAAAGTCTGTCTGAAATGCACTATTCTTAATACATTTCTCTGATTTTTTTTCTCCTCCAAGTGACATAGAAATTAGGTCAGACATGCATTGCAGCAGCCTGGGAGTTAAGAAACTGACACTAACCCAACATTATATTATGTAATAAAGGATAGTACTCAGCTAATATACCTAAATTATTAATACCCAAATAAATTCTAGATTATTTGTTGTATAATGCCCAATAGCTTACACAATAAAATTGCATTTTAACCTAATTTCTAGTTTGAGCTTTCAAATACATGTTCTAAAGGTCTTAGGACAAATTTGAAAGATTTGAAAAAAGATTTCATAATTTATTTTTTTGATACCAGGGATCGAACTCAGGAGTTCATAATTTAAATTGAGTTATCAGACCAATTAAGTGTTAGCTTTGTATTCTAGGTATTTTTTTTTATTTCACATTAATTCCATCATGTTAGTATGCATATTTTGTGCTAAAAGACAATAGTATATAAATAAATTAGGTTGTCTCAATCTTATGGGGCTATTTCCTAATCTTGCTTTTTGGGACTAGTCACTATTTATCTTTCTCATATTACCCCCAACCACCACCACCTTTGCCACCATTTTCAGGATTCAATGAAACCTAACCTATATTTATTTGAGTGGGGAGTCCTTGACACATAGAACTTGCTTCCTGAATTCCACAAAAGGAATTAAACTATGCAACTCATAGCTATTTCTGAATGCAGATACACACAGGGATAGGTATTTACCACGTACTGCTAGAAGGTCTTTCACCATGAGCACCTATATACTATCACACACTTAAGAATGATTGAACATTCATGAGGAACTGGTCCACTTACATCAGAATGTGAGTTGTTAATGTATCTTGTCACTTTTCTCAATAAAAACACTTTGAAATACAAAAGATCTTGCTTGTACCAACAGGAGGAAACAGGAATTCAAAAACATTTAACTCTCTTAGAACAACATCTTTGAAAAACAACCACAGACTGTCTATTAAAATGCCCATCCAGGTTTGCCACTCGTTAACAACACTTAATGGCACTGACAGTACTCCAGACTGGAAGAAAAGACAAGCTCTTCTCTCACTCTCCATTGGTGCCTTAACAAAATACAGGACCTAACATAAAGCAGAGGAGTGAGTGCTGGAGGTGAATGGAAGAAACGCCTCACTGGGAGGACAGGTGCCCACAATGTGACCACTGTGACACCTTCACACCCACAAAGTCCTAGTCCAGGGATTCTCCTAAACAGCCTGGAAAACCTGAGGTAAATCAAATCACACACACTTACACACACATACACAAATACACAATATTTACATTTTAAATTCTTATTTTGTGAGATGGCTTGAGAAAAACTGGCATACAGTTTCCTGTGGGATCAGGCAATTCTCATTATTTCTCGGTTTATTGCTCCCCTGTTGGGCTTTCCATTTAATAAACATGTAGCGAGCTCTAATCACAAGTGAAGAAAAAGGAAGGTACATGACAAAACACAACACACTGGAGACACTTTGTTCAAATATTTTCTCTGAAAAAACAACAGTCTGTTTCACTTACTTTGATTTGGGTGCCATTCAAAATGTATATAAAGCCTTAGCAACTAAATGAAGACTCAGTTTCATTAAAACAACAAAAAGCAAAGAAGCCAGTACTGTGTATGTCTTCACTGAATTTTCATGGATTCGAGGTTTAAATCTACTTGTATGTACAGCATCTTGGTTTTAATCTACCGCTTTAAGAGATCACATTGTATGCACATGTACAGTTGTAAGTAGAATATGTCTATCTCATAACACGATCTTGAAAAATCATAAATTACAGCCCATTTTATATATGATTATGAGGATGCATGCAATCATCTTCAAAACTGTTGCCATCAATTCTCACAATTCTCCCGGAATCTTGTTGAGACATCGTCTGCCCTTGGTGTCAGTCTTTGGGTGAATCAAGTGGCAACCCAGAGGCCAGCACTTGGCACCAAATGGTCAGTGTCACCCCCCCATCTTCTCACTGGAATCTTGTCACCAACACCTGCTCAACCCCTAAGTTGGCACCCAAAAGAAACTCCCTTGTACCCCACATCAGCCACAGGATATCACAGTGAAGCGCTTAGAAATGCAAGACATGTTGTGGAGCACGATGCCCAGGAGGAAGACCAAGACGCAGGCCACCAGGATGACAGTGCACACACCAGACCAGGTGGAACTTTTCACCACGCCCCGCCTATCTGGCTCCTCCTCCACCACCTCCTGGGGAGCCCCACCTTGCAGGGGCTGCTGTTCAGCAGGGATGGTCACCACCGTGACAGACTTCTGCTGGCTCCCAGGCAGCAGGCGGCAGCCCAAGTCTCCAGGCAACAATGTGCGCTCCTTAGAGATGGGCAGAGGCAGCATGTAGCACCCATTGCTGGGAAGTTTGATGAAAACAGGGGTGTGCTCAGAAGTGTGCGGAATGGCAATCACGGCCAGGACCTCGGGGTCATCTGGGAGCTGCGACACAGAGAAGCCTGGAGGCAGCTTGGTGATGCCTCGACACCAGGGGCACCTCACGTCCTTCTGGCTCGTCCTCATCTGCTGGAGGCACACTGAGCAGCAGGTGTGTTTGCAATCCAGCAGCTTGGGCCTTCGCCGAGGGCTATAATAATTGAAACAGATCTGACATTCCAACAAAGAGTCCTGGGAGAGTGTCTCCATTGTGGACCTTGAGCAGGAAGGGCAGGGCCAAGACCACAAAAAAGGAGCTGGTTCTCAGAGGCCACCACTTCGTGTCTTTCTGATGTCAGGAGGGGATCATGGAGCTCACAGGTATTGAGCGTTAGCACGTGTGTTCATATCTGAGGGAGATAAATAATACAAAACAGTAATTCATTCAGAGAAGTTGCAATGGCAATATACTTAAAGGATTTATATCATAGTTAAAATTCCAGCCTGCCTCATAAGCATAGAAGTTTACCACTGGTGAGACTCAAAGATTCTTGTAATGCCCAGTGGAAGATGAAGGAACATTCTTAGACCATATGTCAAAGTAAACACTTATTTCTAGGGGCTGGGGATTTAGCTCAGTGGTTCTGTCACCTGCCATACAAGTGCAAGATCCTGAGTTGGATCCCCAGTACAAAACAAAACAAAACATTTATTTCTAAAGAAATGAATACCACCAACAGCTGCAGATAGTGGCCCCTTATTTCATAAAGAGAGAGTCTTGTTTCATTCTGCACATTTCAGAGGACCATGGGCATCTTAAAATACACTGGAGAAACATTCTCACTCACTTCCATTAAGTTTGTAGCATTCCCTAGAAGTAAATTTCTTTCCGTGGATCATCTGACTTCTTCCTGGTGTTACTTACTCTTCTACACTATTTGTATTTGCCAAATCCAGACAACTTCACAAACCTAGGTGTTTCCTGTTTAACTGGCTTGCTCACCGTATAGGAATTAGGATTGTTCATTTCTCACAGACGATTAAAGTGATACCACAGGCAGAAGCATAAAAAGTCATCTTTTATCTTTTTCACTGTATCACTAAACCTAGCAATTCTTATCAATTGGCTTTAAAAGGGAAAAAAAACAGAACAAACCAAAAAACTCAAAACAAGAGAAAAAGCACAGCAATGAACCAAAGGAGAGGGGGCATCACAAAGGTACCACTGATATTTACCAGTCAGTTCATTTAATTTCATTCTCTTTAGATTTACACCAAGAAACACAGCTGAAAGCAGATACTCTGTTGTTGGTGGTGGTTGTGGTGGTGCTGGGGATCCAACCTCACATGTTCTAGGCAAGTGCTCAACCACTGAACTGCACCCTCAACCTCTAAAACCAATACTATTAATTCCTTGATTATAATGAAATGCTATATAAAGAAAGCAGAAAAGACTGGCAGACTCCCCTCACTGTAAAGAAAAGAAATGAATACATGAACACGTTAGGCTTCCTGGTTTCAAGGAAAAAAGAAGAGAACTTAAATGAGATTTTCCCTACTCCGGGTCTCCAACAAAGGCAAAACAAAGGCTGTCCAACTCTGATCCTATTGAAGCCACCTAAATTATATGTCTCTAGATGGAGGCTTAATGATTCTGCAAACAACTGTACTATCACCATTGAGACACAATCATTGATAATCTAAAATCCTGCCTACACCCAGGGGCAGAAGTCTTAATATTTCTAACTTCCTTTATGAATTTAACAAAGCGCTGCCATGATGCACAATTAGTGAAAATCAAATTTTTTAAATGTGGGAAAAAAAAAACCCAATTTATAAGCTAAAAATCACTGATAAAAAGTGACAAAAGAGCAATATGTTTTTAAATATTTCAGCTGTATTATAAGCCCCTAAACTATTAAAAGTAAAATATAGAAAACACGCAGAAAGTCCATATAGTCACCTACATATCTTTCCACGAATTCAAGAAATGTTTGAGGATCATGCACAAGGCACCTTGTGTAAAGCATTTGGTATTTATATTTGCCCCTTGTTACTTAAAACTTTGTCTCTGCCCATACTCTGTACCAGATTAGAGGTGGGAGCTCCAAGTACTTAAAACAGTTTTTATGTGACTACAAGTGTTATAAAGAGCTACAGGAATCAGGGATGTCTTAGTGAAAATATGGATTATAGATAGGAATCAGATGTGTAAAATTAGAGGACAAGCTGTTTTCATATTAGGAAATCAGCATGAATAGAGGAAAGGATATCAGCAATTATAGAATTATTTCTATATGCTAGTGGTGACACTGGCTGGAGGATTCTTTTGAATACTAGCGTAACTTACAAATGTCTTCTCTAAGCATTTAATAGCTTTAGTTCTGATGTCTCTGCCTTTGATAAGGATGACTTTAAAGAATGCAATTCTCAGCCTAACAGATTCTATAGGTCACTATAAGCACTTTTTCCTAGACTCAGTCAGAATGGCAGAACTCACAGGGAAAAGACAAATAGGCTTAATCAGGTACAATCAACAGACTGGAAATCATGGACAGCCTCAAGTGCCAGGCCAAGGATTGGAGCTTTATAGTGGGCAATCACAAAATACCAAAAGGCCAAAGAATAATAGAATCATCTATTCAGGGAAGATCCAAAAGACTCATTAGACTAGAAGTAAATAAACATTATAATATTATAAAAGACAATTAGACAATAGGTGAATAGGATGAAGACACAAGGGGTCAGATAGACAGACCAAGATAAACTGATATATATTACATATATATCATTATACATTATAACATTAACCAAGAGGTAAATAGGATGAAGAGATGGAAAGTGGTAAGAGGTCTTGGTGCAGTAGGGTCAGGTAGTGTAGCACCATGATGTCACAAGGGGGAAGAAGTCAAAGTGAAGACTTGGCAGGAGTATGGTGTCACTGAGAAAAACTGAACTCATGAGAAGTAATTTGTCCTGCTTAGGATATATTCTATCGGAGGTGCTGGGGAGACATTTAAGTTATACAGGAAGACATTAAGGAGTCAAAAAAGAAGCTGAAAATGTGGGGGTAATGTCAAGAAGAGTCAACAAGGACACAAGAGATCAGGTGGCATCCACAAGGAACAAATTAGCACCCAGAAACCAGGGAAACAGACAGGAGAAGGGCCCTCTTGGTCAGAAGTAAGAGACCCATCAATACATCCCCTGCAAGAATTCTGAGCAGCACAGGGGTGGAAACTGGACACTGAGAGAGGAGCTTAGGGACTGATCAGTATGAGATTATTGGTGTTTTAGAGCAGTTGAAGCAGGATATCAGGGGTATGATGGAGTCTCAAGGGATACAAAAATGTATCAGACACTTCCCCTATCCAGTGATGTACTGTGAAATAAAGGGGACAAAATGGCAGCTTACAAGAAAAGAATATAGGAACACCTTTTTTTCTCCCCAATAAAGAGAACTAGGCAAACACAGGCAAAGGGAGGCAAGTTAAGGAGCTCCAAGCCACATGGTCTGGTCTTATGACATTCAGCATAGTAACCCCTAGCCACAGGTGCAACATGGAATGGAAGCAAAATCATCAGTGTGTAGTGTAGAACTCTGTAATAGTGGCCACTCCTTTGCAGTTATCCTTTGCAAGGTTACTTCCTCTCCTTCTGCCTAGCAATCAAAATTCTAAACAGCAGCCACACCTAAATGACTAAGATGTTAATTGTTAAATAATTTTTCTGTATATTTACAAAATCTAAGTTTCATTAGAATATGTAATGCCCCACCTTGTTCTTTAGTTCTGTGCATCAACTAACACCTAGCACATAAATTGCTATGGAAGTACTATACCTAAAGAACCACCATGACTAGCCACAGAAGGCTGAGCTCACTGAAATGTTCTGGTCAGAGAAGAATTACATAAAAGAAGACGCATACACCCTGGATGACAAAGACTCCTTCTTTCCCACTGTCTTACTACACTTCCTTTCCCTCCCTATAAAAGGCCTGTCACGTACCTAAGTTCCTGAAGATGGAGCTTGGGGGAAGACAGCCCTTCCATCTTCTCAGGATACCAGCCCTTGAACAAAACTTCCCACCACCACCAACTCTGCCCACCAACACACGTCTCTCAAGTACCGGCTTTCAGGTGGCAAGTAGCTGGCCTGGGTTTGGTAACAATTCTTCAAACTTTATACTCATAATAATGAATTTACTTTTTCTTAAAAGCAAAGTAAAATACAAGGTTTGTTGGTGAATCTTGCTTTTGTCTACCCTTAATGTTAAAGGCCCACTGACAGAGATCTAGCCATAACATCTTAAGTTAGACATAAATGTGCATGTAGGCAGGATTATTTACTTTGAGCCATGGAGGCAGAAATAAGGTTAGAAAAATTTGAGATTCCTATAATTTCATGAATTTGGAGAGAATTTTCCTTAATGATAGCACTCAGGACAAACACTACTCATTGCTGCTGGGGACAAAAGTATTTCATGATGTCACTGTCCAAAGAGTGAGCACTAATTTATTAACCTTCCTTCTTTCCATAGTGTTTAACTTATTTTCTAAATAATACCATAGTATAAAAAGCACTTTTTCAGAATGAGAAAAACAGAGGCTTTGGCCTCCAAAAATTTGGGGATCAAACTCTAGCTCTGTCACTAACCATCTGTAATACTAAAGCAAGTTACTTAATGTCTCCTCTGAGCCTGCTTCCTCATCGGGCAGGCAGACATGATAGAGTTGTGAATGAAGGTCAAATAAATTCACCTTTCTCCTTGGCACAGTGCAGTATGTGATTTACCCAGAGGCACTTCCTGATTATCAAGGAGCTGCCATCTTGAACCGCAGAGGAGGGGAATGCAAGTGTTCTTGACTCTGCTCCAAGACCTGCCACACCATCATTTCTCAACAAAACTAACATGCAATTTTATTCAGGAATGCTCAGAGTTATGTTCACTTACTTTGTGTTAAGCTTCCTTAAAATTAGATTATAATACTCAATTCCCAACTCTATTCAAGTAAGTTCTAGGCCTTACAATAAACAAAAAGCAGAATAGGAAGAGTACCTATTCAATATTCACCCACTTAGAACCATTTTGACAGCAGCCTTTCTGATTTATACACTGATTGTTCTATAGTAAGCCAGCCTGTTCTGCATTCCAGTTTATTTTCTGGAGCATAATTAGTAATGATGATGATTAGTTAGGTAAAGAGAAGAAAATTTACGAGTCTATCACCCAAAGCTAATGATGAAACATTCTTTGCTCCTTTCATCATAAAGTGGAAAGATCCAAGTCAACTAGAGAAGAAAGGAAATGGAGACAAGGTCTACGTTGGCTAGAAAAGAAATTCAGAGTTTCTTGTTAATTGTGTTATAAACAAGCACCTACTAACAACCCTTTAGGAACCTGTGCAACGTTGATTTTTTCTCTTTGAGAGCACGATGTGATACTCAGAACATTAAGTTTTAAAAACAAACAATACTTTGAAAGAATGCACTAGAACAAGTATATACTGACATATATTGGAACAATTTTTCAAATGTCCTTACAATTTGTTTTGTTTTTGAAAGAACCTAAAGTAATGATCAAAGAGAAAAACACACCACAAAAATGAGAAAGTGGCTAACGAAAGGCATTTTTTTAAATTATGGCTTACAAGATAGTATTTTCAAGCATAATTTCATACAACAGTACTTTGTTTCACAAACAATAGCAGTTGTACAAAATGTAGGTAAATCAGAGAGAGAGAGAGAGGGTATGTGTGTTACTGTTGTTTGGGAGACATGGTATCTGGTGCTATATTATAAAATAAAATTTCTTTTTTGAACTATATAATTTTATGTATCTTTATAAAGTGTGGGTGTGATAAAGCACTCCCATTAATTTAGTGGGTGATAAAATTTCCAATGCTGAATTTTTATAATTCCCGTTGCTTCTAGAAGTCCAGGCATATGAACCTGAGGTTTTAAAAAAGTGATAAATAACCCAGATAGGTTTACTCTGCTTACGATAAAATTTTTCATATATTTCTCGATAATGGGATTAATTACAAAGCCTCTCCAGTGAACCATGGCATGATCTGATACTGATTACATCTGTCTGACTTTGAATTGTCTCATCTGATATTCTACATGAGAACCTTAAAGTGTAATGGCTGTGTTGAAAAAGCCTTAAAAATCAGAGATTAAATTTGGCACTGTATTATTTTTCTTTCTTTTCTATTGAAATAGCATGTATTTCTGATACAAGCAAGCTACTTAATTCTTGAAAAAAATGTAAATATTTGAAATGAGATTAAACAATACAATTATAATTCCATTTCATCCGATACTTCAATTGGCAAGACTACTTAGTTATACTGGATTTTAGCAAACACTCCAATTAGTTAAAAGAATAGAAATGGTCTGGTGACAGGTATGTCATGGACTTTTGGTTCTCTGACAGCAGTGAGAAATTCTTCCTGGACACAACTGCCGTGTACATACATACATGCTACAAGCACTGCTCTAATGGAACAGGGCAGTGGCCACCTGGATGTTGACAAATCTTAATTGTGGATTTCACTGGCCCACGCCCTAATCTTTGCACCATATTCTCCTAGGAGAACTCTGGTTTGCTGTATTTGTTGAAGTCACACTCTGGAAAGTGAAAACTGCGTTTAAATAAATGTCTTGCGTGATAGAAGAAAATTGAGTAGGGTATATTGAGAGTGCTGGAGATCAACTATCCTAGGCAAGAGAGGAAGGCATGGTGAGACAGAGTATCAGTGGTTGAACAAGAAGAAAACAACAAACCAACTACAATGCCAACATCACCCCAGGGACCCAGCACACAATCAAAGCCCTGACCATAGCCTCGCTGCCATACCTGTCTGTATTTCCCATGGAGCCAAGGGCACACTGCTGTGATGCCTACCAACAGCGTCACTGAGAAAACCAACCTACCAAGGAGCCACGGTCGCCAGTGATGTTACTTACTTAAGGTACATTTCATTTAATTTCACTGAAGGCAGGTTACTAAAAGATGGAAGCATTTGACTTCACCTGGAGTTTAGTGTTGCATACCCAAAACTGAAATATATTAGAATCAGGACATTTTTAGACATTAAATTCACATTTCAGTATTGCAGTAAGTGGTAATAACCACTCGTGTTTGACATCCACCCAGTGATCAATATTATTGGGAACAGGAGACAAGTATTTCATATCTAATACTATCTTTAAATAGATAGGTTACATTTAGCAAATTGAATCTGGACTAACTGGTCTCCTTTCTTACTTTCTAATAAAAACGCTGCATGACACACTGCTGCATTTGAACACGACATAGCACTGCTGTCCTGCTCTTCCTATGCTTCCTATACTTGACAGACAATTTACAAACATTACCTCAAAAATACTATGTATTTACATGAGATGAGGAAAGGGCATTTAAACTATTTAAATGGGAGTCGGCTTACTTTAGAAATTTTCTTTTTATACTTTTGGTTTAATGAATGTATCTATCTCAAGCTACCACTCACAGAAGCAGCCACAATTTCAAATCTCTGAGCCAATAAAAATGATTTTATGTCTAATCAGTATCCTCCTTACATCTTGTAAGACAGCCCTATCACCCAAACTTACTGGATGCAGGCAGTTCCAACTCTCCCTTGAAAAGACACCTATGGCTATGCAGCTCGTTCTGGAGACTATGCTGCAATCACCAATCACAACACTTTATCTTCACCTGCTCTATCACCCAGGGATGGTCATGAAAAAGTGACTGATGGCCAGAAGGTGGAGAAGAACCACATAAGACTTTTAGGGGATCCTGGGCTCCCTGGAGAGAGGGAGTGAAAAGAACAGACTCTCAGAAAGAGACAGAACAAATGAAGAATTCAACTACCCTGTCTACTAGAATTCTAAGCAGAGTTGAAGGAACTCACAAATTGTGCACACTGGTAAATCCAAAGGGACATAAAACAAATAGTAATTCTAAGTTTCACTGATGGCTTGGCACTTACTGAAACAAACCATGTAGTGTTATGGACACTATTTACCACTATTTACTAAACATTAACCAAGACACCATGGCAAACAAGAGACATTGTTCTCAAGAAGGGCCTTGTCAAGATAACCACAGGAAAGCAGAGTACTGAAATCAGAATCCTTTCACTGATCACAGAAACGCAAATGATCACAGAAAGGGCATGACTGGCCAGAACCATTAAACAAAGAGGTATCATTGGCTGTCAGAGAGAGAAAAGATACCAGACTTCAAGACTACATGCTGGCCCTCTCTACCTTCTACTGCAGAGCCTGACATATTAGACGGAAGGGTGCTGATATTTCCCTTAGGTGGTTAAGCATCTCAAGGAAGTTGTCAATCTCCTCCCAGGCAGCAAGGTGAGCACTAAGCCCACAAGCTTCAGGATGAATTAATTTAAAGCAACACCTCAGGGTAGAGTCTGAAAACAGCCCAATGCCATGGACAAACAAGAAGTGATTGTCAGAGACTAGGGATTGAGGACCAGGAATTGTACACGGAAGACAGTAAGGCCCCAGTGGGCAGCTGTGAGCAAGGACCTGGAAAGCAAGGCATCTCTGCGCTGTGGCTTCCCATGCAGAGTATGAAAGTCTCCAAAACATACTCTCTACATGTCAATGCATTATTTCATAAAATGAAGTACCCATGTGCACCCCCCCACTCCTAATTGTGTGTGTGCATGTGTGCACATGTGTGTGAGTGTGTGTGTTGAATTTGCAATCCTCTGCCTCAACCTGCCAAGTACCTGGGATTATGTGTCCCCAGGCCTATCTCCCCACTTCTAATTGTGTACCTAACCAAAAATTCCAGAAAAAACTGAAATGTTGAGTAAATTTATCCTTTTAATGTTTTCTCAGTACATTGGAGAAACAGTCCATACTCAACAATGTATTGTTACTAAGCTACAATGTTCAGGAGGTAAGTATACAAAAGTGCATTTTCAACAAAAGGTAGGTTTATCATAAGAGGAGAAGCATCTGTACTCAACTGTGCCCAAGTGTGGAAGCAGACACAATCAATGTCAAGGAGCCAGAAGGCTATATTCTGTGGGGACCCACTCAGGATCTCAGAGTTGTGATAAAGAATTCCTTAAGCCAAAGGTATGTGAGAGTCAACAGATGTGGAAAGAGGCCTTGTTGGAGAGTTCCTTATCTGACTAAAAACAGAAGCTTTTGAGAAATGAGACAGCCATAAATTCCTACTCTGGGGCAGGTCTTTCCCCAGAAAACAGACCAGGAGTAGACCCTCCATACATCCCTTTGGGGGAGTCTCATGACCAATATGAAGACCACATAACCACACATTATCATAAGCATTATCACCCATTTGTACTCCTACAAAGCTGTTTCTCTTAAAAATTTTGAATTTTTCTTCCCATATAAGCCTTTTCTCTCCTCCTCCATTCCCCTGCTAACCTAGATATATAACTTCTCAATTCTAGCCAATCCTTTGAGTTACTCATTACCTAGTATTTGCTGCATTCGTAAGTAAACATTTTCTCCAACAATTTGTCTTTTGTCAGCTTAATTCACAGGTTCCAGACACTGAATCTAAGATTGCATTGAAGATTTTTTTCTCCCCAACAGCACCAATGAAAGTACATTTATAAAAACAGGTCATTGTTTACTGACTTTAGATCTGTATCATTTCCCACTAGTCCTTTCCTCATTTTTTAAAATTCAGTTTATCACTCTGGAGACACCTACCCCAATTGACTTACCATTCTAACAACAGTTATCTTACCTAAGTTTGCAAGACAAACTAGAAAATGCAAAGTACTTGCATAATTATTCTGTATTCATTGGAGACCGCAAGGCTTACAAACAGACAACATTACAGCTTTATAGCTGCAACAGTTTTTAATTGACTGCTTCCAGAGTACAGGAAAGAGAACACAGAACAATGACAATGACCCTCACTCACCTGTCCCACTTAGTCAAAATTCTCCAAAGAGTATGCACCAGCAGGCTCCATACATGGACATATAACAGAGATGTTATTAGGGAACTGGCTCATGTGATTATGGAAACTAAGAAGTCTTGTGACAGGCCACCTGCAGGCTAGAGACCCTATGATCTTGGTAGAATGGCTCAGTCCAAGTCACAAGGCCTCAGAACCAGGGAAGCTGAGGATGATGACTCTCAGTTCAAGGCTGAAAGCCTTAGAACAGAGTGGCTGCTGGTGGTTATATCTTGGAGTCCAAAGGCCAGGTAGTCTGAACTGTTCATGTCCTAAGTAGAGACCAGTGTGTCCCAGAGCTGGGGAAGTTGGATGTTAGGGGGATGACTAATTCACCTTCTGTATTTGTTCTCTCTGGACTACAGGCTGGATGATGCTGGTCTACCTAGTTCACTCTGATTCATAGACTTTCTCTGTAAGCAGCCCTCACTCCCACACCTCCACCACACACACACACACACACACACACACACACACACACACGCACACACATGCACACAATAATGCTCTACCCAATTTCTAAGTATTTGTTAATCCAGTCAAGTTAGCACCTGAAATCAACCATCACACCCAACAAGAGCAAGTACTAGTAGCATTAATGAGAACATAAAGGTTCCCATCTTCCTACTTAGAAACTTGGATCTATGAATTAAAATAGGCAGTGATGGAAAAGTCATTATAATAGCTCCAGATTAAAGGCAGCTCTTCATCTGATAGAATTTCACGATGACATAATGGTAAGTTCCTCCTGATGTGGATACAATTCTTGTGTTTATTTGCATAGTTTTTGTTTGTTTGTTCATTTGTTTTTTGAGACAGGGTTTCTCTATGTAGTTGAGACTGACCTGGAACTCACTATGTAGCACAGGCTGGTCTCGAACTCACAGCGATCCTCCTGCCTCAGCCTCCGGAGTGCTGGGATTACAGGCGTGCGCCACCACACCCGTCTTATTTGCATAGTAATGGCAGGCTAGAAAATAGCTAAAGCCAAGTGTGGTGGTGCATGCCTGTAATCCCAGCACACAGGAGGCTGAGGCAGGAGGATCGCTGCAAGTTTAAAGTCAGCCCAGGCTACATAGTGAGTTCAAAACCAGCTGAACGACATAGTGAGACCCAGTCTCCAAACAAAACACCAACAAAAGAAAGGAAAAGAAGAGAAAAGAAAGCAAGCCGAACAATTTTAGATTTTAATCTCATGTCCATACAGCATTTTCTTACAGTCTGACAGTGGTTCACCTTTACTATCTCAGCCACCATGAGCCAATTTCCTAGTAACCTCCTTCTCATAAATGTGATACACACACACACACACACACACACACTGTTGGTTCAGTTTCTCTGGACTTTACTGCACTGGGACATGGCACATTCCTTCAAAGTACTGAAGAACATATATAATTTATGAAAACCAGAACTTCCCTAATTTGAGGCACCCTAAGGCTGGAAGGAGATGCAGGGAGGAAAAGTGTTGCTTCAATTAAAAAACAAACAAAAACAAAATTCACCTAATTATTAAGACTCACTTATTTTCACACACTGAATGTATATGTGTACATATTTCATAAAACATATATATTTCTTAGAATTCCTTTAAATTACCCAAAGAACATTTAAACAGGTGAAAAAAAGGCAAATTAAAAATCTGTTGGGTTTTTACAGGTACCTCTTTAAATAAGTCTATTCTAAATTCATTCATAAGATTATTTTCTTTGAGCAGAGCGTGTTTATTGCTGCAATTTCCCTACTTACTCTCCATATTGATGATTCATCACACAAGTTAAGACTCAGAGTGAAGTTGCAAAGAATCCTAAAGGCATGGGTACTAAAATTAAGCACCTCAAGGAGTCAGCTGTCAGTTTGCTTATTGCTTCTGCTTTTTCTTACTTCCAGCTGCAGTAACTCAATGAGGGCTGATTTTCCTTTTAGGCAAAGTAAGAAGCAAATAAAAAAGTACAAACTCCAAAACTAGATATTGAGCAGCAGTGCAAACACATACCATCCATCATTAATCTGTCTTTCCTAACCAAACAATAATTTCAAAAGACTTTCCCTCTTGCTTTCTTAAATGTATTTTTAAGTCAACTTTAAAACAAAACTTATCAACAATAAATAACAGTTTGGAGAATTTTGACAAGCGTTCTTACTCATGTAACATCTGTACCATCACCACATTTCCACCACCCTAAAGGGTATCCTGTGCATCTTTCAGTTCGCCTGTCCTTCCTGCCCTCAGTCCTGCCCCCTCGGCTACTGCTCTGCTCTCCAACTTTGCATCTGTGTATTTAACCTAATGCATGAGTACTGGCCTAGAGTAAAGTGGCAATATACTAAAGGCAGTTTTGAATGACCTAGCATCATGTTTTGGGAAATAGTCTTCCATCAACTTCACATTTATATTTCCCCAAGAAAACCCAAGACCAACAAATGCTAGTATCATGCACTATATTATCTATCTATCTATCTATCTATCTGTCTATCTGCAGTACTAGGGATTGAACACAGGGCCTCGTACTTGCTAGGCAAACACTCTATAACTAGGCTGCATCTTCAGCCCACTGTAATACTACTAATAAATAGTATTCATTCTAATATGAATTAATTACAGGTTAATTCTAGGTTTGGACACTCTAGAGAGAAATGGCTGGTGGGAAATATAGGGAACTATGCCAGACCTAGGGACTGCAGTACATGATGATCTGGGTTTCAGCAGGAGTCACACACAGAACTGGAAGGTGAATCTAGCTTATCCAAGGAAGCCAGGAAAGTTTTTTCATGAACTTCAAGAATGAATCCTCAGCATAGGAAAAGATCAAGGTGAGGCAGTTCAGCATGGTGGTAAGGAGCAAGGACCAGAGTTTGTGACTGAGATAAGGGACTTACACACCCCTTAAAAGTGTGACATAAGAGCCTCCACCCCGTGGATGCCTGACAGACACACATTAACCCACAGAAAGCAGCTGAATGGTACCTGGTGATTAGTGAGCTCTGACTGGAAACATCACTAGCAGATGGAGGGGGATCCTTCCAGGCAGGTAGGTGTGCGCAGTCCTAACAACCAACCCAGCCCCAAGGAGAGCCAGACACAGAGCCAGGTTACATCTCACCTTGGCTACCTTGCTCTAAGTCTGAACTGGGTGACAAGGCTGACCCTCAAGGCCAAAGAGCTCCTCCTCCTTCCCATTTTGGTCCTGAGGACAGAGCAGCTTTCTTCCCCTGCAGGCTGGGATGGGCAAGGTCACTGTGGGACACCCAGATCTGAGCCCAAAACAACGGCTGGAGGAGGATAAAGGACTTGAAAGAGAAGGAAAGGGGGAAGGGGAAGAAGAGGAGGAGGGAGAGAACTGAGGGAGAGATGGGCAAAGCTGGAATGAAGGCACGAGGATAGAGGGAACGAGGAAAAGCAAATAAAGAGGGATAAGAGATTGGGTGGAAGTAGAGAAAGACTTCCTTGTAAAATCCAGTTTTAGCAATGAACACTACTAAGTCATTTTAGAAAGAATTTCCCACGTTCGATTCCTGATCATTCTCAGAATCTGATGGTGTTCCTCATCCTCCACCTCCCTCCAGGTAATTTCTGATTACCCTGCTTCTTTCAAGATACCTATCAAAGCCGAAGAAACACCAAGGCATATGTTAAGCCACTGTGCCAATCAGGCACCAGCAGCCAGCTTCCTTTCGTTCCAATTCTATTCTTTCTACTAAAATTCACTGATACCACAGAAAAAAGAATTATTTCCCTCCATTATGCATATTCTGACACATTTCATAGAGACGCAGCAATAATAAGAGTAAAACAATAAATACAGATTTAAATGAAAACAGATTACTCATAAGCCATTAGCTGATAAAGGTCACAAAAATCAGATAAAATTGGTTTTTTGAGACCGCTAGTGTATTTCAGAAAATAATTCTCCGATGCTCAAGTGAGCATTAGAGCAACTTAAAGCAAGGTCAAATTTCACTGTGTAACAAGGAGGGAGAAGAAAACAAAGCCTCAAAGAAATTAAAATCTAACGCGCCCCATTGTGAAGGCTGCAAACCCAATCCCCAAGTCCACTGAGGACTCCTATCCTTCAAATGACCATGATAATTCTCATAGCTCCTGTGTTTTTTCCATCTAATGGAGCATCAGTGATCGCAGAACCACACACACACACACACACACACACACACACACACACAATTTTGTCAGGACACAATTCCAGTGCTAACATCACTGAAGCCAAACGCTGTCTGTTACCCTTATCTGCTTTTCTCTAGCTGATGGGAAACATTTCAAGCACTCTCAGGGCCAAAGAGACTGCATTTTTCAAATGTTATCTATGTCTGAAGTTGAGTTATAATAAGCAGGGGGAAAAAAGGAGACAGAAAACGTGACAATTTTGAATGTTTTTTGTTCTTTCTGTCCAGAAACCTGGGACAGGACAGTGTACCACTCGCTTATGGCCACTTCTATAATCTGCCATCTGTGTCAAAACAATCAGTTTTATTCATGAGATAAGATATCAAATACCCTGGAAATACCAACTCCCACAATTATGTGTGATTAACAAAAAACTTACGTCAAACTGTTCTCTTCTACAAATCAGCAAGTCATCATTCACTCAACTAACCATCCAATAATTTATTGAGCCCCTACTATGCACCAAACCCTGAAGCAAGGAGAGTGCCCCTGGCTAGTCATCTCATCTTACTTTTGTTTTGAATCCCATATTTCAGCCACTCTGAATCACTTGTACTTCTCTAAAAGCAATGAACTTTTCTCATCTCTAAGCCATTCGCTCCCATTGTTTGGAAAGCCATCCTTCCCCTTTAGGACATGGAAAGACTATGCCCAAATGCCTATCATCTCCTCCAAGAAATCTTCCCTTACTCCTTTTCTTCAAGGACCCTTTCCTATAATGATCATATTCGGCTTACTGTGTGTATCTCCAGGGGGAAATGAATTCCATAAAAACAGAAACTTATACTGGCACCCAGTATTTGGCCAACTGGGATGCTCAATAAACTGTGATTTAACTTCATCTCCATCAACTAGAAACAAGATACTTAGACAGGGATCTGGTCTGTCTGTATTCTTTCCTCAGTATCTAGGCACTGACTGTCATTCAGGAGTTCCAAGACCAGTTTGAATTGAATAGCGAGACCCTGTCTCAAAAAAAAAGCAAGTATCTATTCTTATTTCTTCACTTAACAATATAACTTCAGTGTCAATCCAGTGCCCTTAAATAAGTGTTCAATAAATACCTGTGGAATGAATAAAAGCTAACTGAAATAAGGCCATATTGAAAAATTAAAAATATATAGCCACAAGTATTTGTAGGAAATTTAGAAATCATGAGTATAGGATTCACACATTCTCGGTGCACTTTATTTACCTCCTCAAATAATGATTAAAGGAAGAACTTACAGGATAGTTTACTAAACCAGCACTTCTACAAAATAATTTGAATCCATGTTCATGATGCCCGCTGAAAACCTAATAAATGAGCATCTAGAATAAAGTTCCAATGTAAAGATTGACAAAAACAAAAGGTTCCCTGGGTGATTCCAATGTCAGTTAAGGGTTAAGAGCCACTGATAAGTCCCTAACATAACTGAGAAGACCTGTAACAAGCGAGCCCAGTGTAGGCGATAAGAAACACTGCCCTTGAAAAGACAAAACGGTTAAGAGGGCAACGTGGCGTTAATAAAGCTACATGATTTTACCTCTGTCTCAGCAGTTCTACTCATAAGAATTCACTCTGAAAATAAGTACAAAGTAACATATTCACAAAGTAACTAATTTCACCATTATTTGCAATAATAATACTCTGGAGAAAAAAAATCTAAATTCCTATCCACAGAAAACTAATCCAAATATGACCACCTGGTAGAGCAGCGTGGATGCATAAAAAAGGAGAAAGATGCCTCTGAAGGGCACTGGATTGACATGTTTCCTTGTTAAGTGAAAGGGGAAAAACGCAAAGTAAAGAAATAAGCATATGCATTTGCTTTTTGTTCCTTCTTTTTTTGAGACAGGGTCTCACTATTTAGTTCAAGTTGAACTCCTTATGTAGCCCAACCTGGACTTGAACTTGGGTTGATCCTTCTGCCTCAGCCTCTGAGTTCTGGGATTACAGGCAAGCACCATCATGTCCAGAGAGATCTGCTTAGTTTTACAAAACTAAACATAAAAAGGACAAACTACATAATGCATATTGTCACCAATGTGGGGCTAGGTGGGAATGGAAAGGAAGGACATGGAGACCTCTCTGTGTGCCTTTTGTGGAGTTGTGACTTTGAAGCCACACATAAACGTTGTAAACATCAAGATAAGGAGGTGAAGGGAGGCCAGGGGTATGGGGAAAAATGAGAACCAAGATCTGTCATGTAAAGGTACAAGATCCCAATGATGAATATGACTGTACTGTATACTCATAAAGTACCAATAAACTCAATGAGAAAGAAAAATAAATAAATATCGAGACTAAATCCAAAAAGATGAAAAAATCAAACCCTAAAATTAAATACAAATACAAACAAGTAAACAATGCTTTACTGACAATAGGACAACATCCAAGTAGCTTTTAAACATGAGTACTCCATACCGCCCCCAATGGGTTACATTCTTTATTAACAATGGAAACCACAACACAACTTGAACTTCACTTGGATTTTTGTTGGTGTTGGTATAGTAATTCTGAAACAATTTAACAGCTGTATACTAAACAAACCAGCACCTTTATACTGAAACTGTCAGGAAACAAGCTTTTCTTACTGCGAGAAAAATGGGATAAAAATACTGGGATGAAAGGTGAGACAGAACACAGTTGTGTTCCATTTAAAGTGGAAACATCAGCAGCAAATGCTCATGACTTAAAATAATACCTATTTCTAAGCTTTAACTGAAAGTCCAGTAACAGTGAGCACACTTGTTCCTGAACTCATTTCTAAATACCATCTCTCACTACAAAGTACCTGGAATCTCTTAAGAAACGGCTGACTTCAGGCAGGGTAATATGAGAACCTGGACTATTCCACTGTGCCATGAATGAAGAATGACAAGGACACACCAAAGAGCCACTGGAGGCAGGGTGAAGGGGTCTGCACTGCACTGACCAAATCTGGCAACACGAACATTAAAAGGAATAATGATATTACAGAATAAATGTCTGTGCTCCCTAAATATTTTATGTTTAAATATCAGTCCTCCACTTGATAGTGATTAAGATTAGGTGAGAATATGAGGAGCTTTTTTATTTTCCATTAACTTTTATCTTAGTGCATATTAGTGGCACAGAATGATGAGATGTGTTTTGGGAAATTGGTACATACATGTAACATAACTTTATTTTTCCTTTCATTATTATAATTATTTTTGTTTTCTTTATTTTATTTTATTGGTACGCTTTTAATATACACAATGATCACATTCACCTATTCATACATATACATGATATATCTTGATTTTTCTTTTTTTAATTTTCTTTCCCTCTCTTCAACCCTTCTTCCAGTCCTCATTTAAAAAGGTTTGCTTCCATTTTTTCCCCATTTCCCAATATCTATTATATATTTTGGTATATTTACAGTTTCAGTTTCTCACACCAGAGAGAAAATGCAGTATTTAAACACACCTGTCCAATTTATTTCACTTAAGAGTATGGTCTCAAGGTGCATTCATTTAACTAAAAATATATCAGGTTTATCCTTCTTTATTAAAAAAAAATTTTTTTCTTTATTCATTCATCTGTCAATGGGCAACTGGGCTGTTTCCAAGATTTAGCTATGACAAACTGTGCTGCTATAAACATGGGTGTGCATATATCCCTGTGGTATGGTGCTTTTAACCCTTCAGAGAAGATACCAAGAGGAAGAATAGCTGGGTCAAATGGAACCTCTAGTTTTAGGTTTTCAAAGAATTTCCATACTGATTTCCATTTTGGTTGTACCAATTTACCCTCCCAACAGTGGAGAAGGGTTCCTTTTTCCCCACAGCCTCACCAGTATTTGTTATTCTTTCAGGAGATGGAATCTCAGTGTTGTTTTAATTTGTATGTCTTGAATGACCAGTGGTGTTGAACATGTTTTCATATATTTATTGACCATTTGTACTTCTTCATCTGAGAAATATCTATACATTTCATGTGTCCATTTTTTAATTTGATCTTTAAATTTGGGGGGATCGATTTTTTTGTGTGTTCTTTATATAGTCTAGATATTAGTCCCTTGTCTGAGGAAGGAGATTTCATGATGCATTAGTGCTCTTATAGGAAGAAGAAAGGATCAGATCTTCCCCTCCAAATAAGGATCATATAGCAAGAATCTTCCATCTACAAACCAGGAAGAGGCCCCTCACCAGAACCTGATCATGCCAGCACCTTGATCTAGGACTTCCCAGCATGTAGAAGAACTGCGAGAAATAAATGTCTGTCAAAGCCATCTAGTCTATAGCCAGCCCAATCTGGCTAAGATACATGTAATTTTTTATAAGACAATGAAATAACAAAAGAAATCCAGAACTTATAATGTCATTCAAGAGAAAAAATACAGAAAAAAAAAAGGAGAACGAAAAGGAGCAACGGAGATGTTTTTCTTTTTTTGTGTGTGTGTTTTGAGATAGGGTCTGACTACGTAGTTGAGACTGACCTGGAACTCACTATGTAGCCCAGGCTGGTCTTGAACTCATAGTGATCCTCCTGACTCAGCTTCCCTAGTGCTGGGATTACAGGCATGTGCCACCATGCCTGGCTGGAGATGTTTTTCTTTTTAAGTTGACAAATGCCAGCCTATACATGAAAAACAATTGATTATTGCCATGCTGCCATCTCCAAAGTAGTGACTAATCGAAGACCATCAATAGATGCAAAAATCACTGGGTGAGAGGTTGTGAAAGATAGGATATTTATATATTTGAAAGCATCAACTTGCATATTGCTTACTAGATAACAAAAAGAAAAGTTATCATTATAATGGAGGATCTAGAAAATCATCTTAATCAAAGATCAAACTTGACATGCCGATAATAGAAAAGACTGACATCATGCTTTCTTTTTTCTTGGTACCGGGGATCGTACTCAGGTCCTTGTGCTTGTGAGGCAGGCGGCGGAACCACTGAGCTAAATCCCTGTCCCGACATCATGCTTTCTGAGGTGATGCCATGGAAGAACACGTCACTTATGAGGTGTGGTGCCAAAACATTCATCTTCATCGTGTAGATACCATGCTGAAATGTTCATCTTGCATCTAACTATGAGGGAATGAATGGCATATGCAGGACTGGCATTGGCTCCTCAAAGTGTCAACGGCACAGAAGGAAAGCAAAAAGGAGACTATCCTTGACTGTAAGAGACTGAGGAGACAAAGGAACCAATTATAATACATAAAACACAATCCATGCTGCGGAGGGAAAAAATTCACAGCAAGACATTTTTTAATATAAACTATATCAGGTGATATTACTGAATTAATGGTGAATTTCTTAGGCGTGATAATGGTAGTGTGACTATGTAGGACAATATCCACATTCGTAGGACACATGCTGGAAATATTCTTGGGTGAAGGGTAATGATATTTACAAATGTAGCAAAATATTAAGACTAGTGACTTTGAACCAGTCGCTCCATTTTTCTATAGATTGGAAAATTTTCCAAACTACAGACTCCTCTGCATCACCACACAAAAAAGTTCTTCATACAGTTCTCCATTCCACCTGCTCAGTTATTCTCTAAGCTTCCAGGCAGAACAAAACCTTAGCATGGGGTTAGCAAGCCTCTGACACATCCAGAAAATTCCAGCAGCTCTTTGAGCAACCTGTGTGAGGACCCACAAACACAAGGGTCCATGACTTGGTGATTTTCTTGGCTCAATCCCTATTTTTCGCAGGCCAACATCCAGCAGAGCTCCTGTGTCATGATGTCCAAACATGCTCAGTCCTCTAGACTTTGCCTTGTGCCCCAAGGCACAAGGTCCTTGGGGATCTAGCTCTGATAGGTATTGGGTCCCATCTCCCACCCCCATACCTGTCCCTGACCTGGACCTCAGTCCTCTGATCCCTGGCTTCCCCCCTCAGTGACTTTCTGTGAAGAAACATACACACCATTCCTCTGACTCACAGACTTCCGGCCTGGGCTGCTCATTTAACAATGCTTTTTTTCCCACTTCTTCAACCTTTATCAGCCACTATTAAAATGATTCCCATGCTATGTTACAATGATTTGTCCATTCACAAGTCTCCCACAACCCAGACTATTTCCTCTAGAACAGGAGACACATGTTCTCATCTTTGTAAAAGCACAGCTTCTAAGCATTCATACCTAAAGTGAATTAAACTAAGAGAAACACAAATGATCCTATAATTCCACCTCAGTCTCCTTTTGTGGCTTTTCATTTGCTTTGGCATATTCAAGGGACCACAGCAGCAAACACAAAACACTCCAAAGACAGCTCCATAACAAAAGACACGGGAGTAGTACCTAGATCCTCACATTTTGGACCTATACTCTGAGTCAGCCAGATGTTCATAAGCATTAGCAAAGATGAACCAAGACTAAATGAAATGAACCTCAGAGTGGTTTAAACCATTCTCCTTTTCTAGAATGCACTGTGGTAATCCCTCAGAAGTCTCTGTTAACACTGTCCCCTACAACCTGACCTCAAAGTTCCCACAGACAGCCACCGCCACATGGCACTAATGCTTGTGGCTGGGAAAAGACAGCATGGCAGGATGATGCCAGGATGGCACTGAATGTCTGGCAAAGGGCAGCTCACATGGATTGACACGCATTTGCCACTCAATGCCCCCTCCAGGCCTAGTGCTTACACTTGACTTATCAGATCCTAACCCAGCTTCTCTTGAGACTCAGCTCCCTGATTTCCACTTACTCCCTCCATTCTGCCACTCCTTCATCCTAAGCTTCCCATCTGTTTCCCATCTTCCTTGTCCCTACTGGAACCTGCTTCTCTGCTGAAAATATTAGAAACTGCCAATTCACTCTCATCTTCCTCACACTTCTGCAATCCCAGCTGAACTCTGCCATCATCCACCACTTCCAAAAACATGACAATCACCGATCAGATCTCACTTTATTGCAAAAAACAAACTCCCGCTTCCCTTGTGAAACCATCTGAGGGTAAACTGCAGATCCAATGTCCCATTGCCCCTGCATGTTCAAAGTATTTCTACATAATTGCAGTGTAACCTTGGCACTGCTAGGATAATATAATATCAAGAAATCAACCTTGTTACACTAACGCAGAACCCATTCAGATTTCCCTGACTGTCGTTCCAATAAGGTAAGAGATAATAATAGTCCAACATCATTTATCTGTCACATTTCTTTAGTCATCTTCAGTCTGGAACAATTTCTTGGCCTTTCTTTGACTTTTATAAACTTGACAGTTATAAAAATTACCAGAAATCATTTTATAGACTCTCCCTCCATTTGGTTTTGTCCATGAATGTATTCAGGTTATTTTTTGTTTTTAGGGGCACGGGTGGGAGATGAATGATGTGATATTGCCCCACAAGTAGCTGTATTATATCAGTTTGGATTATTTGTGTCTCCCTGGTTTCTCCTCCTCCCTTTGTAGTTAATATGCATTTTGTAGAGTAACTCTGAGCTATATAAATATTCTATTCCTTGCTGAATTTATTTTAGCATTCCTTGAAATATTTTTGTCTGAGTTAATTATTAACTATGATGATGCTTTTTAAATCTCATCCTTTCTGTCACAATTATTAGCCAGTATTTCATTACAGGCAGAAATCTTATTTTTCTCTTATTTATTTATAGTGGTAGGGACTCATGTTTTCATATTATTCAATGAGTTCTCATCTATTACTACTCTACTTATTTTGATGCTGAAACAGTGCCAAGTTTGGCCCGCACAAGCACTGACAGGCTGGCTCCTATGCCCTTTTGATGTGTTCCCATCATTCAAGCATTTCCTTACTTTGTAGCAAAAAGGGGGGTGGGGGTGGGCATGGTGGCGCACACCTGTAATTCCAGCACTTGGGAGGCTGAGGCAGAGGATCACTGTGAGTGTGAGACCAGCCTGGGCTACATAGTGAGTTCCAGATCAGTCTCAACTACATAGTGAGACTCTGTTTCAAAAAAAAAAGAGGTATTTCAGCCTCATCTTGTACTCCCATGCCCCAGGCCTAGAATCAGCCACTCCCTAAGGAGCTCTGATTCTTTTTGATGAAAAATGTCATTTAGATACCAAGGCCTGGGTAATGACAGTGCTTTCTGCTGTTGGATCAGGCCTGTTGGTGGACACAGTTAAGAAAGACATGTGACTCATGGCTCCTCTGGGGGTGTCCACTGTGCCCTGAATGCTTGTATTCCCTCAAAATTCATATGTTGAAATCCCAACCTAGAAAAGGATAGCATTAGGAGGTGATTAAGTGATAAGGGCTCAGCCTCACAATGGGATCAGTGACTTTATATTTTTTTAAAAAAGGCTGAAAGAAGGTTATTCATCACTTCCTTCATGTAATGGCACAACTCAACCAGAAGGTTCTATGAAGCAGGCAGAAGGCCCTCATAAGACACTGAACCTGCACACACCTTGGTCCTGGCCTTCCAGCCTCCAGAACTGCAAGAAATGTATTTCTGTTTATAAGCCATCCATTCTATGATACCCAAACAGACTAAGACTTCCTCATATGCAGCAGGCACGTCTCCACATCAGTAAAATCTGCTAGGAGCCCGACCTCTGGGTCACTACAGAGGGTCACTATAGGGCTTCCATTACAGGACAAGGGCTGGTGGTGTCCTGACTTTCAAAGAGGTCTTCTTCCTCTTCCAAACATGCAATGTTCTCAGCTGGAAGCACCTAGTTCCATCTACTTGTGTCATCCTTGCTGTCTTACTCTGTCTGTTTGCTTCTAACTTGTGGCTTTATAGGTGAACTTTCACAGTTCCCGGCAGCCTAGGGGCCAGTCCCGCCCCTTGCAAAGCTCTACCCCAGTACCCAGAACTCAGGGACCCAGCAAGGTGCAGGCCTATGCACCCAGGAAACTTTTTTACCAGAGGAGACTCGTCCCATTGAAAATTAGCACCAAAAAGGAAATATATTTTTAATACTGACAGTCCTATACTCCATATCTAAATATGGATATCTCCATATCTAAATGTAATGGATATCTCAATAGTGCAGAAAAGTGACATTCACCTCTGGCATGGAGGTAGGAGTGATATTTTGATCCCAAGGTCTACCCTCTTCAGCTAGTGCTGCGTTTCTGAGCTTCTTTCCGTTCTGTACCCATGAAAGCAGAGTCTTCTAAAAGCTCCACTGTTCCTCCCTCTACTGTTCTTCCCAACTTTCATCTCCAGAAGTATCTGACCACCCTGGTAGAAAAAGGGCACGTATAAATATGGTTCTCACTAGATGCAAGAGACTGACTCACGGGGTACATGGAACAGGAACTTGTGGGTGATCAGAAGTCAGGCACAGCCCATTTTGATTCCATCTTCTTGCTTTAGAAATTCCTATAGGGCTCCATCATGATGGATGTCTAATAACACTGCCAGCCTAACTAGCAGTAATTTCTAGTGGGTATGCATAAAGAGTCACTAGGAAGGCCTAAAGTTGTGGACATTAGAGCTTTCGTTTTTCCAAGGTAGGAGAAGCACATAATAAATATCTCCAGACCTACAATGGGATTTGACACTAGCTATCGGCTCAAGGAACCGATATCCATGAAACAGGCCCTTATCCATTGACAACAGTTACAAAATGATATGTTCCACAGCTGTGCTGTGCTGCAAATTTATATGCTTTATTTAAAGATAATAAATAAATAAATGAGCAGAAGACAGGTCTGACTATTCCTAGCATGGAGCAGTGAGTGAGACCTCTGTGACTGTCCTCTCAAACAGGAATCAGTTCTGAGACAAGAGCTCCCTTTTCTAGCCTAGAGATTCTTAAATTTGAGGGTTGCAAACAATTCTAAGAAAGTGATGAGGAATCCAGACCCCTCTTCCTCTGAGGTGGAGGTTCCTGAGAAGCTGGAGGTACACGAAGACATATACATTTGCACACAAACACAACTGTGTGTATCATTACCCTGGAGTCTAGTCACTGGGACCCTAAGTGAAGAGCAGGCCCAGCCAAGTGCTTCTCACACTTGAATGAGCCAATGAAGGTTTTAGATAGGAGTCAAAACTCTCTTTCACTCAGGGATAAATGGTAATATTTTAGGTTTCAAGGTCCACTGAGTCTGTTACAACTACTCTGCCACTGTAGTAGGAAGTGGCCACAGATAATACATAAGCAAATGGCTATGTTCTAAAACTTTATTTACAAAAATAAGAGGGGTGAGCAGGAAGACCTCTATGCTATACTAAAAGGTATCACCTTAAAGCTACTAGCACAGGAGATGGAGGTGAAAGAACTTGTTTCGCATATATGAGCCCTGAGTTTGATTCCCAACATCACAAAATAAAATATAGCTAGCACAAGGAATACAAGAGCAAACCACAAAGCTAAACTCTGTTCTAAGTTATTTTTTCAAGGTTCATCTATTTTCAACACATTTATCATATTCACTTTTATTTTCTTAAACAGCAATTCCACTATTACATTTTTTTCCTATTGAACAATTTGTTATGAACAGCTACTGTTCCATTTCTAACCAACACAGTGAGGGTCAGAATAATTCCACATTATAAACATTTCCTGAAAGACCCTTTGTGGTCTCATTTTGTAGCACAGTTCTATTAATTGATGGCTGACCACAAAACAAAAGAAAAAGCAGAACATATTCTTTCATGTTGGAGGGGCCCGTTTGTCTTTTGGAGCCTGCTGTCATTGCTTGAACAAGCCTGGCAGCTGTCACACTCAAGGTGATCATTAGGGCTTCATTTCCCTAGAGACTTGTTTTTACAAAACTTAGGACAAGCACAAGGCTCTTTGGCCCTTCCCTGCTTCGCAGATCAGTGCTTGCTAGAAAGCACTTCCTAGTGCTTCTCTGCATCTCTTTCTGTCCATGACTGGATAGCAACCCCTGAAACCAGAGTGGAAATGGCTTAGATGAGTTTCCCCCAACTGTTCTGAATTTTCAGGTTCAGACCTGGTCAACTGGCAAGATTTTACAATGCCCCCATGCAAGGTTGTTGAGTGATTCCAAAAACTATTTCCTTTTTAATTCATTCACCTCTACAGAAAGGCCAATTCTCCCTCAAAATGACTTAGGCCAATGAGGTGATTCAGACCCAATTAGATATTAACATTCTTCAGGATTACTGGCTGTTGTTTAAAAACCTGTAACACCAAGCACTACAGTTTGGCTGTTCCTCCAAAAAATTAAAAACAGAATTATCATGTGATACAATAATTCCTGTTCTGAGTACATACCTAGAAGAATCAAAAGCAGAGTCATACTAGTATGAAAGTAGTATTATTTATAATAATCAAAACATGAAAAATCCAATTGTTATAGGCAGAACACATGAACAAAATGTGGCATATCCACACAATGGAGTAGTATTTGGCCTTTAAAAAGAAGGAAATTCTGACACATTAAAATATGGATGAATCTTGAGAATATGACCGTGAATGAAATAAGCCAGTCATAAAAGGAAAGACACTCTATGATTTTACTAATAAGAAGTAATTAGAAGAGTCAAAAATCATAAGGTTACTGATAGCTCAACAGCTGAGTTCTGGCTTAGTATGTATGAGGTCTTGGGTTTGGTCCCAGCACCAAAAATATGAACAACTGAAGGCAGAATGGTGATTGCCAGGGACCAAAGGAATGTGGCAGAGAGGACATAGTGCTTAATGGGTGCAAGGTTTAAGCTACACAAAAATGAAGCATTCTGGAGGTGAGTGGCCGTAGCGATGGTCATATAACATTATGAGTATTTTCAATAGTACTCACCCATACATGTAAAGATAGGTAAAATGATAATCGTGTCGTGTGTATTTTGCCACAATAAAAATAAACAAACAAGCTAAAATAAGCGAATAAATAATAAAGTGGGGCCCCACAGTATACAGGTGTCTAAAGACACAAGGTTTAAAACTTCGGAAGCCCAACAATGCTCCTCATTTTGTACGAAAGCCAAAGTCAAATTCACGAGTAAACTTCCATGGAATGCTGCACAACTAACCTGAGAGGAGATGCAACGGAGTATTTGCATGCTTACTATTATTGTTGTTTGTGTATTATTTATAATTATTTTAGATTGTAGAATATTGACAGCAGTATTTCTTATCTAAAAGGTTAACTTCCACAAACAGGTCAAGAATTATTTGTCTTGTGGCTTCCCAATAACTCTACGGGTTATGAAAGAATAAAAGGAACAATAACATAGATCTGTAGATTATATGTACTTAAAACCTCTAGCTCCAATGAGAGCAATGAACTTGAATTCTCAAGGTATTATGCAAAATGCATTTTAACCTAACTTTCAAGGGCTCTGATGACCTTTAGATAGTCACAATGGCCTTGCAAAAAAGGCATTTAATCACCTGCTCACCCTAGTGATTAGCAGTGTATGTAGACCAATTAACAAAGAGTCTGTTTCATTCATTTTATTCTACCTATTTCTCCCAAGGGCCATCAGCAGACTTGAGGACCAAAAATGGCAACACTGTGGAATTTTCACTGTAGGGAGGCTGAGTTAAGCTGATTTTCTTACTCACTTGTAGAGGTGACATTTCACGCTGCCCTGCCTAAGAAGGGAAACACTAACAATCTCCGATTAAAACCTCATTAAACAATGAATTCAGCTCAGAATGCCGCATCTCTTGCCAGGCCTACACGTCAGCCTATCCCACCTTGGCATCCAACACAGGCCTCACAGGCCACCATTCAAAACAGTGTGCGGGAAAACATCAATCTCTCTTATAGATAGATGATGCAGGAGTGAAGTTTACAGTCAAAAAGTTTGATTCCCTTGAAGTGAATTCTGAAAATTCTTTTATCAGTTCGTTTTACATGGGTAGATATATTCACGGTGTAAGACTCTTCTAGGTGGATGTAAAACCAACCTTCTATCAAAACAAGACTATAGACTACTACTGCACTTACAATTTCCCCTCTTCAAGGAAATGCCAGAAGGACAGGACTTCCAGTTTAAGAGAGATAAACTTGAGGCATTTGTAGGAAAACGGATATACTTTGAGACCATATCTTTAAGTGAAATAAATCAGACACACAAGCTCAAATATCACATAGTTTCTCTTACATGAAAAACCCGAAGTATAAAAAAGAGCAAAGTAAAAGACAGATACTTGGAAGTAGGGAGACAGAGTTTTCTCAAAAAAGGAAGGAGATCAAGAGAGAGAGGGGGAGGGGAGGGAAAGGGGATGAAAAAAGGAATTCAGATGTATTATGTACCTGTAACAATGCCACACAAGGAATGTAAACATATTTACTGCAAACATGCACCGAAAAAGGGAAGGGGATCAAGAGATGGATGAAGGAGGGGTAATGAGAAAGAGGAATTAAATGTATTATGTATTATGTGTATGTACCAAATCCCCATGAGGAACGTAAATATCGTGTCCTATAAACATGTACTGGGCCGGGGATTTAGCTCAGTGGTGCTGCCGCCTGCCTTGTAAGCGCAAGGTCCTAAGTTCAGTCCCCGGTACCAAAAAAAAAAATGCACTAATTAAAAAAATACCTCCTGTCAGTAATCACTTTCATGTGATGAACTACAGCACAGGCCCTTCAAAAGTTTAGCCAAAGGACTGGGATATAGCTCAATGGTAGAGCATTTGCCGAAGACAGTGGTGTGAACCTTTTAGAGCTTTCGATGATATAAATACCCCACTGCAGTACCTATACCATAGGTTTGCTACCACTGGCCTAGGATACACAAAGCTCTAGTTTATCCCTACCACCAAAGGGGGAAAAAAAGAGTTAAAAAAAGTTCAGCCAATGTACACTGCTACAGTCTCAATATGCACCTAAAATGCATATTTTGCAATCTAACCAAAATGGAGGTACTAGGAAGTGGGCTGTTGGGGAGTGATTAGATCATGGGAGTAAAGGCTTTGTGAGTAGGATTAGCTGTCTAATAAAATCCAAGGGAGCGTATTCAGCTCCCTCTGCCATGTCCGGACACAGAATACATCCCACGTGAAGAAGGAAATCGAACCTCACTAGACAAATCTGCCTGATCATAGGCTTCGAGTCTACAAAACCGTGAGAAATAAATTTCTACTGTTTATAAGCCCCTCGGTCTACAGTATTTTGTTACAGCACCCCAAACAGAATATGACACATTTTCTAAGTCCAATGAGGCACTCTCCTGAAGTCTTTTTCCTATTTTGTTTTGAACTATCTATCTCAGAAATCTGCTACAGCATCCAAGATAAAAAGTCAAAGGTATATCAGTCATTTACTGCCACGGTATCCGCTTCCCCCTCATCTCCCTCTAAGCACCTCTAAGCCTCCTCTAATTCAGTCGCCTCATTGCTTCTGGCCTGTTCATGACTCTCTCTTCAGGCCTCTGCTCCTGTACCTGACAGCTTCTTTCTCTAACTGCTTGGCCTGGAAAATTCTTCAGCTTAGAGATCAAGTAGGGGAAAGGTAGCTGTACCTGCATGCATGTGTATCCCAGACATGCAGATGTAGCCTCACCAAGCACCTATCCCTCCTCCCTCTTTGTATGACCAGTAGGTCCCTAAGGAATGCCGGCTAGCGTGAAAAGACCCATACACACTGCTGCTGCCTACCCCAACACTACTGCACAGATACCTGGCACACATACTACAAAACTTGTAAACATATTTGTGAAGGAAGTACCAGGCACAGAAATAATACTTCCTCCCCCTCCTTCAATCAGAAGAAAGCTAGACGATGTGATGCATCGACATCTAGAATCACTCAATTGCCTAGAGAACTTTGCTTGACCAGGATCAAGGCCCTACACTCTGGATTTCAATCTCAATTCTGTCACCAATTAGCTACAGAGTGCAGTCATACAGCCACAATGTTTCCTCATCTGTAATTCAGAGATTTTTCTTAACCACCTCAAAATACTGTTCTGAGGATAAAGTAGGAGCAACTAGCAAAGTGTTCAGCCCAGTAGCGCACATAGTAGCTGCTGAACAAATGCTGGGTTCTTTCCCTGTGCTTACCACATAACTTCATTATTGGGAACAAATACAGTATGGCCACTGAGAAAACAGAGTTTTCAAGAATAAGCCAAAAGAAAGAAGCGGACAGAAAAAATTGAAAGAGATGCCAGAATAACATTTAAAAGCAGAAAATAGGGCTGGGGGAGCAGCTCAGTGGTAATGTGCCTGCCTAGCATGTGCAAGGCCCTGTGTTCAATTAATCAATCAATAAAAGCAAAAGTACACCCATAAAAAGACATCAACGCTTTAACATAGAAACACGGTGCGATGTGCTCCATGTCCTAGTCCATTTGCATGGGGTCTGCTTTTAGGACCAACTTGGACCCTTCAGTGCATAATACCAGAACACTCAGTTCTGGTCCTTCAAAGGTTCAGTGTACTTACAGTCAGAGTTGGTAAAAGTGGCAAAAGTCTCCCCTGGCTCGGGGGAAAAAAAAAATCCCCCTAAGTGTCATGAAATCTCAATTGTGCTGAGCTGGTTTTGAATCAGTGGAAAATACAGGCATCGCATATTCTGCTCTGAAGCTAACTCTCAAAATCACTGCTATATCCACAGTATAAACAAACATTTATTTTTCATAAAACACACCTCAGAGAAAAGAAGCCACCACAAGCGATTTAAATGAAAAATCGCCAAATATCAACCAAAACTGATGATAATTTACCAAATGGCACCAAAAATAAAATTGTTAATTTAAAAGCGCCATTCAAATATACAATAATGGTCACACATTTGAGGTGGAGACCAGGGTTTCTAATGGACTTCTCAGAGTTAACATGTCCAAAATAGAGTTCTTGGTTTCCTCCTCCTGTTCAGTTAACACCAACCCCTCTTACTGTTATTCAGGTCAAAATCCTCAACTCGTATCCAGGACTTCCCTCTTATATCTCATATTCAATTTACCCCATAGACTCCACCTTAAATAATCCAACCACTCCTTTCTGGTCCAAGCACCATCTTTCTCACTGGGAATATTGGCCGTAGGTTGTCTGGCTCCTGTGTATCCCCTTCTATGCCCCACAGTCTTGTACTATTACAGTCACCAGAGTGATGGGGCCCAACCCAAGTCAGAGCTTGCTACTCTCCTCTGGGCCAATAGCAGCCACTCATCTCACAGGAAGTACCTACAACAGCTCTGGCACCATCTGGCCATCCTACCCCAAGGCCTCCCCACCTGCCTTGCCCCGCTTCTTCCACTCTAACCTCACTGGCCTGCCACAAGGCCTGGCCTTCCTACTCAATTTTCTTTCCTCTTCACCTCCAAATCTGTGCTCAAATGGCACTTTCTTCAGGCCTTTCCTGTGGCTTTCTTACAAACGGCGACGCAGCACTCCCTCTCCCTCCTCTCTGGTTATTTTTCTCCAGACACATATAATTTTCTAACACCTTACGTCTTCTTCCTCTTTCACTTTGTGTGGGGTCACTTGTCTCCCTAGAACATCAGCCACATGTGTTTTGCCACAGCTGTGTCCCCAGAATCAAGAACTGTACATGGCGCACAGCAACCACTCAAAAGGCTGTCCCTGGGCTTCTCTCCCATCATCCTGCTAACCACCATGGGTGGCAGGAAGAACAGCTCTTATGAAGTCTGTCTTATCTTTTTCTTTCTCTATCCCACCACACCACTTAAATTTTTCTATGTTGCTTAATATTTTTGCAAGATATTAATACTTCTACAATTTCTCTAACAATTAACAGATATACCATGTGTCTAATTAATTCCACACCCTAAGAGAGAAGCTCTACGTTTATCTGTCAAATATAGTACAGTGGTACCTCAATTTGAATGCTTATGTTTGCAAACAATTTGGTTCACAAACAGAAATGTTTGGCAAAATTTTGATTTTGTTTTCAAAGTTTGCACTGGATGACAAACATGACCATGGCCATCTTTCCAACATAAACACAGAAGTGGCTTTTTCAAAATCATAGAAGTTCATGAATATGGGTACCACTGCATAGTACAACAAAGGCTGGGATGTAGCTCAATAACAGAGTATGTGCTTAGCATATACAAAGCCTTGGTTTAATTCTCAACACAGCCAGAAAAAGAAAATTAATATCCCCTTGGCTACCATCATTTTCCCCCAAATAGAACTGGAAGTCAGAAACAGAAGAGCATGACCCAGTCTGTATGTGACCTGAACTGGAAAGTTACATTCCTAAGAAGCTTGTGAAGAGAGCCATTTGAGTCTGTGCAGAGTTAAGGGGTTAGCAACAGGGGAAAGCCCCTACCAACCTCAGGACTCAAGGGGTAAGACAGGTGCTGCTGCTGCTGTTGGAACTAGTAAAAGCTGGCAGCCATGGAACAGGATGTCCCAGTGAGTAGACAGGAAAAGGACTCAAGCAGAAAGAGCACTGGAAGAGGGGGACACAGGGGACTGTCTGACCTCTCTTCTCATCCTCCAATCTTCTGTCAGTGGCCAAACCCAACCTGAAGCCAGAAAAGCTGTCTCACTCCTACTCATTCTGCTGAGGGAGATGGATGGAGTACCAGATCAGTTCCACCTGCGGTGTAGGGATGGGGGTATCCACTTGCAGGGGATATCCACCTAAGGTAACCACCTAAGTACAGTTGTCCCTCATTATCTCACAAGGATTTGTTCTGGGACTCCTGAGAACATCAAAATCCAAGGATACTCAGGTCCTTTACATAAAATCATTCAGTATGTTTTCCATAAACTACGTACATATTCTTGTCTATTTCAGATCCTCCCTAGGTTACAAGTAATACCTAATTCAATGTAAATGCTGTGTAAATAGGTACTACACTATATTGTTTAGGGAGTAATGACAAGAAAAAGTTTGTATTCAATACAAATACAAGTACTTCCTAATATTTTTCGATCTGAGATTGATTGAATCTGTGAATGAGGAACCTGAGAGTATGAAGGACCAACTGAATTCAGACTCTTGGCCAAGGCCAATGGTCACTGGCCACTAGCACAGAAAAACTAGGTCCCAATTCTGTGTAGTATGGCCAGAGAATTTCCTTTTATTAAAAATCTCCAATTTTTCAATCCCCGGTACCAAAAAACAAAACAAAACAAAAACTCTCCAATTTTGCTCTATTGAAATTGACCTTGAAGAATTGCCTCAGACCTATGATTATAGTTCTGAGAGTGTGGTTCCCTTTTCTAAAATCACGTCAAATGTGTCATAAGTGAGCAACTACAGAGAATACCTACAAAGTTTTAGGTGCTATTAGCACCCAATCCTCCCAACAGACAAACACAAAGGAGGACTTAATTACTAAGTTGCAGTAACCTGCCCAAGTGACCACCAAGCTAACAGCAAAGCCTGTGAGGTTTTCTGAAATATGTACAAATAAGCTTTAGAAGTTAACCCGAATTAAAAATTCTTAGCCTATGGTTTCGCATTACCCAAAATAAAATAGATCTCTCCTTTATCACTTAATTTGGAAGTGCCCTATTGTGCAGTTCAGATCTTCTCCAAGTGAGTCTGAGGAGCTCCTAGCTTCTGGGTTAAATCCTAACAGGTATTTTTGGGGATCTGAGTGAACTCAGTGCTCAGCATCCCTGTAGCTAAGATATCTAAATATGATGCCTCTTCCAATCTTGTCAGGAATATATTGACTGCACTAGCTAATATATTCTTCCTCCCTTTCTCCCAACCTTCTTACAGTGGGTTTCGCTGGAGGCAATAATACAATAATGAAAGCACAAAAGAGTCAGAGCCATCTGGAATTAAATGGCAGGCTTTTCACTGAGAAGCCTTTTGAACTTGAACAAGTTATCTAACCTTGTTGTGGCTTCATGCCTCTCCTCTGTAAAATGTGAGAATTAAGAAAAATACCACTTCATACAGTTGCTGGGTGATGAAATGAGAAAGTGTGTGCAAAGCCCACAGCATACTGTCTGGCACAGAAAAACCACTTAAAGAAAAATGCTGTCATTATCATTATCCCCCTCATCATTTCTCATAAGTGCTTTTAAGTGAAACTGGTACAAGAACAAAATTTCTTTGGGCATCTTATAGAATTATTCTACATCCTTAAAAAATTTCTTGTTGAGTCTTGAAAAGTAGAACTAAAAATAAATCACATGGCTACCATTATCACCATCAAATTTGGTGAATAGATGTAATTAATAAAACCCAAGTCACCAAAAGGTGGACTCAAGCTGCACATACTTGATTAGAGTACAAGCAATTTGTACTAAGAGAATCAGGAGAAAATTTTTCAGTTTGCTCCATTTCCTACGAAAAAATTATACATTTATGATGGCAGAGTAACCCTTTTTGTGAATGAAACCTCAAAACAAGAAGGTTAAAAGACACAACATTATGGTTTACTCAAACTGCTTTCTTAAGTTCAGCAATCTGGTGAAGGCCCGTTCATTTGCACTGGAAGTACATCAGCCTGAGGCTGTGAAATCTCCAGATACCCAGGAAACTCAATCTGGGCAGGGACCATGGAGCCGAGACAACTAGCACAGCGCTAGGCGTATGGCAATGTCCAATTGGCTTAATCGCTCTGGGACATGATTGAGAGTGATGCCAATCAAATAAGAAAGCCACGGTCACTCCTCAGGGGATCACCTGGTGCAACAGCCACATGCCAAAAACCTTCCTCTGCTTCTTTCCCAGACCATCTACTGATAGCCACAATTCTAAGAAACTTCTCATGATCTGACTCTGGGTGGTACAGATAACCATCTGAGACCTTATTCTGACCTATCAAGAACAGACAGCCTCACCTCATCCCTCCTTCCATATCACTTCTTTGTATCATGATTTTAGATTAAAGTCCAACAAGAAAAGTCTCTGACAAGAAATTCTATCTTGTAGAAACTGTGTATTTACATTGGCAGGGTGCATCTATAGCGAATGTCTTTTTTTTTTTTTTAATATGAGGGACTGAACTTGCCTTTGCAAGGCAGGCAGCAGAACCACTGAACTAAATCCCCAGGCCAGCCAGTATACTTATTACCAGGAGTAGGAGTCGAATAAATGTTTGTTGAAAGGAGTAGGGAGGAAGGAAAGGGGGCACTTATCCAAGCTCCTGAGTTGCCCCCACTTCAACAGTGAGAGAGTAGAAAAGCAGGGTTAGGATGCCTTACCTAATCTTCACAATAAGCCTCTGGGAAGGCATCTTATTCACCCATTTCACAGATGAGGAAATTACATAACTCTCCCTCAGACAGTAAATTTCAGAGCCAAGATTTAAACTGAAACAATACAATACAGACTATCTGTACATTCAGATTCACCTAGTACAACCTTTTAAAATCTAAAACATTCATTCTGATAGGCTGAGGCATGAGGATTGAAAGTTCAAGCTCCAGTGTATAAATACTGAATAATTTCTCTGGTGTGAATAAACTATAATAGTACATAAAGTGTTTGTAAATGAGGAGGGGAGGAGGGGGTGAAGGGAGGGCAGGGACAAGGGGAAAAAACGAGAACCAAGACTTGTCATGTAGAGGTACAAGATCCCAACAATGAATGTAACTGTACTGTATCCCTACAATGTGCCAATAAACTCAATTAAAGCTGAAAAAAATATATAGTACATAAGATCCTAATGATATAATGGACAATGTGAAATAGGAAGAAAGGGGCTAAAGGTGTAGGGAAAGTGTGAATGTAGGGGAAAACTAATAAGGGATAAGAAAAAATATGAGAAAATGAAAAAATGGAAATGAAGTGTTTGTAAATGGAGAGGGGAGGAGGGGGTGAAGGGAGAGCAGGGAAAAGGGGAAAACATGAGAACCAAGATCTGTCATGTAAAGGTACAAGATCCCAATGATGAATGTAACTGTACTGTATACCTAAAATGTACCAACAGGGCCGGGGATTTAGCTCAGCGGTTCGGTGGCCTGCCTTGCAAGTGCAAGGACCCAAGTTCGTTTGTAAATGGAGAGGGGAGGAGGGGGTGAAGGGAGAGCAGGGAAAAGGGGAAAACATGAGAACCAAGATCTGTCATGTAAAGGTACAAGATCCCAATGATGAATGTAACTGTACTGTATACCTAAAATGTACCAACAGGGCCGGGGATTTAGCTCAGCGGTTCGGTGGCCTGCCTTGCAAGTGCAAGGACCCAAGTTCAATCCCCGGTACCCCCAAAGAAAGTTCCAGCTCCACCTGGCAACTTAGCAACTTAGCAAGACCTTGTCTCAAAATAAGAAAGAGCTAGATAGGTAGCTCCAATGCGAAGGCCCTAGGGTTTAATCCAAAGTACCATAAAGGGGAGAGGGGATTTAATTACATTAAAACACATTTCAAACCATTAATGTTTCTATTTACAGATGAGAAAATGGACCCAGTAAATTAGATGACTCGTACAAGCCAGCATCTCTACTTTGTCACCCTCTCAGAATCCTGAACAATAAGAACCCTGTCTGTTCTTATTCACAAACAGTAAGCTTATCCTACAGGGTGTCATCTTTTCAGCTGAAACCTCCAAGTCCCTTTGAAAATGTATTCATAACATCTGGCCAGCACCTTGTCATTTACAAAAATAATTTTATCTATCATATCCTCCCTGTGACATGCAGAAGGCAGACAATGTCACCTGCTGTCAAAGGCCAGGCTGCTCTCCATGACAGGAAGCCTGGTGCTGGCCTCAGCAGCACAGCACAGTTCAAACATCCACGGTGGGCAGCAATGGCAGTTTTCAAAGACCACGGCCTTTGGAACCAGAGGTTTCAAGAAAGAATTTTCAGTTATTATCTCCTCCAGATTGGAGACATATGGACATGGGAAAAAACTAAAAGCAATATGTAATGATTCCTAAGAGACTCACCCACTTGAGAAGAGAATCTCCTGTTTTTCTTTTCTGTCCCTCACATGTGCTTTCTGTAAATCTCTGAGCAATTAAAAAAAAAAAGTGTTTGCTGATTAAAATTGTATTTGCCGTCAGGACACAGGGATTTGTTTATTAAACATACTCAGAAGTGGTGAGTAACTCATACTTTCATATTCCTTGCCAGAGTGACACCATAGCTCACAAACTGATCTGTGTAGGTCACTGAAAGATGAGACAGAGTCCTCAACACAGCAATTTCCCCCCAAATTCAAAAGATCATGCACATCATCAGTCTCCAAAGAGAGCTGATTTCTATTCTCCCTGAGCAGGGATGCCTCTGCCCTGGGTCTCAATCTCAGCTGCACGCTGCAATCACCTGGAAAGGCTTTAAAAATTCCACTGTTCTTCCACTTCCAGAGGGTCTGATTTAATTGTAAAAGAGGAAATTACAACCTGGATATCAGGACTTTTAAAAGCTCACCAGGTGACCCTGTAGAACAGAAACCCACAGGAACAGAAAGCAAGACACACACCTGCCCTCTCCTCTCAAAAACAATCTCACAGGTGCTAATGACCAGGAATAATTTCACAGTGAAGAATTATTCAGTACCATGGGCTTAACATTTTTCGGACACAATCTGTTCATTATATAATTGAGAAGCCCATATTATTGTTCTCCAGTCTTCCTAATTTAACCATGTTAACATGGAAATCTAGATGAATATGATATTGATTTTCAAAGTGATAACATCAGCATAGCTCTTTGTGATTTGTAATTATAGAGGTTGTAGTGCTACATTTAAAACCATTATAAGAACTATGGAATAGGTAAATGTCTTAGTTCCTATTGTTGTTCTAACAAATTGCAACAAATTTAGTGGCTTAAAACAACATGAGTTTAAGTCATTTGTATTTTCTCCTGCTACTTCATGTATTCCTAACAGTCTTATGATATTCTTCTTTGCATCATCTAGGAGTTGTTGGATCGATTTCTCATGATCCCTGTTTTTAAGAGACCTCTCTTTTCATGGTCACTGACTGCAATCTCATCTTGTATATCTGAGAGTCGATCTTCGCATTCTTTAATTGTTGCATACACTTTCAATGGACTGTTTAATCTCCTGGATATCTGTTTGAATCTGTTTTATGAATTCCATTTCTTTCCTATGTTGGGCAGAATTAATGACAGAAAACTTCCGAAACAGAGGAGAAGAATTTGACATTCAGATAACTGAGGTATATAGGACCCCAAATAGCCACAATAAAAAAAATCTACACCTAGACATATAATAATCAAGATCCCAGAAACCCAACAGAAGAACAAAATACTACAAGCAGTAAGAGAAAAGAAACAAATCACATGCAAAGGAAAGCCCATCACAGCAGACTTTTCAACACAAACCCTTGGGGCAAGGAGAGCCTGGAATGAGATATTTCAAGTACTAAAAGAGAACAAACAACCTCCAACCTAGACTGATGTATCCTGCAAAACTCTCTTTCAAAATGGGGAAATAAGACACTTCCAGGACAAAGAACACCTGAGAAACTACATGAATACCAAACCAGCACTACAAGCAATTCTAAACAAGATCCTAGAAAAAGACAATGAAGGTAACAACACCATGAGGCCCAACAGAGCTAATCAAAAAGGCAAGGCAAGAAACTAAAAGGAGAAGGTGAAAAAGTAAAAAGAGTCAACAAAAGGCCAATAACATGTCAATAATAAGTCAGTACATATCAGTTATAACCATCAATGTTAATGGCCTCAATTTACCAATCAAGAAAAATAGACTGGAAAAATGGAATAAGAAGCAAAATCCAACAATATGTTATATACAAGAAACACACCTAGTGCAAAAAGAAGCCCATAGACTGAAAGTGAAAGGATAGAAAACAATTCTCCATGTGACAGGAGCCCAGAAAAAAACAGGGGTAGCAATCTTATTTGCAGACAAAGCAAATTTCAAACCAAAACTGATTCTAGTATTATTGACATAGGACGGTACTGTATCATACCTCTGTGAATGTAAAATATCTTGTACCTGCTTTATGATGCATAGTAGTGATTGTGCATTATCAGAGCTATATTTAATGATGTTACTCTAGAATGTTCTCTTTCCAGATGATGATTAAGATGCTAATTAAAAAAAATGGTGCCAGGTACCACAACAGCAACAGAACTTTGCTGTTCTCTGGATATTATTCTTTTTGTTTGTTTGTTTGTTTTGTTTTGTTTAATGGAATGTGTTGAATGTCTATAATTTTGTTCAGATGACTTCAGAACCTGGAAAAGCTGTTGCTGCTATCAATGCATAACATACTGCTATTATTAGTCTTTTTATATAAATATATATATATATATATACACA
>NW_022900942.1:23922252-23955507 GCF_012274545.1 Fukomys damarensis | reverse complement strand
ACTGTAATAGTACACAGGATCCTAATGAGATAATTAATAATGTGAAATAGGAAGTAAAGGGCTAAAGGTGCAGGGAAAGTGGGAAGGGTGGGGGAAAGGTAATAAGGGAGAGAAAAAAAATATGAGAAACTGAAAAAATGGAAATAAAGTGTTTGTAAATGGGGAGGGGAGGAGGGGGTGAAGGGAGGGCAGGGACAAGGGGAAAAATGAGAATCAAGACCTATTATGTAAAGGTACAGGATCCCAATCATGAATGTAACTGTATTGTATACCTAGATTGTACCAATAGGCTCAATAAAAAGAAGAAAAAAAAAACATGAGTTTGTTATCATGTAGATGTGAAGGCCCTAAAATTAGTCTCTCCAGGCTGAAGTCAGGAGGATTCCTTCCAGAGGCTCTAAAGAGAGCATCTGTTCCCTGGACATTTTTTAGCTTCTAGCAGCTGCCAGCATTCTGGGGTCATGCGCCCTCTGCACTTATTTCAACCCCTTGCTTCTAACCCATCTCCTAGACTCACTTTGACTTGCCTGCTTCCCTCTGTGAAGACACTTGTCCTGGCTAACCCAGATAACCCAGGACAAACTCACCACTTGAAAACATTTAGTCTGATCACTTTTGCAAAACTTCTCTTGCCATCTACTGCAACATATTCATATTTACAGAGCCCAGGGGTTGGATCAAGAATATCTTTAGAAGCCATTATTCAGCCTATCAGAGAGGAAGGAAAACCAACATCACCACCCTTGTCACTGTGCCCAACCTCTTTGCCCCATTCTTCAGTTGAAGTAATGCAGACTCAGGGATGCAATGACTTGCCCAGGTCCTATAGCTGTCTAGGTCAGGGACGAGTGAACCTAGTCTCAAATTCAAGTCTCATTTTCTTTGCCTTATTTATTTATTTATTTATTCGCAGTATTTAACAGTACTGAAGATTGAGCTCAGAGACTTCATACTGAGCTAAATCCTCAACCTTCTCTCTCTCTCTCTTTTTTTTTCTTTTAATTTCTGAGGCAGGGTCTTCCTAAGTCACTGAATTGTTCAGGCTGGGCCTGAATTTGTAATCCTCCTGCCTCAGCCTCCCAGAATGCTAAGATTACAGGTGTGCACTGCATGCCCAATGGAAGCCCCACTTTTCGTTGTTCTATGTTGCCACCCCATGATAAAGCAGTGTTATTTGTGGTAAGTTTCTCCTTTTCCAATATCGTACCATCCTGTAAACAAGAAGCGTTTTCACTCTTACTCAGTTATTATCTCTGCTTCTCAGCCAACACATGCCAAAAGGAAAACAGCAGTTCCACACCCCACCACTGGTAAATCTCCCTCCAGCCAGGCTGTTCTGCAGGGTCCAACAGAGCTAGCAAGCCCAGTGAGGCAAGCAAGTCAGTGTCCATCTGAGACTAGTCATGCAAGTTTGAGGAGGCAAATAGCCCTCAGCTTTGGGAATGCAAAACAATCTGAACTTGCTTAAACTCATACATCCACAGCCGAAGACTCAAGGATAAATTTACAATAGGACACATCACTCTCCTCTACATTAACACAATCTACTCAAATGACTTAGGAAACCAACCCCTCAGTGATTTCCCATGACCGTTTCTCTCTTTCTCTCCAATGAGGAAACTAAAGTGGGGGGACATGCAGAGTCTCTGGAATGGGGTAGTATCTTCTGGAACAGGGTAGTATTTTAGGTGGAGTAATTAGAAGACAGTCACATTTTCTACATACAGTGGTCCTACTATGATAGTTCAGCTCTACTGATAACTTGGGATGTCTCCATCTCCTTTCACTAGCTCATGGGCTGGAGGGAGGGGCTCAGCACTGAATCATTGCCACCTAACAATGAGAGAGAGTAAACAAGCCAAGCAAGTCTCACTGCCAAGCTGATGCTTTGCCTATGTCTGTGTTCAATCCAATGCGAAAATAGTCTGGGGGTTGGGGGGGATCAATGCCGCATCAGAATGCAACCGGCATAACAGCAGCAAGTTACATGATTTTCTTGGACTACGATAATGCATCGACTCTCTCTCTAAAACTATAAAATAACAGCAGATAGGACTTATAAAGGTCATCTGGAAAAATCCAAACAACCAGAATATTATATTTGAAATAAGTTAATGGTGGTGGAAAGAAAGAATTGCTGTAAGGTATGGCTTGTGTTCATGCCAAATCTATGCTCTGAAGCCACCACCGTATACGATTATAACCAGTGTGTGAAATGATTTTAAGGGGAAGCAAGATTCCCTGACATCGAAGGAAGAGAGAGTTGTTATCACTAATTCTGAAAATAATTCAATGTATTTCTTAAAGCTTTTCCATAAAGGTGGCAACATCATGAATTCTAGTTTACCAGGAATCAACTGTAAAAATTGTAATAAAATAAGGATGTTCTAGTCCTTTTAATCCATTAGTTCTGCATCATGATAACTTCAAAAATAAACTAGCTAAAAGGGAAGACAGAACACCTGCTGAAATTCATTACTACACATACTTCATGTGCCCACTCGATGTTTCCCTACATGAAGAGCCCTGGGTCTACTCTTAGCTCTGCCATGAACTTTCTGTGCAACCTGGACCAGTCATTCAACTTCTCTGGGTGTCAGAGTTAATATCCATAAAGTGAGGGAGCTGGACATGATGACCTTCCACGGTATTTTCCAATTGTGATTCTAAAAGCTTCCAAAAGATCCATTAACCAAATTCACTGGCTGATTTCTGTCTGAAATTAAATTCTAATTGAGTCACTGAGTAAAGCAATAACAACAAAGCCAATGTTCAGTACTTTTATAAACTAAATGCTGGAGAACATGCATATGCTAGAAAACACCATGGTGAGATGCACAATGGGGTTCTCTCCTTGGAAAGCTCGAGGCCTAGTGATCCCAAGAGTTTACTTCCAGGACGCCCATGGGGGGCTTGTTGGTAGGAGAGGAAGCATGGTGAGATGCACAATGGGTTCTCTCCTTGGAAAGCTCAAGGCCTAGTGATCCCAAGAGTTTACTTCCAGGACGCCCATGGGGGGCTTGTTGGTAGGAGAGGATTGTTCACACATGCTACCTTCAGCACTCATTGCTTCTGAGAACAGGCTTGGCAGGGATGTGTGGGGTGGCAGACAGTCTTGGGATACAAATCCAACACAGTCATAGCTAGCACCCTTCTGGCCACAGAGGGTCAAGGAGAGGAAAACAAGAGTATTGGGGAGATTTGCTATGTCTTCCTCCTGCCATCCTCTTGGCTCCATGTCCTCACTGAGAATGTGCAGCAATCTTTGTGCCCTTGAGGATTGGAGAAGTTAGGTATAGAAAACACAAAGTGGATTCCCAAAGCGGCTGGCTTCTCCTCAAGATTTAGTTCCCTGAACAGCTAGCTCCGTGTGACAAATGTGCTTGCTCAAGTGAAAGAGCCCAGGAAAAAAGTGACAGGAAAATTGAGGACTTGCTATAAAACCCATCTTCAAATAGCCATAATTATCACAACAGTCCTGTAAGCATTATTTACAAACACCCTTATGTACAATCCTTCCTCTCCTAACAGTCCTCATCTACATACAGTGCCATTACTCAGAACCACATTTTACATTAAGTAGTAAAACAAGGAAAAACCAGCATTTTTCAGTCAAAACTCTGGAGTGAATATAATTAAAATAGATGCAAGGGAACTGGTATAAAAGAGAATCTGACTTTTTTACTTTTGTGTTGACAATTCCTACTTATCAGTTATATCGTAAGCCAATTTTCAAATATTGTCATGATTACCACCATCAGCACTGTAAGTGGTAGTACAGCTGATAAAACTGAGACATGCTGGGCATGGTGGTGCAAATCTGTAATCCCAGCTGGTCAAGAACTTTAAATTCAAGGCCAACCAGAGCAATTTAGCAAGAAACTGTCTCAAAATAAAATTTTAGCCAGGCGTAGTGGAACATGCCTGTAATCCTAGCTCTTTGGATCACTGTGAGTTCAAGGCCAGCATGGGCTACCTAGTAAATTCAAGGCCAGTCTGAACTACATAGTGAGACCCTGTCTTAAAAACAAACAAAATAAAATAAAATAACCAAAGTTAATTCACCACAAATATCCAGATCAACAAATTGCTTATTTCAATGCCTGCTCTGGGAAAATCACATACTAGAACCATATGATTTTATACTCATGTTAAAACTAAAATTTATTTTTATATTAATAGCTGTTAGATATTTTGCCTGGAACTTGCTTATGAACCCTTGCTGCTTCAGAACACTGTGGTATAAATCCTGGAAAACGAAGCAAATGTTCAACAGTTACAAAATGGTATTTTTTTCTACAAGCAACAACAGGCAAGAGAATGTTCCCCACAGTCTATTGTTATTGGTGTAATGCTTCTCCTAACCTACTGGTACTTCTTTTAAATGACCAACCCTTCCGTTTCATGACCGTGTTTCAATTACTCAGGGCACAGAAGGAACAAAGAAGCTCACACTGCAGTTCCATGTTTTCTGGGTCTGGCAGCCCTCAGAAGTGGGACCGTGGGCCTTTGTTCATTGTTTCGGATGACAGCTTACCACAGAACACCTTTAGCCTGCGCCTTGTTAATCAATAGTCATTTAAACTAAATTTGTGATGGATATCTACATTCTACATTCAAGACTGTTTTCCAAAATAATGCATTTGCCTTGTATTATAAATAATCAGGCAAAGACAACAGCATCAGCAAGAAACACTTCTAGTCAATAGCAGAGTAGTAGGGAGGAGTTTGTCTTGATTTTTGAGTCTTCTATGCCACTAAACCTGTTGAAATGAGTGAAGCCAGCCACGCACTGCCAGGGACTGGGAAAGTCGAGTGCCAGTCCCAACCTAAAATACAACTGGAAGTCACATAAGCACCCACCCAGCCCAGGTTCCAGAACTAATGTTAGCAGAGGCATCGGGGTAGTTAGATGTAGCCCTGTGGAAGTGCACTTGAGTCTTACCGATTCTGACTCAGCTGTGACCTCCTGCTCAAGACTCCTTAACACTTGAGTGCTTTCTTGGCTCCTTGCTCTCTGGGTATGGAGCTCATCAGACTCCTGCCAGTCCCTCCTGTCCTCAAACCACCTGGACCTGTCTCCCCTGTACCCCTATACCCTAGGATGAGGAGGCTATCCCTGAGATCACCACCTTTTGAAATATTCCCCGATGCCATCTCCCTAGACTTTCTCTAGCAACTTGCTACCTGGAAGGATGTCCATACCCCAACTCTCCTCCTTTTGACCAGCAGGGCACTTTCAACCCAGGGCTCCTGCCAGGCAAGATTCTGACATTCCTTCCTAGGTCCTGAGATCAACACCAGCAGCTCCTCGGTGGACCCTTGGCATCACAGACTTTATTCTTACTAAGTCCCTCTATCTCAACTGACACTGTCTGATCCTGTGGCATTGAAGCTAGAGAGTGGCTGTCCTCATGATCACCCTGCCTATTTACTTGAGGCCTGCCAGCGGCTCGCATACAGCAACCTATTAATTGCCTTGCAGACAACATGATACAGCAAATTTCCCCATTTTCACAGAGATGAGAAAGTTGAGATCCCAATTTCATAAAAAATATGTGTTAACTTCAGTTGGCAAGGCAAGAGCAAAACCAGGATGAACGCCAGGGTCTCCTGGCTTTCTTCCTACTTCATGAATCATATTTGGAGAGACCATGTTCCTTATGCACCAGGCGATATCATTACTCCAAGAGGGCAGGAGAGGCACTTTCTAACCCATAGGGGGCCCACTTGGTGTCCAAGTTCTGGGGGTTCTCTCTGGTACCTACCAGTCATCACACTATTCAGAAGTCGTTATGCACTCATTCACCTAGCAGAAGGACAAAGGATGATCAAATTCCCACCTCAGTACTTCTGCTAAAACCAACTGCTTCAAATAAAGTGGGAATAACTCCTGCACCTCCCACTGGTACCATCTAAGCTCCTTAGTTTCAGGCTTAGTTGACTTAAGAGAAATAGGCAACAGAGCATGTGAAGGCTGGCATACAAATTCACACTCTTAAGTTGCTTCAGAAGTGCTGCGTAGCTTTCACACACCTGCTCCCAGAGGGATCAAGGCACATTCATGAGCAACGGCAGCACAGCTCAGTGTTCTGGGGAAAGTTAGGGTTGTACTCTGCCCAGGGTAGCATGTGCCACCCAGAAAATGAACTGCAGTGCGAACAGATTATCAAACCATATTGAAGAGTGGTAATGGATTGGGTTATATATCAGAAAAAGTGATGCTAAAATCCTAAACCTCAGTACATCAGAATGTGACCTCCTTTAGAAATAGAGAGGCTCTAGATGTAACTAGCTAAGACGAGGCCATACAGGATTAGGATGGGCCCTTAGTCCAGAAATGATGGGCATTTTTAAAAGCAGAAGAGAGACACACATGGAGGGATGGCCTTGAGATGACACAGGCAGAGAGCAGAGTGGTGCATCTCTTAGGTTTTCTTCTCCCTATTTACATGTAATGCCTACTTCCTCTCTTCAGGCCCTCCTACTTCCCCTCTGCCTCCATGCTTATGGAAGGCAGAAGACATGGTACCTATGTCCATCATTTCACTCTCAAATAGAATGTGTGTGTCAGGGAAAGAGGTAAGAGGTAAGAGGTATCACCCCCACTTATACACAAGCTGTTGTGCTCAGAGAGGTCAGAGACTGCCCAAAGAGGAGATGCCCTTTCTGAAAAATGTCTGTAGACAAAGAAAGATGCTTTTGAAAAAGGTGGGGAAGGGCAAAGGTAGCTAAGAAACAACCCTCATAATCATGTTTTTTTAAAAGTTCTAGAGCCTTAATATTTTTCAGTTGTTCACATAAACTTTCCATAAACACCATCTACTGATTCTCCTAACAACTTTGTATACAGAAGTATTTTGGGGGGAAAAGCTGAGCTCACTCTCCAGACTAGAGACATGGACTCTGGCCTTTGTGTTCTCTTTTGGTGCTTCCATGTCTTTGAACCACACTGAGGAAGCTCCCAGTCCAGCTGCAATCAGTATGCTGCAGGTTTTCCCGAAGCTAGACTTAGAGTTTTTGGGAACACTGGCTTGGTTCTAGATGTCTCCCCAAAGCCTCATGCAGTCATACAAGGGTCTTTTTCAGAGGTGGCTGGATCTAGAGTGTGTGACTGATTCATGGTGCACTGCTAGGATTAAGGGTGTGAGGAGTAAGGGTGGGTGATTACTTAATCAGTCCACTGATCTTTGATTTGGCACCACTCTAATTCTGGTAGCCTGCATACAATATAAGGGACAGAAAGAGGCTTATCTGCACTCTTGCTTGCTTTGCTACCTTCTGCCTGCCATGAACTGTTTCTCCTCTACAATGTCTGTCTGCAATTTACCCTGCCTTAGGGCCAGCCGATTATGGACTGAAACCTCTACAAACTGTGAACTAAATAAAGCTTTCTCCTTTTAATTTTGGATGTTGGGTATTTTGTCTTAGCAATAAGCGAAAAGTTACTAATACAAGTATTGACTGGCAAGAGTCCAATGATATTTAAGGACAAGATGAATCCTTTCCCCAAAGTGACCTTTGGTAAGGGTTTTCAAAGAGGCAGCACCATAGCATACTGGCAATGATCGCAGGAACAACCTGGACTGAAAGGGTTAAACTGAAAAGCATCAGAGATAAGAAACCTGCCTCTAATCAGCCACCTTTTCTGTACATTTTAGTCTGTCTCTATCTAAAAAACACCCAGTCATGTTTCATGCCCCTTGCTACTGTGATCTGTTTCTACCCCATGAACAGACAGATATTCACTGTGTAGACTTTGTCAAAGAAACTCCCTGGACACCAATGGGGTGTTCAAATGATTCAACTCAATTGTAACACTAACTACCCAGAGTTACTGCAGACCCACCAGGTAAAGGCTCAGTCCCATAAGACTGTCCCAAATTCAGATACTAAACACAGGTCCCAGGCCTCCTATATTTCTGACTTACAGCCTATATATTGGCGCTTCCCTCAACTCCCTCCTAGGCTCAATCATTTGCTCAACAACAAAGGCTCAAAGAGCTCAGGAATAGTTTCTTTATTACTACTGATTTATTATACAAGATATAACCCAGAAAAGTGAAATGCAAGAGACACAAAGGGTAAAGCGTGGAGGAGACAGCCACAGACTTCCTACCACCCACCTCCAGCATTTACACCAATTAGAAGCCTCCCAACATCACCATTAGGAATTACGTGGAAGTTCCACAATGTAGGATGGCTGATTAAACAACTGGCCACTGGGGATTAACTCAGTTTTTAGCCCTTCACCCTCCCAGCAGCCCCAGGGATGGAGCTGAAAGCCTCAAGGTTCTAATAACACAGTTGAATGCTTCCTCTGGTGACCAACTCATCCTGAAGCCACTTAGGTAGCCTACGAAAGAGTCACTCTATTAGCATAAACTCTAAACTTCAAACAGCTGAAAGGAGTTTATGATGAATAACAAAAGATGCTCTTCTCAACCCTGTAACTGGGAAATCTCAAAGGTTCTAGAAGCTCTGTGTCAAGAACAAAGAATAAATACATTATCAAAAATGCTCCTGCTACCTCTATCACTCAGGAAATCACAAGGGCTTTAGGGGCTCTGTGCCAGTGAATAGAGATGAAGACAAATATATATGTCTTACTGTGTCACAGTATAGTAACATAAAACTTGCAGGCACATATATCCCATATCTACCATTAACCATTCTGGAAAACTACATCTACAAAATGTCATCCCAGATTTTGTCAGCGTGAAAATATTAAACACCACTGAAAAAATTTAAGGTTTCTTTTTCAGACTTAAATGTCTATTTATTTCAGAATGAATTAGTAGTTCTCTGGGTTTCATAATGTTTAATTCATTAATGATAACTACAGCTCAAGAATTTGAAAGGAAATTGTTTCCAGGATAAAATTAAAAGTGAAACTCTAAGCAGTGATTCATGAGTGTTCCTATCTAAATTACTAATTCTTCTGAAAAACTTGGTTGGCAACACAAAAAAGCAGTACTACTTTCCCCCACTGCCTTTATGGACTTTGCTGAATTGTTTTGAAAACTGGCTAGATGCAAGTCCTAGATAATCCCCTCCTCGCAGCTGCCAACCCATCCATCTCACCCTTGACTGCCCACAAATAGTGTCATAATACACGAACACTTTTGTGCCTCAAAAAAAGTTTCCCCAGCATTAAAGTTTAGACAAAACAGCCCAAAGGAGTTTTAAGGTGAAGGCAAATAGCCATGATATCTATTCCAATCCCCAAGAAACCTACCTAAAACCTCTGTAGAACTCTAGGAACATGGCAATTTTTTTCTTGATTTTCAAGGAAGTCTCACTAGCTGGGTTCAATTATGTATCTCTGCTTGGTAAATATGCACTAGAGTAACCACGTTTCAAAAAAACAGTTCAACGACCCCTAAATGTCATCAAGCCCAGGTTATTCTAAATATTCCCAGGTGCATTCCTCCCACTACCTGGATTCAATTTCTGGGATGGAGGAGCAACAAAGACATTCCTGCTCACAGCCCCCTCCTCTCAAGGAGCTCTGAGATCCATGTGACAGGGGCTACCAACGTGGAAACCACTGCTTCGATTCTCACAAAAGCCCTACAGACTGTGTGCCCTGTGTCCAGTCTCTCCCAGACTCCAATCATCCTGTCTACTGCCCCCAACTGACAAGTAGAGCAGGTGGCCCTCAGGTACCACCACTCCATGCCTGGTGCTTCACATATCATGAATTATTTAGCCTCAGGACAACTCAAGGGAGCATCCTTATCATCTCCATATTGCAGGCCAGGAGCTGGCAGAAAAGGGATAGCATAGAACTGTAAAGCCAAGATTTACACCACACCCTCTGCCACCTCTCTATCTGAGGATACCACAGCACGGCTTCACATGGATTACTGACTGGTTCTTTACCAAAGGAATGGGCCCATATACTCCTGTAGGGTCCATGTGTCTTTTTCATTTTTTTACACTTCCAGCCTCATCCACATCCTTAATCCCAGTAGCACACCCTTAATCCACACTCACACACCTTCACCCAGCCATCTTCAAACTCCCCACCTCTGACTGCAAGAGGTTTTGAGGGCCATCTAGATACAAGCCATAACACCCTCCCTCTGCCTTGTCTGCAGTTTTCCCAAACTATGTGCACATGCTGTTCCCTCTGTCTCTGCTGCTCAGTTCCTCACCCTCCCTTGGGTGTACCCTCTCCCGCTGTGCTCCCACAGCATACCCTCATCCTTTCATCAACTACTTCCTAGTGACACTGGGGGTGTGACCTCCAATTGTTGCTAGGCTCGAGACCTTGAATGAACAGGAGGAAAGAGAAATATTTGGGAACATTTCAAAAATGCTTTCCTCTGGAAGCAAAGCTCAGGTGCCAACCCAGGTGTGTGTTCTAAGGCCATAACAACACTTGCAACAGGCCCGGGCCTAAGCAGTCCATGACTTGTTCTGTGCATGTGTGCTAGCTTCAAGGAGTGACAGAAAATTTCACTCTGTGAGAGACCAAATCACCTCAGATGATGTTGCAAAGAGGGAACTGGGTGTCTACATTACCCCTAGAAGGCTGGTAACATTTTAAGAAGGTGAGAAAAATGGATTTAATATGGTGTTTGTTTTAGGCACCCAGGAAGGCCACTGCAGGTCACTAGATTAAGTATGGGCTTTAGATGGAACTTCAAAGCCATCCATAAACAAATGCAAAGCACAAATCAGTATTTTGCCTTATAGGTATACACAGCAAAGATATAGAGCAAAGGACTATGTAGGAGAGTCAGGGACTGGTGTGACAAAGTCATCATGAAAAGATTGACTACATCCATAAACTTCACATGTGCTGGAAAACTGGGTTGAGGTTCTCAGGGTTCCACTTTAATAATTTAATATAATAATTAAAACAGTCATCTTTCAGGTTTTTCATAACCATTTGAGATTCTCAAAAAAGATATTTATAATATTCAAAATATCTTGCAGGTAATCTTGTATGTTCCATGAATTCCCTAAACTTGCTGTTTCTTTTTAAGTAGGACAAGCTAAAGTAGCACCCAGTCCTTTTTCTTGAGAGTGTGTGTGTGTGTATGTTTTACTGGGAATCAAACCCAAGGGCTGTGTCCCCAGCCCTTCTTAAATTTTTTTTTGAGACGGCCTTGCTAAATCACTGAGTTGCCAGGCTTACACTTGTGATTCCCCTGCCTCAGTCTCGCAGAGTGCTGAGACTATAGGGATGTGTCACCATGTCCACCCTAATATCCAGTTTTAACAACTCCAATGACCACAAAATCCTACTTAGTTATGCTAATTCTACACATCATAACTAAGGGTCAAAAGTCATCAAGGGCCTTCTACTCATACTTACAAGTAACTCAAATGTTTCTGTCTTTAGTAAAGATCTACTTTCTGAGATAAAAAAAAAAAAAAGACTCCTACTTTGAATAAATGTGGCTTGCAAATGGGACAGTGTGTCCTCACCTTTATGAGACTCTGTCAGCGGAAGGAACCAAGTGTAGAACGTCCCAGACACCTTCACAACCAACAGCATCAAGCGAGCATTCAGAAACCTGCTTCACAAATCAGTATAAGTTACTCTGTCTTCTTCTCACTTGTTCAGGTTTTCTTTGCACACATCCACATCTGAAACTCATCATTGGGCTGGGGATTTAGCTCAGGGGTTCTGCTGCCTGCCTCACAAGCGCAATGTCCTGAGTTCAATCTCTGGTACCGAAAAAACAAACAAACAAACAAAAATCTCATCATTTATTTCTAAGACTTCAGACAAGCCACTTTCACCAACTACCTCTGCCTCTATGCACTTGGCAAGATGTCACAAAGACAAAATCAGGAAGTCCATAAGGAGATGTCCTTTGGATAGGAAACGAGAGAACAATGTGAGTAGGATTACTAGAAAAATTTGCACATCAGTGTAGTCGTTAGGCTTGTTCACCCTGAGTTTAATCCATGGAGGAAAACATGGACCAGTCCACCATCTCATTACTTTCCTTGCTAAACCTGGGAAAATATTCTCATTTCTTCCAAATCTCACCCTTTCTTGGAAAGAAATAATTTGAAAATGTGGAAATACCACTTTTTAATAATAAAGAGAATAATTTCGAGGAAATAGTATTTCGCCAGACCCGCATTTATCACTAATCCTCTGCTTTTAGGATTATAATAAAGAGGCGGAGGTGGGGTAGGGCGGAAGCCTTCTGAGGTCAAATTCCACCGCAGCTGCAACGTGGCCTGTGTACGCCAAAGAGGAACAGGCTTTGCTGGCCACTGTATCTGCGTGTGGGATTTATTACTGTAAATATACATGGCATGACATTTGTGTAAATCTTCAGGTCTGACACATTTCCCGTCTTTATCTGAAACATGGCTTTTTTTAAACTCGAGGCCTGTGCCTTGAGTAGTTTTCCTGCAGCCCAGGAAGAGGGACCACGCCTGTCAGTTGACTCCATCTGGCTGTCCCTTAAGACAACAAACTCCCACCAATTTAGGTACTCCAAAATCTGCTACAGTGTTTGCATGCTGGCCCAAGTTCTACGCCTTTTAGGTTTTATTTTGAGACTTTTTTTTTTTCTCCTGTTTTTAGATGTGGAATGAAGGTGAAGAGTTAGTTAGTTAGTTAGTTAGTTAGTTAGTTAGTTATTTTGAGACAGGGTCTCACTACGTATTTGAGACTGACCTGGAACTCACTATGTAGCCCAGGCTAATCTCAAACTTACAGCAATCCTCCTGCCTCAGCCTCCCGAGTGCTGGGATTACAGGTGTGTGCCACCAAGCCCGGCTTGAGTTCTTTTAGAGTTAAACAAGAAAGAAAACATCCTTTTCTCCTCCCATAGTCTGTAGACCTCACTTCTTCAAGGCTAACAAGTCCAGGGAAGGGGCCAGCTCCAGTCCAAGGTAAAATGGTCTGGGTAGCATGGAGCACCACCCCTCTTCCAGTGCCCATGTGTTCACGTGAGGCTCGCCTGACTCACTCCAGCACCCCAACTCAGTACAGCCCTCACATGGGGATTATATTCCTACGCAGTTCCCTCTATCAGACAGTCCTGGCCCCATCCTGAGTCTCAGTATCCCAAGGCCTGGTACTTGCTTTTCAAGGGGACTCTTCAACACTAGATTCAAATAATTAAGTCCTACAACCTCAGGGAAGTGAGCATGTTACCCTTCACTGGAGCACTGTCATTTCAGCACGGGGCTCCCAGACATAAAGCCCCAAAGAAACTGATGATTCCCACGGAACTGTCTACAAACCAGCTTCTGACCTCAGACTGCCATTTCATTTCTCTGGGCCTGCACTGTTTCCTACCTCCAACTATTGTTCTGAGAATTCAATAAGATAACAGGTATACAATACCTGTGTAACTTAACCAGATCTCAAGTCTTTGTTTTGGGGCAAAGAACATTGAAGCCAACGAAACAGCCAATGGCGGCAAGTAGTAGGGAATGGCCAAATGTGTTTCTTAGAAAGAACAAAAAGGAAGCTCCCCGCTAGTCAGAGAGGGGTGTTCTGCAAAGCTGATACTGTGTTTATTTAGGCCTCCTGGGTCTTTACCTGGTTTGGGGGACTTGTATACATGGCAGAAGGCAGGGATGCAAGTAGACCCTTGGTGTCCAGGAAAGCATGCTGCTTCATTTGCATTGTACTTCCTCCCAGGTCTACCATGGGGTTAAGAACCTGTTCTTTTGTCTCTGGCACTTCATTAGGCCCTGATAATCCATTTGGGTATGCTAATTTACTTAGGCCCTGACTTTTAGTTTACTTTAACTGTTCCAGACTTGTGCCCTATCTGCCTAAATTCCCCTATCCCCTGGCTTCACTTATACCACCACCAGGCACCTAGCAAGTGCTCCAGCATGTCCATTATCAGTACTAACCTCCCATGACCTCCCTAAATGTGCTTTTTCTTAAATGTGCATACAGAGGCTCAGCAAGGCTAAGTAGTTTACTCAGGTTCACAAGGCTGATAAGAAGCCGGGAAAGCATATCACCCTCAGCCCAGAAGAGAACAAAATTCATGTTGTTGCAATCACACTGCAAGACATGAATCTCTGATGGTAAACTCACGGATGCCCTGCAGGCTGGTGGACTCACACAGTAGATTTGTTGGCAGGTGGCCCTAAACTATTAGAAGCCCAGGGTGAATTCTGAACGTCATGGCTCATTCTGTCAGAAACAACTGATGACCCACCCTGGAGTTATACCTGGATCTACGGAGGGATGTTTTTTAGTCTCAGTGTTTTCCAACCACAAAATGCAAACAATGTCTCACACCTAGATATGGTCAAGGCAAAAGTTAACCCTCTTGTGAGAATCAATCCTGAATTAGGATGGGCAGCAAAGCTGATGGCCAAAGTCCCTCCTCATTCTATGCAGATAGGAACATCATTTGTGGGGAAACTTATCATCAGAGCCAAAAACATTGCTAGTGATCTTGACAATGATAAGAATTCTGAATTAACCCTAAACAGCATAATTTTAAATCTTCAATATATTCCAGAAACCCCACCCATTTCCATGATATCTCACGAGTTAGGCCTCTTTCCTTTCTGGTTTGCCCTACATTTGAAAAGCACTTGCCATTCTACTAAAGCAGACTTCCCTCAAAATAACCTCATTTTCTACTTCCACAATCATGTCACTGATATAATTACCACCATCATCATTTTAGCAGCACTTTGTTGCACTGTAATTTCCAGATGAATTTCCAGTGTAGAAACAAAATAGCCAATAAGATAATTAATTATAGCTCTATTGTTACTAGAGTAATGAGTGGCTAGAACGAAAACTCCAAAATTTTTAGTACTTCATTTTTAATATCATGTTCATCTTTGTAGCAATAACTACCTTGAAGCAATTAATTACTTAGGGTTATTGTTAGCTTATTTTGTTTCCATAGCAACTTATCTTCATTGATTCTTTTTAATAACCACCGCTGCAAAGTTTTGAAAGACCACTGTATTAAAATGGATTGCATATAATGCAACTACTGATGTCATTTGCAATTTTAACCTGGTTTTGCCACATACTTGAGCAATCTTAACCAAGCTACTAAAGATCACTCTGTCTTCTACCTTCCCAATCAGAAAACAAGGATATAGGCAGAATCTATTCTTAAATTACTGTGAGAATTAAACTGGGTACCTTACATAGTAGGGTTTTACAAAGTGCTTGGGATTTTCTACTCACTACCTATTAGCAATTGTTTTTTTAACTTATAAAAGTACAAATCCCAAAGATATTTAACCTTTACATTTTTACTCAATCTCCATACTTAAAAGATGGTTGAGACTTACTGTTGCCATTTTTGCGATTTATTCTGAAAACATAATACGCTCTGATTATTCAAAATACAGTTTTGAATAGCAATCTAACACAATCTCTGAAGGAATGAAACGTGTTTCTCTGTAACCCAAGAAAAGAGGGTTTCTAAGAAAACAGGCTGGCCTCAGAGAGTTTGATGAGGCTGATGGAGCTGAGAATTTATTAGTAAACAAATCTCATGAAAGAAAAATTAAAGCTTCTGCATTCCCCAGAGTATTTTCCTATACTGTCTTAATAAATGTTGTTTCATTCTTTCCATTCATTATCATTCCTCATACCACGCTAAGTGAATTTTGTCTAATTAACTTAATTTCAGAAATAAAAAACTAGTTTCAGACTTTCTACTGTTATATATGTTTGAGGCTGAGCATTATTTCAATTCCTGAAACTCCCCTACCAGCTTTAAAAAGGCAAAACTACATAGGTATTTGCCCCAATGCTGCACCTTTGTTGCTGCCACATTTTAGCAGCACTTTGACCAAGGAGAAGTATTAATCAAGATAATTCGGCTAGGGTAGAACTCAACAGTAGAGCAACTGCTAAGCACAATCAAGACCTCGAGTTTGACTGCCAGCAATGAAAAAGTAAGTCAGGGGTAGTGTTGCACGCCTATAATCCCAGCACTTCTTGAGAGGCTGAGGCAGGAAGATTGCCGCAAGTTTGAGGCCAGCCCGTCTACATAGTAAATTCAAGGCCAGCCTGAACTACATAATGAGACCCTGTCTCAAAAAAATTATATTATATATTATATTGACTCATATAAACTAAGCCAACATGTTAGATTTGTGATTGCAGATACAGGATTCAGCTATCAAGATGTGGTTGTTGTACACAAAGAGGAAAGATAATTTATTATTTGTTTGTTTGTTTGTGAAAAGGTCTCACTCTGTAGCCAGACTGGCCTCATTCTCTTGAGTCAGCCTTCTCCAAGCGCCAGAATTACAGGTGTGTACCACTACACCCAGCTAAAAAAGTTTTTTGGGACCAGGGATTTAGTTCAGTGGTGCTGCTGCCAGTCTCAAAAGCACAAGGTCCTCAGTTCAATCCCTGGTACTAAAAAAAAAAAAAAGAAAAGAAAGTTTTTTGATGATATAGCTCTCAACCAATACCACTGAAGACACTATATCCAAAACAGACCAGCAGATTTTAAAAAATTACATCAGTGTAGTCCTTAAGGTGACTAAGAACTAATTGGAGATAGATAATCATTCATGTCAACATTTACCAATGAAAAGAATAAGCTAGGTGCCTGGAATGCAAATATGAACCAGGTAGAATCCACCTTCAAAGAGCCCACACCTATTCCAGATCAGCAGCTGGCTATGTCCAGGAAACAGGCTAAGACCTGCAAGATGCTGAAAGCAACAGAGGTCATTTTTAGTTGGAAATCACCAGATTTCAGAGTAGCATATAGAAGGAAGAGTTAGGATTTTAATGGGACGACAGAGAAGGAAGGGGAGGTAGGCATTCTAAATGAGCCAACAGTCTGGGCAACACTGAAGTCTGGTGAGATAACCAGTTTGGATGGCAAGAGGGTCTTGCAAGTAGACTCCCTCTGTTCCAGGCAGGACTCCATACAGAAGAGTCCCTGTGCACAGACCATTTTAATTCCATGAGAAATCATAAGCAATTCTGGAATAATAAATATAAATTAAACTATGCTATAACTTTAAGTAACACACCACTGTTAATTTTCAATACATGTATCCTCTGTTCTGAAAAACAATTTTTTTCCCTACTACCAGCCTTTTGACCTATGTCCTTATACACCCAGTTCTCTTGAGAGATTCTCTCCCTGTTGGCAACTGAGGTTCAGCCTCAGATTCCAAACAGCCACCTGGGCATGGACTCTCTGAGGTGCAGCTCTGACCTCTCTACTTAATGCTATTTCCAAAGTGAACTCTTGATTTCTCCCAAATTAATCTTAGTCCCACAATTTTGTATTTGTTAACATTATTCACTCAATGCATCAAACTTAAAAATTTATTTACCTTCCCCTCTCTAAAATTCTACTAACTGTGTCTCTGAATGTCTCATGCATTCCTTTGCCCTTCTCACTCTTGCCACCCTACCTTGCCCTCAGGTCTTTGCTGCACCTTCTCTGGACGCTTGTGGTCTCCCCTCCTGCTCCAATCCATATTGATCACTGCTGGATTAAGCTTCCAAAAACAGCTTCACTCAGCCACATCTTCCTTCAAGCTACACACCATCAATGGTTTTCTGCCAAACAAATCCAAGGCCCCCTTTCCAACTATTTTCGCCATCCTCTCTCATGCTATTCCCACTCCCACACTCCACAGTATTATTTGTCGTTGAAAAAAAAAAAGACCTATCCTCTCTCCTACTACCACACTATTGCTGAGTTGGCTACTGGACTGGAAATTCCATTCCTATCTGCATTTATGTCCCACTTAATTTACTATCTATTCTTCACAAGTGTTGTCAGAGGCTACTTTTCCATAATGTCATTCTAAATCCTCTATCAGGAAGTAATCTTTGCCCCCACTAAACTCCAATACCATTTCATCCTTTACCATCTGGTGTTTACATCCTCTGTGTGCAAGCTCTTACTCCTGCAAGGTAACCTCTTGGAATGGAAAATAAATCAACATGCTAACTTGCACCTTCTGACATTAAATGTTATGCCAAGAATTATGGACAGTACAAGAGCATCAGCTGACAGCTAAGTTGGGACATTATGTGGAACCCATATAAAAATAAAGCAATAAAACCAATATCTTTTTAATTATCACATACAGATTTTAGTTGAGGTGAGAAATATATGCCAGAAATCTCAAGAAGGTAAATCTCTTTAACAGGAAAAAAAAAAGGTCAAAGTGGTATTCTGCAAAGGTCTCTATCATTGGCTGTGGAGCCATCCTGGTTGGCTTCTAATTCCAGGCCTGGCTTTTCTTTGTTTTGTGACCTTGAAAGAGTCATTACACCCCTCTGTGCCTCATTTATGACTTTGGCAGAGCTATTCTGCCTCTCCTGTATGACACAGATATTAATAGTACCTCTGCCTTTCCCTGCAGGGTTGGTATGAGGATTATGTACATACTGTATGCAAAACACTTACAGCCTCACACACAATTGGTGCCAAAAGTGTTAGCTACTCTTATTTTTACTATTGTGAAAATGTTTTATGTGGGAGGAAAAAAAACCTACTAGAATCAGACATTTGGCAGTTAAGATGCCTCACAGTTTTTACTAGAAAAAGAGCTTTTACCATCTTATTATCAGGCCAGAAATATTCTTGTTACCTGGCAGAGATTCTGGCTGACAGACAGGGAAGGTGAAATTCACTGAGGTGGTGGCCCTTTTGCACAATGGACTAAATCCTGTGCAAACAGAACAGACACATAAGACCAATGTGCCAAACTCAAACCTTTCCGCCATCTGAAGAGCTCATCCACAAATAGCCATTACCTCCACAAACAACTTTGCTGCTATCATCCAGGTGGGTACCAAAGAAAACCATGTGACTTGCACATTCTGGTCAGTGATCCTGTACAGACGACACAACCACAAATACAACGGCTGCCAAAGAAATGTGCACTGCACTTAGTCTGATGGTTTTGGGCTTTTTAAAGGACACTAATCCACAGCATTCAGCTGGGCTGTGCATGTAAGAGTCCATTTCAGAGACTGTCATATTATACAGTGATTTGTTTAATAATGATGTGGGGAACTTCTGTGACTACAGGTCATCAACCACTGTCAATTTTTTTTCCCAAAAGCTGTTTAAAATGCATTAAATCTACCTTGTCACAAATATCTCAACCTCATCTTATGCTACAGACACACACATGTATATACAGTGAAATAAAACTGCTAGTACACTTCATGTTTTGTTACTTTTTACTAAAAGTACTTATATCTTAAAGCTGCTTGCTATTCATATATCGAAATTATTAGAGTAGCTGGAATAACAGCTTCACATTTTATCATTATCTTTTAGATAATGTAGAAATTACAAGGATTATCGCAATAAGGCTGACACCACAAGTACGCTGGAACAAACAAAACAACTCTGTCCTTCCATGGATGGCCAAAATCTCCATTTTTCCTTATACATGGAATACTCTGGCATGGCTGCTTCAGCTACATCCTTTCACCTCAAATGTTAAGGAAGGTGAGGATAGACTGACTGCCAAAACAAGCACCACAGTATCTCAGTGGCCTACTATAAAAATGACTTATCTCTTCTTCACATTGCACCCCAATGCAGCTGGGGTTTTTTCCTCTGGTCATTCAGGGACCCAGATTCCTTCTATGTGTGGCTCCATCATACCCTGGGGCCTCCGAGAGCTCCCCTGAGCCCCTCAAAGTGCCCAGCAGATTCGAAAGAGAGTGAACGTGGAAGGCATCCATTCTGAACTTCCTCCCATGTCCACATATGTCCCATAGGCAACAACCAATCATGTGGCCTCACCTACATGCAGAAAGTGGTCTAATACAGTGCTTATCAATGGTGGGGATTACACCTCCCAACTGATATTCAGCGATGTGTGGAAACATCTCTGATACATCACACCCAGAGCAACTGGCACCTAATGGGCAGAGTCCAAGGATGCTACTAAACAAACCACAGTGCACAGGACAGTCTCCCAGCAATGAAGAATTATCCAGCCCCCAATGTCAAAATGCTAAGATTTTGTTAAGCATCTCATCAGTCTCTGCCGCAATCGTGGCATGTTCATGCCTATCAGGCCTATCATCACTTTCAACTAATGTACACACTACTCGATCCGAGTAAACCCACTGTCAACAGTTTTTCATGTATCCACTAATTTCTTTCTCCATTTATCGCAACTGCTTAAAAAGCCAAGGCCTCAACAATGGTCAATGAATTCACAGTGGAGCAGGGAAGACCACCATACACAGAATTATTACACAGGGGAAGTGGGATTTAAAAGAACAAATGGAAGTCGCAAGAATGATGTGATGTGTTAGAAGAGAGATGAAGTATTCTGAGGGTGATTAAAGGCAATGTGTGTTACAGTAATATTTTTTTGCAAAATTGAAACATTTACTGTAGTTTTTCAACATACCCCATGTTTTGTTGAATTAAAAAAAAAAAAAAATTTCCACTTCTTGCAGTCCTTTATCCTGGATGAGCGCAGCTCACAGACAGTGAGAAAACAGGCTAAACCACACTGCCTGGCTACAGCCAACTTCAGGGTATCTACCCCTCTCCCAGTAACCTGGGCCAATCTACCTAGCCTTTCCAAATTCCACACCTCCCAACAATGTGCTAACACACTTTCAACTTAAAATGCCTAAAGCATTTAATAAACAATATTATATTTGTACTATAGTTATCACCTCACACTCCAACATTGTTTCTGTTGTTATGAAACATATTATAGAATCCAACACAGGGGAGAAACATATCTGGTAAGCTTCCATGTCATTTTGTAGAACATCGCTAGTGAACAACTTCAATTTGCTCTGAACAAGATGCTTTTACTTATGAAGCTACCGTCACCAAGTAAACAGCCATTGTTCTTGATTTTGAAGCTAAAACTGAACTTAAAAGTACCATACTCCTACGTAATTCTTTACCTCCAATCATCTATCTCTTCACTCCCACTCCCTCAAACCACTGTCTCTCTACTCTTCCTATTTTCACTTTGATCAGCTTCAGGGAAAACCAGGTGTATTCAGCTATTAAGTACTCTAGATTATACTAAACAACAGTCACCTTGCACTAAAAAGCCTCACAAAAGAAAAAAAAAAAAAAAGGTTTCTTTGTAAGTCAGAATCTCAAGAGATTTTGCTTAGTGGTTCCACCGCCTGCCTCGCAAGCATAAGGTCCTGAGTTTGATCCCCAATACCAAAAAATATAAAATAAAAAAAAGAATCTCAAGAGAGAAATAAAATGAGGGAAATTGACTCCAGAAAATGCAGGACAATGAGCCTGTTCACACCTCTTCTTCCTGGGTGAAGAGGTAGGAAATCTGGATGGCAGGCAGAAAACCCATCCCTAGGATCAGGCTGAGTGAAACCAATTCACCCTTACTAAGAGTGATAACAGAACCCAGCAGCACTGCCCTTTGCAACAAAGACAAGGAGTCCAACAAAGCCTGAGGCAAGGAGAGTTAGGCTAAGTCAGGTTTACACCTGGAAATGGATTACCAGTGCCTTTCTAATTTACAAGGAGTTCTAAATCGTCTGGAAGGTATCTCTTCTTCAATTTCCACTGCAGACAAGACACGGCCTCTGGCTTCAAGGGAATTTTATTCTAAGAAGCACAGTAAAGAGAGGGTTTGGCATCTCTGTCAACAGGCTCCACAAGTAAGGTGAAACAGGTTCTGAAACCTGATGTTCGTTTTCCCTTTTTAGTGACGACATTTTTTCCTCGTAAATTAACAAATAAGTTGTAGAGCAGAGTGACTGCCTTGAGAAGCAATTCTCAAATGCTTTATTTATTATTGTACTATAAACCCAAGGGTATATGAACAATGAATTTTAATAGGTCTGACTCCATTGGAAAGAAAAGGAAATACTGGCTGCACAGAAATGCTAACTCTTCAGACTAATATTGTACATTCTGTGTATACAAATAAAAGCAATTTATTAATGCATTCTGTGAACCTAAAAGATCCCCCTTCCATAAAGAAGCTATTTACCTTTCTCTTTGGTGAAGTAATAGACTATGAAGAAATCCAGCTCTTCAGCAACACGGTGAACATGGTGTCTTGGTGTGCATAACGATTACACGGGAAACGGACGACATAAGTGTCTCACAGTTGCCTTTACATGCTATGTGCATGAGTTTCAGAGCTGGCAACCAACAAATGACTGTTGCTGGCAATTTGCTGCAGGTTCTGTTGGCAAAAAAAAAAAAACAAAAAACCCAAACCCTAGAGAAACAGTTCAACTTCCCCAAGAGAAAAGGAACATGAAGGATGAACATTTGAGGCATCAGCACAATACTAGGAGACTCTGAGGCACGTCTAAAGCCTTATCAGCTTTCATCAATCCCGCATCTCTGTCACAGTATGGAGCCAAGCCTGATTCCCTTCCCTACATCCACTCAGTCTGACAGATACATCACAAACTCCCTCTGGATGTCTGGGAAGAAAGCCGTAGGTACTATGTACGTGGTACCTGCAGGCCAGCCCATACTCCTGTCATGTTTACAATACTAATAGGTTCCAGAAGCATCCGGACTGCAAACAAAAGACAAAGCTGTTCATTTGCAAGAACCTTATAGTTCCAAGAAGAAAAAAAGAGCACAGGTTCATACACATGTATGCACTCCAGATAGCAATGCAAGAAGAAACACAAAATGTATTTGGTATATGTTATCTTCAAATCAACTATAGAAGAGCTCAAAGAAAGTAAAGCACAAACTGGTTTAAACCAGACAATAATCAACAACCCTTCAAAAAAAAAAAGAATCACTAGCTGGGTGTGGTGGAACACACCTGAAATCCCAGCACTCGGGAGGCTGAGGCAGGAGGACAGCTACAAGTTTGAGGCCAACCTGGACTACATAGTGAGTTCGAGGCCAGCCTGAATTACAGAGCAAGACCCTGTCTCAAAAAAAAAAAAGGGCTGGGGACTTAGCTAAGTGGTTCTGCCCCCTCCCAGGGCAAGGACTCAATTTTGATCCCTGGTACCGGGGAAAAAAAAGACAGCACCCCAGACTAAACTGAAACACAGGTCCCACAGGCCCCTCCAGCTTCCCTGTGCTGCCTTCAACATTACTTCTGAGCCACTGTAGTGGCAGTTAATCCCAGAACACTGGGAAACTGAGGCAGGAGGATTGCAAGTTCAGCCTAGGAAAATTAAGAGAATCAGAGAGACTCTGTCTCAAAATAAAAAAGGGCTAGAAACTTAGGCCAGCATGAAATCCCTGAGTTCATCCCAAGTACAAAAAAAAAAAAACAATTAATTCTGAAGAATAAATTGATTCCAAGTCTTCACTGAATGCCTACTGTGTGCTAAGCACTGTCTGTGTGACAAGCACAGCAATTATGAATGTTTAAGAGGGATTTCTAAAACTTCTCATTAATTTTGTATTATATTGAATACTTAAATTGAACAGTCTACTTTGTTTTTATTAAATTTTTGTTCTTAAAAACTAATAATGCTTTTTAAAATCCCACTCTAACCTACAGATTCATAAATCAAAGGATTTACAAAGTCTGGCTGCATCCTCCTGTCCTCTTCTTACCCTAATGTCATTCCCTCATGTCTGGGATGGCTGTATCTCTGGACACAATGATCACAGATCAAGACAGGACCCCTAAGCAGGGAGGCCAGCTTTCCCGGAACTGTCATGATTTTCAGATTCCATGACCTTGGTGTTCCTTTGGCCGTGAGGCAATTTAGGGATCAGCCTACTTCCAAGAAACCTGACCCCAGGAAAGTGGGGGTCCATTACAGGATGTCTTCCACTTGGCCTGGGTAGGGTGAGGCCGCAGAAGAAGAGTCTGAGATCTTTAAAGAGAGGCTTAGGTTGCCTTCTCACACTGCTGCTTCCAGCTTCCTCCTAAGAAGACCTATCATTTTAGACTCTCAATGATTTAAGCAAAGTTTCAGGAACATTTTCCAATGAAAAGGCTTCAGTGACAATGAAGTACAAAAGAAATCCTCAGATAAACAAGGGGTATAATAATTATTTAGATGTAGTTATCTTCTTAGCTAGCTTAAAGGCTGCTTCAGATTAGACTAGGCCTATTTGAACTGTTATTTCAGAACAGACCACACTGACTTGCAGATAGTAGATGCTCAATACAACAAGCATTGAAAAATAACTATTTATTTAGTGCTTTTGATGGGTGGGGTAACACATGAAGCACAGAGTATTATTTCTTATTCTTGCACCTACTCAATGAGGTTAATTCTCCATTTTACAGCCAAAGAAACCAATGCTCAGACTTTATTTACTCAAAGTCATATGGCAGAGCTGAGGAAGAACCCCAAAGCCATCTCACTTTTAAAATGTCATCTTTGTTTTTGGAAATCAATATGGAGACATCTCAAAGAACTAGGTTCCATCTGACCCAGCCATCCCTCTGCTGGGTTTCTTTCCAAAAGAATTAAAAGTTTCATACCACAATGATATATGTGCATCCATGTTTATAACGGCACAGTTTGTAATAGATAAAACTTGGAAACAACCCAAATGCCCATCAGCTGGAGACTGGATAAAGAAGATGTGGTTTTCCTATAAAATGGAGTCCTACTCAGCCATAAAGAATGAGAAATGAGACATTTATAGCTAAATGCATGCACATTAAGGCTATACTCTTAAGTGAAATAAGTAGGACACACTTGAGAAAATACTGAAGTTTATCTGGTGTGAAAAAGGTTCAAATGGTGTAACTGATAGTGTGAAACAGGAAGAAAATGACTACAGGGAAGTGGGGGAAGGGGTGGGGAAAGGAAATAAGGGAAAAGAAAAAAATCTGAAAAAAGGAAAAAATGGAAACAAAGTCTTTGTAAACAGGGAAGGATGAAGGAGGGGAAGGGAGGGCAGGGGTATGGGGAAAAAATAAGAACCAAGACATATCACGTAAAGGTACAAGATCCCAATGATATATGTAACTGTATTGTTTGCTTTAAATGTACCAATAAACTTAACAGAAAAATAAATAAATAAATAAATAAATAAATAAAATGCTATCTTTTTAACCACTCGACTGAATTAGGACCAAATATGATACATGTTAAGGAATCAAGAATTGAGAGAGAAGTTTTAGATACATTTCTTTTATTCTTTCCCACTTTAGATTGGCCAGTACAAAAAATAAAGTCAATTATGTGTTAGGTACATACAATCAGCTATTGCATGAGGGACACTTCTGCTATAGTTGTGCCTGACAAAGAATAGGCACCCAATATTTGAATCAATGTAATAAATGCATTTGCTTTATTCATTGACACTGTCAAAAGTACTCTTACTCAGAATGATGAGTGACAAGATAGATTTCTAAACCAGATGGGATCGTGGTATTTACAGGCATTTGGCGCTAGGTGACCACATTTTATGTGTTAAAATAAACATTGTTTTTGAGGAAAAAAAAAAAAGATAGATTTCTATGTGTGTCTCTGTAGTGTCATCAGTGTCATGGAGCAGTGGTGGAGTGAAGGGCATTCACCCCAGTATAGACTGACTCTACCTGTATGGGTGAAGTACCTACTACTCACCTCCAATATTAGTAATCTCTAACCTTCCTGCAACAAACGACAAATTCTCCAAAGTTTAGCAACTGATCCACTTGCTGTCCAACCACTTTAATCTCATAGTATTAAACAAGTTGCAAACCTATCCCAAAGCAACAACTGCAAAAGGATACCATGCCCAAAACTGGTTTTTGTAGGGTTTTTTGTTTGTTTGTTCATTTTGGTACCTGGGATCAAATTTGGGCCCTTGTGCTTGAGACAGGTGCTGAAGCCACTGAGCTAAATCCCCAGCCCTCAAAACTGTTTTTGAGATGTTTATCTCAGCTCCATTCAATGTAATTCAAACTGAGGATGTTTTTGCATTAATGTATTCCTGGACATCTCTCCAAGCAGCGGAATACAGTCCCCTTTCATAGTAACATCCTCCATAATGATCAAGATTTTTGAGTGTCTACCATGTGAATGAGTATTCCAAAGTCAAAAGAGGCAAAATGGGACAGGTGTTATTCACAAAGTTATTTATGCCCACAAGGTAAATATGGGTGAGATGTGACAGTCAGTTGTGGCACTTGTCACCCAGTCATGTCAAATAGTCATCACAGCTTGCTCCATTAGAATTCTGAAGTGGCTTGGTGGCATGGGAAGTCCTAATGCCAGTTGCTATATGTCAGCAGGAAAGGATTTTCATTCTTTCATTTTCATTTTGTGTGTTTTTAAAGTAGCAGCAAAAAGAAGCTGAAAAATAGACTAGCAATAACAACTAATTTTGTTAGAATGACATTCAATTAGAATCTTACAATCCCAACCACTGAATCGGTATGCACAGTGCAGCCTGGTAATTCAAATTTGACCCAACATTAAATCATTATTAATGCAAACAGGAAGCTCTTAAAAGTTTTTGTCTTCTTAACTTTAAAAGTTTAAGCCACATAGTGTCTTTAATCCTTTTATCCGCGTATGTCAAGAACATTTTCTGTTGTCAAAGATTCATCAGTTATTATTGAACCTTTCCTATAAATCAACATAGTGGCAAGTACGAAATGGAGTTGAACCTCACCAAGTCTTCATCTTGAAGGAGCTTTCAAGGGAACTGATATCCTGAAGCTCACAGTTGCTACATCTGTGGCCTGCAGGAGCCCTGGGGTAGAACTGCATCTCCCTCCTCTAGCAGGGCATGTCCAGGCTGAGCAATGGCTGAGAGTCAGGCTCTAGGAATATGTGGCTCAATGACAGAAGATGTCACAGGGTGCTTTTTCAATGCAACTCCTGTTCTGGGAACTAGCTTGAGTGAGTTTCTGTTCATTGCAATTAATCACAAAGGAAGACATTTCAATCTTAGGTGATAATATAAATGCTCTTTGTAGAATGAATGAACAAACAGGAATAAATGAAAGAAAGTTGAATGAGATGGGATACTTACCTAGCTAGGGAAATACCATGATCATGAGATGAAAGCAAGGCAATTTTAGCAGAGAATTTTGAAGTAATAAGGGATTGCTAAGGGCTAAAGTGATCCAGCTCAGTGTCTTAGAACACTGAAGAGCCTCTAACCATAGATAAGAAGGCAAGGACATTTCAGGCCACAGAATGTGCTAGAACTAAGAATGAGTCTATGCAAAGCATTTTGGATGAACGATGAATTAACTTTCCTAATACTGAGTTTTAAAGTCAAACAGAATAAAAGTCAAGATTGAAAAGGAAGTTAGGGGATCACACTGAGGAAAACTCTGAAAGAAAGACTGTATAAGCGTCCTCTCCCTCAAAACAACAAAAACAAACAAACAAACGAAACCCCAGGATTGAGAGACCAAAGGTTATCTAGGAAGGGGATGTCTGTTAAAACAGCCTTCTAGTCTAAATGAACAGGTAATAGCGGAGATGCAAGAGTCAGGAAGTGAAGGTAGCATGGTAACTGCCCAGGGATAAATAAGGTTCCTGATGGGGATATAACAGTGGGGATGGAAATTAAAGGAAATGTGTGGACTGTGAACAAGGAGAACAGCTGATAACAATAAAGCTCCCGATTTCCACAGTATCTATCAAAGCTGTTATGAAAACTTCATCGACTCATCCAAACTCAGTGGGAAGTGTGACTATCAGTGAGTGTAGTTACCCACTTCTGCCAATGAGCCAGGAAAGTCGTATTTTCTTGGTAGGTGGGAATGAGATGGGAGGGGAGGAGTATAAAGAGAAAACACAAGCACAAACACAGCATCTGTAGATTCCACTTCATCATTCCTGTGGGACATCTTCATTACCCCAGGAAGCCTGTGCGATGCTACAGTAGAAGTCTCAGGGCTGGAGATGTAGCTCAGTGGTAGAGGGCTTGACTAGAAGGAGTAAGGCCCTGATTTCAATCTGCCATACTATTAAAAAAGAGAGACAAAGAGAAACTCTAAGTATAAATAAGAGAGAAAAATAAAAGATAGGTTTAGGAAACAGGAAGATAGATCTTTTGTAGTTGGGAAGAGGACAAAGAGATGCGGGGGTGAGAAGGGGAAGTGGATATAAAAGGAATTAAGATGCATTACACATCAACTTCCCTTGATGGATGTAATCATTATGTACTGCAAACATGTACTGATAAAAATAAAAATTTTTTTTAAAAAATAGAGTAAGTTTTATCATGCAAAATGTTTGCACTTTTATTTATACAGGAATCAGTATATCAACTGGTAAATAAGGCATCTTTTTCAATTCATCCTTTCCACTCCCAATAGATCACAAGTGGCCTCCACAGCTCTAGAAAGAGCACACTGCCTACACCTCAGCATCCATATGTGGTCTAGGCCAGAAAACCATGGACAGCAAGAATCATCCCAGAAAAATGTGGGACGTGTGTACTTTGCTCGAGGCCTCTCCTTAAATCCTACCACAACAGTAAATCTATTAGAAAAATTCTGAAACATAAAACAAGGATTTATTTTATCCAAACTATGATTTCCATCATGGAAGAACTGATTTCCATCGTGGAAACAGACTACTGACACTCATAGCATAACTGCAGAAGCCACAAAAAAGGAGCAGGAAACCCACAGCCTTCCTCTTTTCTAGTTACTGTAACATTGTGACAGGAAGTGTCAGGGGGATCATATTCAGGGTACATGTGTCCTCTACCTGAACAGCTGGCTTTAGCATGACGTTAATGAGGTCAAGATTCAGAAGCCACACAAAACACAGAAATGCATTTTGGAGCTTCTCAAATATACTTCAAGGCTGGCCTTCAGGACTTCTTTTTCTTTTTAGCTCAGTCTATGCTCACTCTCAGCCCAACCCCAGGCCTTGAACTGGTTCTTGGATAGTCCACGTCTGCTTCTCCAAACTGCTTATCTCTTAAATCAGAACCCCCGTGGGTACAATATCTTACCACTCAAATTAAGCTGGACTAGAAAGTGGCCTTTAGGTTGTTGGGCTAATATCAGTGTCCCTTCAATCGCTGTGACTTGGGAGACTTAGTTTATATGTTATTTCTATATACAAAGACATCCATAAATTTTTTTTTGCCAAGGTGATTACTGAGCCAGAAGCAATTTGTTAAATTCCATGCTTATGCTTAAAGCACTTATCAAAACTTTAAAATTCTAATTTATGCTTGCAGTTATCTTAATGTGAATAAAGATATTTAGGTGACCAGCTCTTTTCAAAGTGATGTCTCTCTACAAGTTGCCAACTGCTTGGTCCACAACCGCTTGCAACACCTATTCCACAGCCTTTAGTTGTCTTCAGGCAGTGTGGTAAGGGAGAGTTTAAAACTTACTACCTTAGCAGCCAGCCAGGTAGCTGATGGAAGCATGAATGTTCTAGACCTCTCTGGATGTGCTATTAGTCCTATGACAAGAAGCTTCTTGTCTAACTGCTTTTTCTAAGTAACAAGAAGGTGACCTACAATCACCCTAAACCTATTTCTGCCCCTTCTAGTCTTGGTTGTTGCACCATCCCCATCTTAGCTGTAAGGGGCCACTTCCTGGGTGACTCTAGGCCCACCTACCACTCTTGTTCCACAATGGGCTGTTACAAACTCAGGAAGAAGCAGATGGTAAAGGAGAGAAAGTCTGTAAGCTGTGTCTATTACATAATGCTAGGCATGAAACCTCCTAGCATTGGCCTTGGAAATACCTACTATACTCAAAACAGGCAAAAGAAAAAGGATTGTAGCTTTATTTGATGACCAGTATACAATCATGTTAGTAAATGCCATATTAACATATTGATAAATTACAGGTTGGAATAGGACCAGATTTTTAACATCATTATTATTCTTTTATTTAATCAATGCTGATAGAATACCCAAAACTTCCAATCACTAAGACAGGTCCTGTTGGATATGCTTTAGAATTTTCTCAGGGCCAGATTACCGTGGAAGTCCCTAGTACTGCTCACCTGTACCTGAACTGTGGCTATGTGGTCATACGACTAGTTTTGGGGTGGAGCCACATAACTCATTTTTGGATGGAATCCCACAATTGTTAGAATGATACCCACAGCATTTCCTTTCTAGTACTGTAGAGATGGCTCATGCCCAGGTACAATCAAGCCTCGATCAATTCAGATCCTTGAGTGACTATAATGACTACAGTACACACCCTGCCAATTACACTAGATACACAGTATGGGAAAGAAACTGCATGTAGCACTGGGAGGTAGACATAGTTGTTACTGCAACATAGTCTAACCTCTCTTGATAATACATCTCTGTCTAAAAATGAGTAAGGGAAATGTATAAAAGCCCTCACCTCAATCTGTTTTCTAAAACAGATAATACAGAAAAGCACAATTTGTTTCAAAATTTAAATGCAGCAGGGACTGAACCACACCTTGAAAAGTAGTGGGTATTGACACCATAGAAAAAAGAAAGAGAATGACCTCCCAACAATGGTAGAACCTGACCACTCATGCAGAATTCAGCTGAAGCATTCAGAGACTGTAAAGAAAAGGACACCTGAGTATAGGCCCAGCCATTGAAGGAGTAAAGAGCTCCCCAGTGAAAGAGGCATTCAAGTAGATGCTGGATGAGTACACTCCCCATCTTTGGAAGTCCAATCCCACCCTTGGTTCATCTCTCTAAAGCTTTCACTGAACTTCATTCTGAGCAGTTCTCCCTATCTCCCTTTCTGTATAAGTTCTCTGCAGGTAATATATTTTCATGTCTCCACCCCGTACTCCCATCCCCTGGCACCTCTCACAGAGCCTTTCATCTATCTAGTGCCCAACAAACATCTGCTGAATGAATGAATGTACACCATAAAAAAGCACTGGATCCAAAGGTCCGTCCACTACTGCCAGTGCTCATCCAACCTAAACCTAAACATACTGCTGCAGACATCTGGCACTGCGAAGCCTCCTTCTGAAATAAATTAGGCCTCAATACAACACTTTTATTATGACTTACCACTGTACACAATTTAAAACCACAGTGAAACCTAACACTGCACTGTGGCTATCTTTGTTCTTGGACATGCATTTACATGTGCAGGCAGCTGTTTTCCCATGTGGAATTTTGTGTGTGAGGTATTTATTTTTTGTTTGAAAAAACCACACCCTTGTTTCTATTGCATTATTATAGTCCCTATGATCCCATCACATGGGCTTTTCTTTCTGCAGCAAAACAGTACACACCCAGCATTACTGCTGACATAAAAATCAGTTGTCAAAATACCTCTATCCTACCACCGTACTACTAATCTCATCTTTCCAAAGTATTGGCCTTTGTTTCAGCTGGGACCTGATAACTCATCTCCTTCTCCGAGTGATTCCCGAATGCTTTCAGTAGAAGGATAAATGTTAGTGTCACTTCTGTTTTTAGAGTCACCTTTCAAAACAAAACTACCCCAGAGGTGAATAATAAATTGTCCAAGTTTCTAGACTTTCTTTTTCAAGAGATTCGGGGGGAAATGGTAAAATAAATTTGCCATAGACTTCACTGTGCTGCCTCTTGCTGCTGTGCAAAGGGAGCACTAGTCACCTTTGGCCCTCAGCAATCTGTCTTCCTATAAGAAAAACCCGAGTCCATTTCCATATCCATTCTCATTCCCTGCTACTTCTGTAGGATGTGCAATGCTCTGCCCTCTAGGAAAGAATCCCAATGCCAAGGTGTCCTGGTAAGTCTGAAGGTGACATTTTCATTAACTTCTCTCAAGATAACCCCAGATCTGGTTAGGTCAACATCAAAGCTATCCTTGGAAAGAAAAGAATAGACCAGAGATTTTTTGTGGTTTGGTTTGGTTTTTCTAAGAACAACCTAAAGATAGAATGCAAAATGAGAGTCTAATGGTTCATGGCTATCTAAATGGAAACTTAACTAAAGCTTCGTTTTCCTGTTCATTTTATGCTCTCCAAACAGTCCTCCCTGCCACCTCCCAGCAACTTACTGCAAACCTGGTTCTCTTGATATTTTAAACACTATTACAGTGAAGGGATCAGGGGAAAATATTATTTCATAAGAAGGTCACTGTATTTGACCAATGTCTTAATTGAGCACTGGTCAAATTTATAGTCAGCCTTGCCATAATAGCCTTTCCACAAATGATACCCCATTTTGACTGAAGTCAAAAACATTAGTATAGCTAAGGATGCTGCCTTATATCCAATCCCCACATTCATATCCAACTGCCTGTGTATTGTTCCTATCAATACTCCCATCAACCAGGTGTAATTTATACAAACCCCAGCGCCCACGCCCTGCCCAAATGACTTCTTCAAAAGGGCTGAAGTCATTTTGCAATTTCTCCTCTGAAGCAGGGGTTTCAGCGGCCCCCACTCCTTCACACAGATGGGAATAACGCTGATGCCAAAACCACCCAAGCAGCCCCAGCACTGTGGGCTCAAATGACCCAGAGACACCCAGGCGGCTACCCAGATTACTGGGGTTTACCTGAATCTGTCAACGAGTCCCTTTCACCCCTTCTGCATGATGACATCAAGTGGAAATGATAAGCGTTTGCGAAGCAAGAGGCTGACAAGCAGGAAGCTCAACTGAGACTGAGCTTTGTTCAGCCTGCAGTGGAATACATGCAGAAAGGGTTAGTTACACGCAGCACAGAAAGAAATCCAAGCATCCTCCCAGACCAGCGAGGCCAGGGTGGGTGCACTGGGAGGAAAGGGCTAAAGTGTGAAGGGATGGCGGGGCAAGAAAGAGGCGTTACGACTCCTAATTGTCTCTCTAAATAAATAACCACCTCTCCTTCTCCTCTGCAGTCTCCCCCGCCCCTAAATTCTCCGTGGCAAAGCCTCTACTATGGTAGCAACAGTAATTCCTGTGAAAGGAATCAGAGAAGGTAGAGAATACCATCTCCGGGCAAAGATAACGCTAGAAAAATACACTAGATAAGCCCGGTCAAATGGGAAGCCGGGCGCCTGGCCATACGCCCAGATACACACAGTTGCGCTGCATGCAGGAGCATCCTTTGCTCCGGTCTGCCACCTCAAGTCGTTATCACTGTTTTGCCGATTTCCCCACTTCCAAAACCGCCTGGCGCTCCCACCACCACACCCCCACTGCAGGCGGTATCGCGGACCGCCGCGGCCCAAGCAGCGACCCACGAGTCCAGCCTGCTTTGTCCTGCAGCTGTCCTTCCAGGAGCAAACGCCCCAGGCGCGCGTGTGCGCACAAAGACCCCAAGGCCACTGCGCCCTTTTCCCTGGAAGGGTCCCGGGGCAACTTCTAGGAGTGGGAAAGGTGCCCGACCAGGGGACCAGGAAGGGACCAGCGGGGGCGTGTGCGGGCTCGGGGCGCAGCTGGGGAGCGCGCGCGGCGCGGGCACGAGGAGGCTCCCTCCGGCCCGAGCTCCAGGGGGCATCCGAGGACTCAGCGGAGC
>NW_022900942.1:23921916-23922238 GCF_012274545.1 Fukomys damarensis | reverse complement strand
GCCCAACTATGCCAGCGCTCGGGAGAAACGCAACTCCCCGGACCACCTCCCCCGCGGCCCGCCGGGCCCCGCCACCCCACTCACTGTCCAAAAGGTACCCCCAATACAGCAGGCGGCAGCTGCCCTTTCCCACTTCCTTGGGAGCCGCGCCGCGAGGGCGCACGCACCCTTTTGCGCCCTTCCCTCAGTGTGCGACCCGAGAAGGTGCAAAGCAAGGGAACAAACCGAAAGTCACCGACCTTTCTCCGCAGCGGGCTCGGCGCTCGCTACACGAGCGGCGGCAGCATCGCCAGGGGTCCCAGCGCCCGCCCCGCTCAGCCCT
>NW_022900942.1:23909279-23921495 GCF_012274545.1 Fukomys damarensis | reverse complement strand
CCCCAAGGGACCGCTCTACACCTGCACCTCGATGTCGGCTTTAACCACCAATGGGGAGCGGGACCCGAGCCGGAACCAGGTGTGAAAGGAGGCGGAGGAGGTGGGCTAGAGAGGCGGGACGGAGGAGGAAGAGTCGTGGTCCTCGCGTTTCCAGAAACTACCCTGGGTCCTGGTCACTGCAGACTCTTTGGCTACCCCTAAAAGTTCACGTGGTGCAGCCGGACGGGATTTACCCTCAGGGGAGGTGGGGCACCGAGAATAAGGGAGGGGAAAGGCGCAAGCCCTGGGTGTTTGGAGAACCCCTGAGACCTCCGAACCCACCCTGTGGTTTCCCTTACAACCCAACTTCTGGGCTGGAAGTGTAGCTCAGGGCTGAAGCGCTTGAAGGCCTTGGACTTGATTCCAGCACTGCAAAAACAAAACCTAACCCCTGCTTTGGGAGCATGCTTAGAATGTCTTGTTTCCCCCTTTAAGAAAATTTAAAGATACAGCCTGCTTCTTTAGTTAACTGTGACAGGGGAATAGAGGAGGAAGGTAACTTGTAGAGGATGGTTTCCATACCCCCTGGTGCCTTCTAACGGATTTTCTTACAGAATGAATAACCTAAAACTCGTGACTCCGGCAAAGTTAAGCCAGCCCACTTCACTGGGTCCCAGACTCACACCGAGCCCCAGAGTTCAGCTGAATGATATCCCACAGAGGAGGAAGCCTCATCCAGCAGGTGGAAGGGCGCCGTCCTGATATCCTGGGTCCCTCCTCTAGTAGCCAGGGAAGCCCTTTCCTTTAGGTTGCAAGTTCCGTTCACCCTACTAAAATTCATAATATTCGCAGTGACCTCCTTTTCTTGTCCCACAAATACAACCTGTTGATGATGTTTCCAAATGGGTTTTTATTAAGCAAATGCACAAAACTACCACCTGGAGACAAATAAAACTTGAAAGGATTTGTGCTTTCTGGAATCCCAATTCAGGTATTGTCCTCCCCACACCGAGTTAACCTCTGCTATACCTAAGAGAGGCATGAAAGCTATGTGCATGTCTTAGAATCCTAAGGTACGTTTACAAGGACTTATTTTTAGGCCTCAAGTTTAGGGGAGGAGAGAAAAATTCATGAGAAGTTGATGTGGGTATTGGACAACTTAGGTGTTGACCAGGAGCATGGAAAAAGGAAGGTGAGTTAAAACCTCTCTAAATTTTACCAGGAAGTTCAGCCTAGAAATATTATGATTATGTAAGAGCGATTTTCAAGATTGCTTTTAAGAAGCTCACTTCAGGGTTCAGTAGTTATTCCAAAATGTTTCAACTCTTTTTTTCAGCAGTTTTTAAGACAATTCTTAGTGGAGGGGGTAGCGGATACAAGCATTCAGGATGTGTAGGATAAATGTTTCCACTGGCTGGTATTTTAATTCAAAGAACATCATGGGTGTTCTGCCTTCTGTCCTGTCTTGTAAAGCTGTCACACAGAGAAGGTTAATTAACTGGGGCAGACCAGGATGGGCCAGTTCTTAAGATTCGTTGGAGGCCAGGCAGGCAGCAACAGTTTGAGTCAGGGGAAGGACAAGCTAGAACATGTCGCAACAGATTCTTCAGGGAGAAAGTTCCATAACAAGGCAGCTGAGACCAGGCTACGCTCAGAGCTGCGAGCTGGCAAGTGTCGTGCTCAGAAAAGCTGCCATCACCCTCAAGGCTGAGGTGTATAGGAGAAACAGAATCACGGCAGCTTCTCAGCTCTGGAAGTACCGAGTTATGAGAAGGGGTTCCTAGCACTGGAGACCAAGATAAAGCTCCAAATAGTCATGGATTCCTACAACCAATATTGTCGGAGTATAGACCAGCACCTGACTGGGAAGGACAAGACAGAGAAGAAAACACCCACGTTTCTGCACTCACAGAACTTACCTTCTAAAGGAAGAAGCAGACAGTACGTGGCATAGTATGTATGTAAAATAAACTGCGTTGGAGAGTGCAGAAGGTAAAGGGCAAAATAAAGAAGGGAGGGGGTAATGAAGGCTGGATGGGATATTTTAGGGTGCGGACAGAAAAGGCCTGATGAGAAGGTACCTTTGGAGCTCAGACCCAAAGGAAAGGAGGTAGCACAGACTGCAAGAAATAAGGAGAAGACCATTCCTGTTATCAGAGAGGGTACCAGCAGAGGTCTGCATTTGGCTACAGGCAGAGTTCAAGATACTGGAACTGGGTCACAAGGTTAGCCAGACCCATAACATTGATGGATGCTGAATCACCTGAAGTTGCTACAAAGCTGCTCACATTGGAGCAGAGATGAATTCTTACTCATCTTTGTACGCACAGCATGGAGCACAGGCGCCCAATAAATGTTTATTGAGCTGAGCTCTTAAATCTCAGAGAACCTAGGATGGGGCTGAGAAATGTGTGATCCCATAATATCCACAGCAATCCTTCTATCAGGGATGACATTTTCACAGAAGAATGTGGTGATCCCTTCTACAGCTTTTGTGACTGTCTTCCTGGTCTTTGAGGGCATGGATCATCTTTCAACCTGTGTCTTCAGTATTTAGCACACTAAGAATAAGGAGAAGGGTGGGAGGCAAGAAAGAAAAAAGGGAGAGGAAGAAACAAGCAAACCCTGACCAGTGCTGCATAGCCATCCTAATGCTCTGAATGAGTTTCTGTTCAACATATTTGATTTTCCTTACTAAAATTGCATCGTAAAACTGATTTATGGTGATAATTGTACAACCCAGTAAATCTACTAAAAGTCAAGAAATTCTACACTGAAAACAAGTGGGTTTATGGTATGTAAACAATACCTCAGTAAAATTGTTTAAATACTTTAAAGTGGGGCCCCAAGTTCAGACAGCTTTTGCAGGCTGTAGATGAAAAGACAAAGAAATGTTTTTAACCAGTCACACTGTCATCTCTCCTAATAGATATTTGATCCAAATTGAGCTACCAATTCACTTTTCTCTTAAAATACGTATAATCTAAAAAAAAATTCTTAACAGTCTCAAAGCGTACATGATCAAAGATAATTTACTAGTAATGACTGCTAAAGAAAGTGCACGTGTCAAAACTGATTTTTATTTTAGGGCTGTACGTGTCAGTCCCAACAGATTTGTTGTTCTGATATGGTGTTCTGAGTGAGAGAGGCACTACATTTGACATATTGCCTGTTACATATTTAGAATATTTAGAAGCCAATGCTAGCTAAGGACAATTAAATCTCATCTGGAATGAAATACTGAAGTATTTAGCAATCCCAAAGGATTTTGATAAAAATTATATCTTGGATTGCTTTTCTAAAAGTAGTGATGCATTGAACAAAGCATTCCTATTCTCTCTCTGTTTTTGTTGTTGTTGTTACCAGGGATCGAACTCAGGACCTCGCACTTGCAAGGCAGGTGGTGGAACCACTGAGCTAAATCTCCAGCACAGCATTCCTAGTCTTTTAGCCTCATCTTTAATATGCACAACACACATTCCAAAGCAGCTGGCCAGAAGTATATGACCATATTCAAAGGTCTACCGTCAGTTTGGATGCTGACCATAAGCAATCCATATGGACATTATAATATCTTGACTAAATGCCAGCTTAGCCTATGATGCCCAAGTCTTCTGGGCTCTTCTCAATAGTAGGCATCAGCTGTTTTTTTATGTTTATGCAGTTTGAAGGTGAATACAATTCTCATTTCCACCAATAATTCCTGGTACCTTTGCTATATGTATGATAGAGGGAAATCATGATAAGCTGACCTTCTTTCCTGGTGTAATCAATACGAGGTGCTGTTCTCACTACCTAGTGGATTGGAGTGACCATATGTGGTCTGCCAGGGAAGGGTTGGAATGTGTAGCTTCCCTCTTACCCCACTGCCCCACAGCACTATCATCTGCCCTAGTCACCCTTTCTAGGTGTACCCTACTTTCTTTTCACCTGGTGTTTCCTCCTCTCTCCTTGATCCTTCCTTTCCATCAGCTGCCAGGTTACTGGCATCTATATGGCTCTTCCTTTCACTTGTCCACTACTCCATAGAGTGGAGTGGTGCTGCTCTGAGTCAGGAGAAAAAAAGAAAAGAAAAGAACCAGGAGGTTCCAACTCTATTTTTTAATACCCAGGTGTGAATCCAATGCCTTCCCTGCTTGGTCTCCAGAAGCTGGCTGCAGTCTCTGCAGCACTCAATCTTCTGTACTCCCTTGTTATAACCTGCAACTTACCAAAAGCAGACCTGGTGCTCCTGTGCCAGCTCCAAATCCAGACCTGGCTTCAGCCAGAATTCCATCCATTCTCACCTGTTCCATCTTCTGTAGAGGATCTGGTCAGAGCACCCTCTAGTGGTCAGGAGGAAACATGGCAACCACTGGCCGTGGCCAGGAGGTCGTCAGACCCTTGCAGAGATTCAGAGTAGAGCAATGCCTAGTGGGACACTCATTCTCCACATACTGTCTCCCTTTTCTTGCCTTAATGTCCTCTCTCAGCTACTGCTTTCCTCTTTTCCTTTTTGGTGGAGACTGCTGGGCAAGGGTAAAGATCCACACACAGAGACACACCTTTCAACCTTTCTCCTTCTGACTCTTTGTAACTCCTTAATGTTGGTGGCAATTTGGCTTGTACACATATTTGATTGTTGTTAAGAATACAAGTTATTCTTCTACAAGCAAGGTGTGGTGGCACACACCTGTAATCCCAGCCCTCAGGAGGCTGAGGCAAGAGGATCTCCCAGAGTTCGAGGCCAGCCTGGCTACATAGTGAGTTCAGGGACAGCCTGAACTACAAAGCAAGACCTTATCTCAAAAAACAAACAAACAAACAAACAAAAAACCAAATTATTATTCTACAGGACACATAAACTTTAGGATCGGAACCATGACTGAATCAATTACAACAACTACTGTTTTATTGGTGAACATTTTTGAGTCTGATTACCAGATAACCATACCTACAGCATTTCCACACATGCTTGCAAGAGCCTTAGAAATGACAAGAGCATTTCTACTTTACAGATGAGGACACTAGTGTCTAGAGACTTTAAGTGATTTTCCCACTGAGTCGTGACCAGTAAATGTTGAACATGGTCTTGCCCCAGGTCTGCTGAACCCAAAGCCCTTACCCTTCATTGCTGTACTCATACCTCCCATAGACCACAGCATCCAGGCAGTTCCCCTTGATTCGGTCTAAAATGCAACTCAGTCCCTTCCAAGCTATTCTTATTAGCTGAGATTCAGCACATAATTCCTAAGCCTAACATTGTGGTTCATCACACTGCAGAGCCCAAAATCTCCCCCAAGATTTCAAGCAAATCTGCTTTTCCTTATCTTCACTCCAATTTTTTGTACCTTTCCTATGCAGCTGCATAACCTACATTCATAATTGTCAATCCTCAAGGAACCAAAGTTTCTAAGGGGCATTTACCTTTCTGCCTTTCACCTGTCTTTTTTTTTTTTTTTTTTTTTTTTTTTTTTTTTTTTTTTTAACCAGGCTCAAACTCAGGACCTTGGGCTAGCTAGGCAGGTGGCGGCACCACTGAGCTAAATCCCCGGCCCCCACCTGACTTTTTTTCTAATAAAAATCACTCAGATTTCTCTAGCCATATTCACTTTTACTTCTCTGCATCCTTCTGACCCATCGTTTGTTCCTTTAGCTTGAAGTCCTGCTCTACTTTGCATCATAGTTAGCAGTTCACACATATGTAGCATCAGTAAATTCCTAAAGTCTGGAACTATAATTTGTTCACTCCATCTACCCACACATACCCACACCTCACAGCATCACTGCAAAAAAGAGTGCACATGCTCTGCATACATTAAGTACTTAATAATTGTCCATTGGTGATAACCAGTCCCTTTCCAAGATCGTGCTTCCTATAGCTCCTCCAAAGAAATTATCTCTAAGTTGTTGCTTCACAAATCTGTTATACCCAGTTATTCTAGATCAGCCAGTGTGAGATTTGAAATTATTTCCAAATCCACTTAAAAAGGTCAGGGAGGGAAGTGGATGTAGGTAAGGTAAAGAAATATTATAGTCCTAAGAATTCTTACCCTGGCTTTGCAGAAATACAGACTTCCCAATATCAGTTTTTATCCAAAGGGCCTTTATACTCTATGCTATGGATTGAATGGCACCCTCAAAATTCATACGTTGAAGATCCAACTCCCAGTACTCAGGATGTGACCATAGTTGAAGATAGGGTCTTTATAGAGTAAAGTTAAAATAAAACCATTAGGGTGGGCCCTAATCTAAAGTGACTGTTAATATAAGAAGGGGAAATTGACATAAATACAGAGGGAAGATGATGTAAAGTCAAAGGAAATAACCATTTATAAACCTGGAATACATCCTTTCATCATAGCCTTCAGGAGATACCAACCCTTCCAGTACCTTGATCTCAGACTTCGTTTAAGTCACCCAGTCTTGTGGGACTTTGTTATGGCAACCTGAGCAACCCAGTACATCCAAAGACTCTTAGTCACAAGGGTTGGATTCTATAAGCCATGGTGGCTTATTATCTTGGTGCTATTTATTCACTGAATGTTTATCTGAATGGGTAAGCCAAAGAAGATAACCAAACAATGGTGCATTCACACATGTGAGAGAAGAAAAATAGTGATGATAACTCTCATTGGTGAAGCATAAATTGTGTATGTCAGTAATGAAATAATGTTCAATACAACAATGTGTATAAGTCAGTATATTATATATGTTGCAAATATTTATCTCACTTAATCTCTGCCAACCAGTTGAGGAGATACTGTTACTCTCAACTCACAGCTATGGGGATTGAGACTCAGAGATATATATGTAGGTTGTACAGTACATCATTTTTTAATAACACTCAAGTCTTGACTATGAACTACTGATCATTCAATTTTGTTCTTCTTCCATGTGGTAGATCTCTTCTTCTGTTCCAATGTTCACTCCACCTTATGTACTTTGAGCTGTCCTAGCTAACCCTGTGGTCACCAGTGCTGGCATCATTTTTTGTGTCAGTGGTTGGTACAGAGATGAATGTGTGACCCAGTTCCAGACAACGAGACATGAGAGGAAGTGGTCTGAAAGCTTTCTAGAGAAGGGGTCTTCACTGTCAAAAAGAGACAAAGTAGCAGCTGCGTATCTGCTGCCAGATATTGTCTAGTCTGCTCCTGATGCCAGACGGGGTGACCATTTCCTAACAAGGAGGGCGTCTCCCTAAAGAGGACACTAACAGGAAGAGAGTAAAGAACTCAGGCTGAGGACATCACTCGGCCTGAGTTGACCAACTCAGAAAGTGCTTTCCTTCCTTTTCTCACTTTGTAAGATATTAAATCCCCTTTTCATTTAAGCCATTTTGTGTTGCTTTCTGCTGTGTGCAGTTGAACTGATCTTGATATGCCACTTGTACAAATACGCTTTGATTTTCACAGCAGATGTATTTAGATACGCAATTATTAGAAGCTAATAACTTCAAATTTACATCCATGTAGAGTTTCAAACACTCCACAGAGAGAAACAGCAATTAGTTTTTGTTTTTATTGAAATTTGGGTAAAATACACATAAAAGTTACCATTTTATACAGTCCACTTTGTGTTGAGTATGTTCACATTATTGTTCAACTGTTATCCATCTGATGATCTATTTCATCCTCCCATACTGAAACTATATGTTTGTTTGTTTTTTTAGACAAGGTTCCACTTTGTAGCTCAGGCTGACCTTGAACTCACTGTGTAGACCAGGTTGGCCTTCGGCCTACTGCAGTCTGCCTGCCTCAGCCTCTGGAGTGCTGGGATTACAGGAATGTGCCACCATGCCTGACTTGAAACTCTATCTATTAAAGAATTTCCTGTGCCTTTCCCTGACCCTGACAACCACTATTCTACTGTCTGTATGTATGGATTTAATTTCTGTAACTACCTCATATAAGTTAAAACTGTACAGTTCTTTCCCTTTTGCATTTGTCTTGTTTCATTTAGCCTAATGTTTTTAAGGGCCCATGTTGCAACAACTGTCAGATTTCTTTCCATTTTAAGGCTGAATAATGTTCCATTAATATTGTGCTCGCGTGCACACACACACACATACATACTCACTCACACACCCCTGGGGATCAAATTCAGGATCTTGCCCTTGCCAGGCAGGCATGGTACCACTGAGCTGCATCCCTGGCCCAATATGCCACATTTTAAAATCTATTCCTCTATGAAGAACATTTAGGTTACTATTATCAGCTTTTATGAATAGTGCTGCTTTACACATGGGTGTTTGAGTCCATGCCTTCAATTTTTTTGGTTCTATACACAGAAGAGGAATTGCTGGACCATATGGGAATTCTATTTTCAAATTTCTGAGAAACTATCATACTGCTTTCTACAGCAGTAATACCATTTTAAATTCCCACCACATTGCACAAATTCCAGTTTCAGCATATCCTCATCGATACAAGTACTGAGAGAGAGAGAGAGAGAGAGAGAGAGAGATCATAGCCCTCTCAATAGATAAGAAATGGTATCACATTGTGGTTTTGTTTTCATTTGCTCTAATGATTTTCAATATTGAACTTCTTTCTGTGTGCTTACTAACCATTTAGATTTATTCCTTGGAGAACTATCTATTCAAAACATTTGCCATTTTCTGGAGTCACTTGTTTGTGGTGGTTTTCATTCTTGCTGAATCTTAGATTATTTTTTATACATCCTGGATTTTAGTATCTTATGAAATATGTGTTCTGTAAATATTTTCTCCCCTTTTTTGAGAGTCTTTTTACTGTGTTGATACTGTCCTCTGATATACAAATAGAAGTGATGCTTTGCTTTGTTTTGTTTTGTTTTTAGACAATGCCTTTGTGTGTAGCCCAGGCTGGATTTGAATTCATGATGTAGCCCAGGCTGTCCTTGAATTCTTCCTGCTTCAGCCTCCCAAATGCTGGGATTATTGATATTCCTTGCTGTACCCAGCCTATAAATAACATTTCTTTGGGAGAATTCTCTAAATATGGAATCCATCTGTTCTTTAAAATACTCTAAAATCTATCCCTGAATTAAGCCTTACACATTCACTAGTCTGATTCCCCTCCCATAGTTATTCCTGCATTCATTCATTCATTTGGCACAGATATACAGAGCCCTTGCTATGTGAAGTCTGTGCTAAGCAATTTTACTGAATTGTGTGTGGCCACTGGTGTGACAGATATTAAAAGAACTAGCCTCATGACACTTGTGGCTGCGTTCACAGTATGGAACCTAATGTCTCTAAAGAACATTTCAGCATGTTCTGTAGCATGTCTTAGTTGTGAAGACCCATAAGAAACATTTCCTTTTTCTTGGACCAGGGATCAAACTCAGGACCTTCCACTTGCAAGGCAGGTGGCAGCGCCACAGAGCTAAATCCCCAGCCCGAGACATTTCTCGCTAGTCAATCAGGGATACTTATGCTTTTTCCTAACCATTGATCATGGTTAATATCTTATAACTGTTCTTTCCTTACTTCTAACCGTGGCTACTAGAAAACTAAAATCACATTTGTGGGCAATTTCTAGTAGGGAAATTAGATATTCTGACATGCTATCAGTTCCAGCTCCACCTTAACTTCCAAGCTTTATATTTTCTTTGCTTCATTAAAAAGCTACTCTTAAACTTTATATTATCCGGGCCAGAGATTTAGCTAAGTGGCACAGTATCTGCCTCACAAGCCCAGGGTCCTGAGTTTGATCCCCAATACAAAAACAAAAACAAACAAACAAACAAAAGCTTTATATTATCTACTTCCAACAGCAGAGCATTAAGCCAAACATTAGACCCTTTGAGTGTAGAGCCCTGTGTGACCATGAAAACCAATCCGCTAGCTATTGTAATCTTCAAAAGCCTAGAAGATTGTTTCCACTTAGTAATAGTATTTTGTCCTTTTCGTTTTTTAATTTTTTTTTCAACAACTAGTTAAGGACCATTAGAAGAGCACAGAGACATGGGGACATTAAAGATGACTTAGGGGGTTATATTTAACTAAAACTAATCAATTGTATGAACTTCAAGTTGGTCAATTTCTTGATTCATCTTTGCCTTTTTCCCACAGTTCTAGCATGATGCTGTCACACAATGGGAACTCATATGTTTATTGCTGGCTGGCTCACTGATGGTGACTGGATGCATATGGACTGTTATGATTTGGATGTGCTTTGTCCCCTGCATTGTGAGGGCCAGGATTTAGCTCAGCAGTTCCACCACCTGCCTCACAAGCACCAGGTCCCAAGTTCAAGCCCCAGTACTTAAAAAAAAAAAATCCATGTTGAAATTTGGTACCTAATTAACAGTGTTCGAAAGCAGGACTTTTAAGGTGATTAGATCATTAAAAAGGATCAATGCCCCTCTTACAGGACTGTGTTAATTCTTCCTGGAGTCAGTTATCACAGCCATGATAAAAGGTCACAAGGCCTTTATCAGAGGCAGTCATCTTATGTTTGACTCCCCAACTATGAGCCAAAATAAACTTTTTTCTTTATGCCAGTCTCAGGTATTCTATTATAGCAATGGAAAACAGACTAACACATGGAGCATATATAGGAAACAGAAAGTAAGATTAGAAAAGTAGTTTGGGGGGTGGGGATTTAACTCAGTGGTGCCACTGCTTGTCTCGAAAGCACAAAATCCTGAGTTTGAGCCCCAGTACCAAAAAAAAAAAAAGGAAAAGTAGTTTGGGTTTTTACTTGTGAAGGTGTAGGCTGGTGGGCTTAGTTTGGTAGAAATGAAAAGCTGAAGCTTTTTAACAGAAGGATGATTTAGAAAAGTTGACCTCTCTCTTGTACAGATTAATTGGAGGGTGGAGATACCCTTGGCAAGGAATACAGCACAAAAAGCCAGTTCCCCAGTCTGTGCAAAGCTCATTTAGGACTAGAATTAGACTGGTAGCTGTAAAAGTGCGATAATTACAATGATGGTGCCTCACTCTTTACATTCGTCATGCCCTTTCACAACACTATTTCATTTACTGCTTCAATACTTGCGAAGTATCCCATTTTATAGAATTACAAATTGATTCTCAGAAAATGTGAATGGTTTCTCAGGTGGGAGTGCTGGTCAGCACAGGCAAGGCTGCTTCGCCACCCTGATCACACTGTAAAACTGGATAAACTTTTAAACAACGAGGTATCTAGGTGCCACCCCAGAAGGTCCAATTTAATTAGTCTTGGGTGAGGCCCAAAGGAGGGAGTTTTTCAAAGCTCATTAGGGGGTTCTAATTTGTGGCCAGGTTAAGCACTTCTGGGTGCTCCACAACCTGGCCATAAGGCAGGTCCTGAAGACAAGAGACAATGGGGAAGAAACATTGATGAGACTTGACAAAGAGCTGTAGAGAAATTGCAAAGTGATGACACAGTCTTTAGCCGGAGGGACAAAGCTTCTCTACACTCTCACCTCTGTGGTCCGTGGTGAATACACGTACACCTGGGAATAGCTGCTTTCAGGATAGAAATAAAAGGAAAAATTGCTACTTTAGTTGTGATCAAAAACAATTATTCCGGGGCTGGGGATTTAGCTCAGTGGCACTTTGTCTGCCTTGCAAGCACAGGTAATGAGTTTGATCCTGGGTACCAGAAAAACAAAACAAAACAAAACAAAACCAATTATACCACAGACGGAACCTGTTTGCATATGTGTATGTGACAAATATATATCATTCAGGAGGAGCTGAGGGTAACTAACTATAAAGGTAGCAGCATGCATTGACTTCCATTCAGAACTACAAAATTCTGTGCTTGGAAACATCTTGTGACATTTGTTTTCTTCTTGGGTTAGCACAACTATACCAGGTCCCTGGATGGTGTTCATGGTAGCGGGGCCATCTCTGAGATTTAAGGTGGTCTGTTAAGGGAGGATGGAGGGGAAGATGAATTTAGGAGATGAAGTCTTTGAGGTGCTGGCAGCATGTGCAGGTGGAGAAGATCAGCAAGAAACTGTTTTTTTGTTTTGCTTTTGGTACCAGGGATCTAACTCAGGACCTTGCTCTTGCGAGTCAGGCGCTGGCACCACTGAGCTAAATCCCTGTCCCTCAGCAAGCAATTGGAATGGTGAGATGAAATCACCAGTTAGGTCTGGTTGGATCTTAAAGAATCCTGTAGAAACTGGTCAAAATATTAGATGTGGATTGGCTTACAAAGTAATTCCACAAAGAAAGAGCAGTGGGGCCGGGGATTTAGCTCAGTGGTTCTGCCGCCTGCCTCACAAGCATAGGGATCTGAGTTTGATCCCCTACACCAAAAAAAAAAAAAAAAAAAAAAA
>NW_022900942.1:23899487-23909220 GCF_012274545.1 Fukomys damarensis | reverse complement strand
AAAAAAAAAAAAAAAAAAAAAGGAAAGAAAGAAAGAGCAGTGGTCCAGGAGTAAATGGTAGAGAATAACTGTCCTTAGGGATCTGGGTGAAAAAGAGGAAGCTCATGGGGTCTCTGCTTTTCAGTGCCACTCTTCCTACCTCATCTCCCACGGGAGTTTCTTACTTGCAGCATAGATGGAGATAACTAAGATGGCCCTTGGTCCCTGAACTTGACTTTCACTGTTCTGGTTTGTTCTTTTCCCTGCAACACTCCTTCTCTTCTCCACATGCCTGTATCTGTCCAGTCCTCCAATACATCCACAATGTCACCTCTCATTTGGAGACTTTCCTACCGTCTGCCCTCCTGTGTGAATGTCATCTCTCCTTTCTTTAACCCTCAGTGCATTTATTTGTAAAACTCTTATTTGCTATAACAGTTATCTACTGCTGCACAACAAATCATCCTCTGATTTATCACCTGAAAAAAAAAATCAAACATTTATCATCTCTGGAAGTTCGTAGTTTGGCTCAGGGCCTCTCATGAGGTTGCTAGGCATCAGCTGAGGCTGCCATGGTCTGAAGGTTTGTCAGCGCCTGGAGATGACTCTCTCAGATAGCTGATGGTACTGGTCCTCACCGGCTCTGAAGCACAAGGCTTCAGCTCCTTGTCACATAAGCCCCTCCATACCACTGCCTGAGTGTCAGAGAGGCAGGCCACATGCTTTTGAATATCTAATTTCCCAAGTTGCATACCCTTATTTCTTTTGTTCACTAGAAGTATGTTACTAGCACAGCCCCTATCCAAAAAGAGAGAAATGAAGTTCCACCTTTCTTGAACTGAGGAGAGGGTTAACAAGGCCTCGTGCATGCTAGACAAGTGCTCTATCACTGAGCCACATTCCCCAGCCTCTAAATTCTACATTTGGATGGTAAGAGCATTTTAGCATTCATGGATATATTTAATTTGCTACTTCATACACTTACCATAATCTTCCCTATTCTCACACTTTCTCATTTTAATTCATTTTCATGCTCTGTAAGTGTGTGCAGGCACCATCGATAGATAAAAATAATTAATTCCACAAATAGCAAAGAGAAACAAATAAACAGGCGTCACTGCACAATGTATTAAGTTATCATACTGGAGAAAGGAAGCACATTGGGAGAGCAGGGATGGAAATAATATAAGGAGTCAGAAAAGGTTTCATGTGGAATGTTTTACCTTTGCTACTTCTGTCTACCCAACATCCTTTTCTGTGTCTTCCAGTATCACGGCTCCTCTTTTTATGGTTTGGGTAGAGATGAGTTCTTCTTGTTGCCAAAGAATCAGGGACAAGCTCTGGACACCATGTCTTGCTAACCATAGTAGTTGGATGTCTCTCCCGATGTCAGCCCATCCACACATGGATGTAATAAAAGCTCCGTTTTTCCCAGCTATCTGCTAGAATCTGTCTCTGATTTTCGTCTCTGTTAACAGCAATAAACTTTTCTTTCAAAAGCCTGTTTAAACAAGTGGATTCATGTGTGCCATCTATAACAAGCTGCTAGGGCAAGATGCATCATTCCTAGGAGATTTGTTCTGGAACCAAGAGAAAAGAGTTCCTTTCTCCTGAGATCATGAACAAGCCAGCCCGAAGGAAGCCTGCCCCTGGCCATCTCGCCCATGACACAGAGAGACTGAAATCCCAGTGGGAGGAAGTAGCTGTAGAGGGAAGCCTGTCCTGATCACCTCACCTGAGTTCTAGCTTTCTCTGAAGCCACTGAATTTAGTTACTTGCATTTGCTAAAAGTTAGTTTGAGCCTGTGACTGCCCATATTATTTTATTTTTTATATTTTTGTCTTCTTTGCTTTGTTTTTAGAGACAGAGTCTTGCTATGTAGTTCAGGCTGACCTCGAACTCAGTTCTCACAGCCTCAACCCTAGGCTGGCCTTGGAACTCATGGGGATCCTCCTGCCTCAGCCTCCCAAGTGCTGGGATTATGGCCATGCACAACCACAACCAGTGATGCCAGTATTATTTTGTATTTTATTTATTTATTTTATTTTTATTTATTTTTTGCTACCAGGCGTCAAACTCGGGCCCTTGTACTTACTTGCAAGGTGGATGGAGGAACCACTGAACTAAATCTCTGGCCCCTCCAATATTATTTTTAAAAGGCCTATGGAGCTTGGTCTTGCAGTTTATGAGACATCAATGTAGACAGGCATCGAGGGTACATCAGAAAGAAAGACAAATGTGCCAATACATAGAGCCAATGACTTTTAGAGGCTGGCAAAGCCCAGCATACATAGCAAGAGCAAAGGCTGCCAGGATGGACAGGAGAGAGGGAAGAGCAAGCCTTACCCTCCAAACAGAAGGAAGGTAGGGTACTGAGGTAGGTTTTTACAGTGGGAACCCCCACTCATTCCATCCATAACACTTTTTATAATTACCCATGTCTTCTACAGGAAAGCACCATAAATAAATGTATACACTGATCTTTGCATTTGCTGATTATAAATTAGAAAACTCTTTGGATTACATCTTTGACTGAAAATATCTGGTGTCATATGAGGGAAGAGATTATGCACAGAAAAGCACTCCCTGGAACACTGTCCAAATCACCTGAATCTGATTCACTGTCCGAATCGCCAGTGTACAGAGAAAGAGCGGTGCAGCCTGCATGCAGGTGGAAAGGAAACAAGACCTCAACCCTGAGAATAAAACCCGCCAGCTACACACAGTCAGGCAAGCCTCTGGATAGCCTTCCCTGGGTGCCCAGCAGTCCGGGCTGAGAGGACGAAAGCTTCCCGCAGTTTCCCTCTTCCAGCCTCACGGAGATTGGTCTTGCTCTCTGTTCTTCCACCCTCCAGGCCTGAGATGCTCAGACTTGTCAGGCTGCCCTTTCCCCTCCTGCTCTTATCCTCATGGTCAAAAAGAACAAGAAAAATAAAATAATGAAGCCTCTGCTCCAAACCCATTACTCTGCCTTTGTTCCCCATGCCTCAGAAATGGCCTTGGGACAAAGCTGCATGTGAGCTTAGGAATTCAAGCCCAGTGCAGCTCCTTCAGCTCTTGGATCTCATCAGATCATATCTCTGCCGCCTGCCACAGAGTGAGTGAATATTTAAAGGTTTGAATTATAAGAAGGAAGCAAAGAGCAAGGCAGGAGAGCTTATGAGTGTAGCTGTCACTTCTAAATAATCCTGTGCAGGTAGGTAAGAGGCAGGACTGCCTCGAAGAAGTACCAGCGGAGAGAAGAGTATCGAAGACCAGCGGAGACCCAAATGTGCACATTGGAAAGGAGAAAGAAATGAAAGAGCTTTGAGAAAAGTCTAGGAATATCTGACTAATTAATTCAAATGGAGTCTTATAAATATATGGATAATAATAAATGGTATATGTAGAAATAGACATAACTCTAATGGATGCATATATTCATGTATAAAGGGACACACATATTTATATGTATGTATAAGTATAATACACATCCTATTATGCTAGCATAAAAATGTAAAGTAAGCATTAAACAAGCAGAAATCAAAATAATAGATATTAAAACTTAAGGAATTTTGGTCAAAATTGAACATAGAAACAAATTCAGTTTTAAAAGCTTTCATTATAATTCCAGAAAGGTTTTAAAAAGTAAAACCAGAGGCTGATGCAGAAGGGTTACTGTGAGTTTGAGGTCAGCCTGGGCTATATAGTGAGTTCAAGGCCAGGCTGAACTACTTAGTGAGACCCTATCTCAAAAAATGGAAACATAAAAAAGCAAAATAAATCATTTGGCTGTAGAAAATTCCTATAATAAAAAAGAAAGAAAAAAACAACAGAATGTTTTTAAAACCCACATAAAATAAGACAGAGGACTACCAAATAAATCCAAGAGCATTATATTAGAGGAAAAATAAGCACAGTAAATCATATCTGAAAAATTAAATGAAGAAAATAGAAATTACACAAATCAGGAGTAGCAAAAATATGCAGCAACTACTATGGGGGTACATTAAATATATTAACGGAGACTTGTACATGTAATTCTTATACCATGTTCAACTCTATACTAATAAATTTCAATTACTATGGAGGTACATTAAATAGATTAACAAAGACTTGTATATGTGATTCTCATACCATGTTCAACTCTATACTAATAAATTTCAAAATCTGGCTGTTTTCTAAGATATAAGCTTGCAAAATTGGAATTAGAAATGGAAAAATAACCACTGCAATAACAACAAAATAACAAAGAACTAGTTCTCAAAAAAGGCTCCAGAACTTCTGATAGATTTCAATTTCGCAAGGATAAAAACTTGTAACTTCTATAACTATTTTAGAGTATGATTTAAAAATGCAAAGTACTCCATTTTGTGTTCCTTCTCTTTACTTTCTTTTGTCCCTCTTTAATCATTTATTTATTTTATTGCTCTCTTACCCTGAGTTAATCCCATATCCTAGCAAACTTGCTGCCTCACCAAAATGGCTCGAAAAATGTTTCTGTTTCTGAGCAGCTTTTAATAGGCTATGAAATGTTTACAGATAAGTAAACAGGAAGACCTTTTCCTCATCATGTGCAGAATCCAAAGTTTCAATAATAAATATGCCTCATGTAAGTGACCTAGATCCTGCATTTTTAACAAAGACAATGGTTTTCATCATTTTGCCCTCTGTACTGCAATACTAATATACACTTTCTGGTTAAGTTTAGTTTAATATCCTTTAAATTTTTGTGCGTAGGCTTGGACGGTAGCTCAGTGGTAGAGTGCTTGTCTAGTCTACACAAGGCCCTGGTTCCATCCCCAGCACCATATACATACACACATACGCACACATACACATGTACACACTTACCTACATACACACCTAAAATCTCCGTTGACACTCCCAACAAAGTCAAATCTTTGATTTTTCTGGCTCTTGTACTTGCAACGACTGTGTAAGCCTAGTGCCGTTCCTTACCATCCATTTCTTCCCCCTTGAACACCAACTGCTTCATATTCAGAATCAACTCCTCAGTAAGCAACTGAGTTCTGAGAAAGTGAAGGAAACTGACTGACAGGAAAAAGTTTGCCATCACACTTGGCACAATTACTGGAAACTTAAACAGCCTAGAAACCTACGAAAGATTTCCAATTTATAGAATTGTGCTCACCAAGTTCAAGGGCAGAGCTAGTGAAAGGAGAATTTTGCTACGACAACTTTCTGTTATTTCTCTTCCTTGGGAATGAGAAGCAGGACACTTTCTCAAAGATCTGAAAGGAAAGGAAGAGAAAAGACAATTTTCCTGAAAGTTTCCATAGTTAATTTAAATGCAACCAAAGTCATTCTTCCTCGAACTCTTCGGTACCTGGAATAGTGATGGTGTCCTTCACAACTGACTCCTTTAAGTTTTGTTCTTATCACAGAAATAATTGCATTAACGTGTACGGGTAGGGGGCCAGGGATTTAGCTCAGTGGCTCTGCCACCTGCCTCACAAGCGCAAGGTTCTGAGTTCGATCCCCGGTACAAAAAAAAGTTTATGGGTGGGTATGCTCGCTTTTACACACACACACATGCACACACAGAGGTGTATGCTGTGCACACTCTAGATGCTTGATAGGAAGTATGATATAACCGTTGATTCCTCAGAGCCTAGCAAAATACCTAGCACCTAGTTTCACTTTATAAATGTTATTTGAAATGAAATCAAACCAAATCACATCTATCTAAAATAAGAGTGTAAGGAAACAGTCATATGAGCAAAGGAGGAAAATAGGATCTAATTCTGCCTAGGGGAATTAGGAAAAGATGAAACAAAAATAACACAAAATATGTTTTGAAGAGTTATACAATCCCTTTTGAGACTACAATTTAATTGCACAGAGAAAACATGTATTTAATTTTAATAATAAATACTTACACATTTTTATGCAGCATTTTAATCTTCAAAACCCTTCCAGGCACTAAATAATTGAATTTTCCAGATTACATTCTTCAAAAATCACTCACATTAAATGTTCCCATAAGGCTGGTTAAATGAAAATGTAAACAAATTAAAAGAGAGATAATACAAAGCTTAGGACTCCACTTTACATCACCCAGACCACACTATCTCTAGGGCAGGTTCAGAGAACAGACAGATGGCCCCATTCTGTCTCTGGTGAGTAGGAACCACCTGGGTCAATGTGGACACCGGTGTCATCTCACCGTGTGCATAAAGCAGACAACTTCAGAAGATACACAGAAAAGATGAAAACTAAAGAAAAAAGAAGGCACTCAGCTGGAGGCTGTGGCACACACCTATAATCCCAGCCCTCTGGGAAGCTGAGGCAGGAAGTCTGTAAATTCAAGCCCAGCCTGTGTAATTTAGAGATTTAGTGAGACCTTACCTCAAAATAAAAAATATTTTTAAAAGGCTGGGTTTATAGCTCAGTGCAAAGGCCCTGGGTTCAATTCCCATTGTGTGGGGGGCGGGGGAGAGTTAAAAGGAAAAAAATAGCAATTTTCAAAGCTCAAAATTGAATAATTTTTTTCTACTCACTTTCCATAGTCTTTTCTTTCCTAGTAAAGAACTTCTAGGGATAATGTTTGTCTATGAAGAGCTCTCTGATCGTGTGAAGTGAAGTTTCTACACTGGAATCTATCTGTGCTGAGATTTTATATAATATACACACAGATGTTTAATGAGACTCTGCTTGATGTTATATGATTGGAGGACAGCCCCAGTGATGAGACTGACTGGTGAAAATTCCCTGAAATCTACGTATAGCTTATTAAGAAATGTAACAAATGAGAAAGATCACTGGAGAAAGTTCCAAATAGCAGTGCAAGAACTTTCTCCGGCGCAAAAGTGGAAGCCAGCGGGAGACTCTCCCAGAGGCTGAGGAGGAGTGCCTTCGAAGCTATGGAGGACAAAGAAAGGAGGTCAGCCTTTCTCCTGTGTCTCTAAAGCACAGCGGGCTGGAGGTGGAGTAAAAGGAATCTCTGGGTGGAAAGAGAGACAAGTCTTGATTTGGGCTAGAGGGGTCATTTTAACTCCTGGAAGTCATAACCACCTAAGTGAGATTGTTCTTATAACTGGAAGGCACTAGAAAACGAGACCTACACAAGGTGCTATTAGGGGTCAAGGAACAGAGATCAACAAAGCCCTGAAAGGAAAAAACAAAACAAAAATAAAAAAACCCGAAAAACTCCATGTCCTGTCTGTATCCACTGAGATTATTACATTAAAAAAGAAAAAACAGCTAGTGTGGTGATGCACTCCTGTAATCCCTCATTGTAAGTACTCAGGAGGCTGGGGCAGAAGAATCGCCAGAGTTTGAGGCCAACCTGGGCTACGTAGTGAGTTTGAGGCCAGCTTGCACAACACAAAGCAAGACCATGTCTCAAAAAACCCAACCAACCAAAAAATAGACAAAAAACTAATCATCTAGCCTTAAAGCATAGCCTCATTTGTCCTAACATGGCCAAAATAAACATACTGCTTACACATTCTACCCTGTCAGCAATTATAGTGATTAAATTGGCTTAACCACATGATGATCCAAATAATTTTGCAAAAATCAACCATAATTATTGTTGAAAAAGTCTAAATAGCCATCCAGAGATTGACCAAAATGGCCCTTTTTTCTTTTCAAAAAAAATTCTCAATAAAACTGAGTAACAATAAAATGTAGATCACACTGTCTTTAACATGACAATATAACGTGTTTGGATAATCAAAACCTGGCAGCCAGTGTCGTTGTTTCAAACAAACGCTTTCAGTTCTTCACCTGGAGATAGGCCAACAGACTAACCTCAAAGATTAATAAGGACAAAGTTTAGCTGGAGAAACAAAATTCAGCAAACACTTCAAATGTCTCAAGCATAAGCCACTTTTGGAGAGGACAAGCTGCTGAAGGGATGCCTGCCACCCCCATGGGTTACTGTGGGAAGGGCTCTGCATTTTGAATCACTGAGACCTTCAGGATTCATTCATTCATCACCTGCCAGGAGCCTGAACCGAATTTCTTTCACTGCTAGCCGGATTTGTTTTCATGTGTTGAAAGGGTCAGTAATCCTGACCTAAAGAAAAAAGAAATCAGCGGATGGCTAATAGCTGCACTAATGAAACTTGAAATGTTTCGCAAATGTTTGATAACGACAGCATTTGCAATAATAAAATGACTGCAATTCGATTTTACCATCTCTAGCTTCTTCATAAAACACTGGTATTGCAGAGGCAAAATGATCTATTCATAAGGTTTCTGCCCAAGTCATGTAAGAGGATTCTGTTATGGGTAAACCAGAGGAAAAATGAGAATTTTAATATGATTATAGGTTAGTGGTTTTTGAATTGTTAATGCATAAAAGACCCTGGAGGCATATGTTGAACATATAGTCCATGAAAGACATAATTAAATAAACAAAAAGCAATTTACAAGCTGGAAAGCATTTTTAGTTCTCAGGGAGTATTCTAACAGATGTCCCCTCACATCCAACTTTACAGGGCTGTGCAGATGCCACAGAAAGGAGGCAAAAACTATAAATTAATTTCACTTCATAGACCTAGCACCTGAGAGAAAATGGCTTGTGAAAAAACATTTTAAAATTGAAAGTAAGAACTACAGGAAGTGACAATGATTCTTTCTTTCTTTTTTTGAGGCAGGGTCTCACTATGTAGTTGAGACTGACCAGGAACTCACCATGTAGCCCAGGTTGGTCTCAAACTCACAGTGCTCCTCCTGCCTCAGCCTCCCAAGTGCTGGGATTACAGGCGTGCGCACAATGATTCTTGACGGCAGGGAAGCTCCTTGGAAGGAGATTAATCCTAGTGGTATTAGAAGATAATAGAGATGAAATGTATTTATTTATTTATTTTATCTACACTGCCAACTTCCAAAAAGATTTTGCAGTGAAGGAGAAACTCTTGGGATAAAAGGAATATTTTCAGGCTGGATTGGGCAATATTTTGAACTCATCTGAGTATCTGTCCTAAGTTGTGTACCTGTGATTGCATGATACCTTACATCTTCCCTCTGCCAGTTCAAGGATTCCCTTGGCACAGAAACCAAACTCCTTATTTTCTCCACTCTTGGCCCTATAATTGCTCATCTAGGCAATAGCAGCAATGACAATCCAAAGGAGGAAGACGTCCACTTTTCCCCCGCCCCCCTAACTGTGGCATTGCACAGGTATTGTGAAGATCTCTGGCAAGAAACACATCACTACCCCTCCCTGGCACCTAGACTGGGTGAGTTGCAAAACCTACCAGAAATGAGTACAACAGGCTGTCAGATTCTCTGATTATTCAACACCAACTGGGCATCCAACCATTCCATTCAGTTCTGACACTAACTACCTAGAGGCAGCTTCAGACTCCAGAAGGTAACGGGATCAGTCCTGAAAGAACTACTGATCACACATCACACACCCGGACCACATGAGATGCCTCCAACACTCACCTTGCGTTCAACATGGCTATAAGGTGGTTACTTCATGGCCCTTCCTTTCAGTTTCAGTAATTTTCTAGAATGACTTACAGAACTCTGGAAACACGACAAAGAATACCAATGAGTAGCCAAATAAAGAGGTGCATAGAGGAAGGTCTGAAAGGATCCTTAGTGCAAACACCTCAAATCAAAAGGCTTTCTGTGCCGGGTGTGGTGGTGCACGCCTGAAATCCCAGCACTCAGGAGGCTGAGGCAGGAGGATTACTGTGAGTACGAGACTAGCCTGGGCTACATAGTGAGTTCCAGGTCAGTCTCAACTACATAGTGAGACTCTGTCTCAAAAAACCAAAAAACCAAAAAA
>NW_022900942.1:23877126-23899194 GCF_012274545.1 Fukomys damarensis | reverse complement strand
AAAAAAAAAAAAAAAAAAAAATAGGCTCCCTGAGTTCATCTAATCCAAACCAACTATCAAAGTAAGATAAAGTAAGGTCCATTTCCTTTTCCTCCATGAACCCCAGTGCACATAACAGTGCTTTCAATTTTGTTCCATAAAGATTGCCTACAGGACAGTTATGAGTGCTGGACACTGCAAGGGGGAAGAGTCAGGCCCAGACCTAGCTAGTCCCACTGACTAACATGTTCACAACATCTTATAGACTGCTGTTCCTGCTTTATCTTATTCAGTCCTGTTTTTTAATTTAATTTTCTTTTTTTAAATATTCCCCTCTTTATTAGGAGTACAGTAGATGTTTGTATACATAATAAATACAGTCATGATGGAGAATGGGTTCATATAAATATCACTTCCTTATCCTTTTTACTCCTTCTTCACTCAGTCTTGTTAACACTTCTGCAGGGCTGGGGATTTAGTTCAGTGGTTCCACTGCCTACCTTGCAAGCACAAGGATCCGAGTTCGATCCCGGGTACCAAAAAAAAAAACCCAAACAAACAAACAAAAAAACACTTCTGCAAACATGGGCCCATTTTACAGATGAAGAGCCTGAGGCCAGAGAAGTTTAAAGAAGGCCAAGGTTACATGCTATGGTAGTAAACTGAAAATAACATTGAACTCAAGTCTGTTGCCAGCTCTTTGCTTTGCAGCACTCTTCTCCCAGCCATTGTGAGCAGCAGATTGCTGAGGGACAAAACCACTGACTGGGGATGAAAATAACCTACAATGATTCAGATAACAGAGTCAGGCATGTCTTTAAAAACTCTGATCCTGAAGTTACAATCCTCAGAGGGATGCCTTGGGTTAGTGTTAGTATGAGTGAGCATTTTCAGTTATCATAGATATTCCAAATATAACCATAAAAATTTTAATATTCATGAAACAAATTTTTTAAAAAACTGAAGTTACACTCCAAATAAAACCTCATTAATTCCGATGCCACTAATTCATAATCAGCGTTAAATTAGTTGAAAACACTCTGATCTTTACCTTTGCAAACCCTCTCCTAACAAATCAAGTTAGTAACAGTCATGACTTTTAGGAATTATTGGGTTCCAAGGTACTTTATTGTACTCAATTAAAACTCTAAATTTCTTTTTCTTTCTTTTCTTTTTGGTACCAGGGATCGAATTTGGGACCTTGCACTTGCAAGGTAGGCAACAGAACCACTGAGCTAAATCTCTGGCCCTAAATTTCTATTTTGACTGTTAGTGTTATATTAAGACACACTTACAAACAGAAAGGCAAAATGTAGTTCTTAGGATATATAATATAGATACTACATATATTAATACAACTTTAATAAGGCTATTTTTCAAAATGTGCATAACCAATTTGGCAAATTTAGTTTGTGTAATGCATGTATACAGAAAAAGCTATACTTTTGTGTTGTATTCAATATAATCCTCACAAAGAAAGTGCTTCTGGTGGTTCTTTCCTAGGTAATGGCATCATTCATAATAAAAACTGCAACTTCTAAGAATCCAAGAGCACTAGCATTTAAGTTATTTAACAATAAAGCTATAGGGAGATCCTAAGCCTTACAGCCTAAAGCTTCTTCCAGGCTATAAAATAGTTTCTATTGCTCTATAAATATCAAACAAATTTTTGTGTGTGTGTGAAGTGCTTGCTAGACTAAAGAATTCCCCACACACACATTTCAAGTTCAGATAAGATGTGAATATTTATTTATTTATTTATTAGTTTTTTTTGAGACAGGGTCTTGTATGCAGTTCAGGTGGCCTTGAACTCTAGGCAATCCTCCTTCCTCAGCCTCCTAAGTGCTGGAATTACAGGTATGTGCCACCATGCCCACCTTTTAGGTCCATTTTTAGCCAATGATTCACATGAATTGATGGGCTTACTGGAAGTGTTGGGTCTCTAAAGATCTTTGATAGATGCAAATATATCCAAAGCCCTCTGTGCAAGCTTTTCTATTAAAAAAAAAAAAAAAAAAAAGGCAGAGCCGGATGTGGTGACGCAAGCCTGTAATCCCAGCACTCGGGAAGCTGAGGCAGGAGGATCTCTGTGAGTTTGAGACCAGCCTGGGCTACATAGTGTGTTCCACATCAGCCTCAACTACATAGTGAGACCCTGTCTCAAAAAAAAAAAACAAATGAATAAAATTTGTATAGTCAAAAAACTAGCAAATTCTGACATTGGGAATCAAATCTGAGTGCATGCGTCTTGAAAACCATATTCCCACTATTAGCTCAAGGGTGCTCTATGTAGAGAAGTAGCCTGAACTGTGGAGGTCCTTGAATTACGCAACATGGCAACTCTGTGCTAGAGGATGGCGATGCATGACTGCAAACAAATGATCTAAGAGAAATGGCTGTTCACGGCTGGGTCCTTTAACATGGCACTAATATAACAGCTCGCAATCTAAACATAGTAGCTGACCTTCCTACACCAGGCGTTCCTGTTTATTCACGCTTCCACATACATTCATTCTTTCTTACAAAAAATACATGCTCACACCTTTCACAGGACAGCCACTCCCTTGAGGGCTTCAGTGGCCATTTAAAGAATAAACCACTAACTTCGTTTATAGTGAAGCTGTGCTTTGAAGATCTCAAAAAAACTTCAGTTCTTGCGCCAGGGATTTAGCTCAGTGGCATCATGCCTATCTTGCAAGCACAAGGTTCTCAGTTTGATCCCTAGTACCAAAAACAAAACAAAACAAAACAAAAACAACAACAACAGTAACAAAAACACCAACAAAACAAAACAAACAAACAAAAAAGACAGACTTCAGTTCTTAGTTTAAAAGAAACTAGATAACTTCTTTTTCTCTTTAGTGAGTTTAGGATCTTCCTCTTAAGTATTAAAAATGTAGTTCAGAGGGCCCAGGCTACAGTGGATTTCCAGCTAATGGATTTCTTGTCATTCATCCAAAGGTGTAGCGAATGGAACCTCAGAAACAGGAGACTGAACCAGAAGTACACATTTCCCAAGAATGCTCCAGGGAAGACAAAATGAATCTGGTTAACTCTTCTCCACAGCCAGATTTTGGGGATAAATGAGTGGCATTTTAATGAGTTATTTTTTAATAGAAAAAGGATTTTCCCCTTTACATAACCTCATCATGAACTTCCAGAGACCTATGCAGTCCAAATATTTTCTCTAACCTGAGGGTTGGAAAACTTTTCTATATAAAGGCCAGATGGTAAGCATTTGAGGCTTTGCAGAATATACAGTCTCTGTCATTCCAACTCTGCAGTTGTACCACAAAACAGCTATAGACAATAGATAATATGTAAATAAATATGAGTATGGTTGTATTTTAATAACACTTTGTTTACAAAATGAAGGAGGGACAGATATGGCTGATGGACCATAGTTTGCTGACTCTTCCTGTAGACTGACAATCTTATGCCTTTATTTTTAATCCATTTTGTAACCAGACAATTTTAATTTTGCCTTTCTGTTCAGATTTCTCCTCATGCTGATCATTCAGATTAATATCAACATATGTATTTATATAACCATCAATTGTGTTGCATGCTTGGGACAGTATTTTACAAATTAGAAAGCATTCAAAAGAATAGTTTAACCATTACTTTCACTTTTACTAGAACCACACTTATAGAGTTCATTTAGTTTATAAAATTCTTTGTAGAATATGTAGGTAGGTATCTAAAACGATTGTCCCTCTAGGTTGACAAAGGGATGAAGATGTAGGGAGAGACAGAGGGGTGCACCAGCCTTGACTTTCTATTTTCAGAATGACTGGGAATTTTCTCTACACTTCTGAAATAAAGGTCACACGTTTCATTATTTCACTGTACAAAATATTCTGAAACAAATAGTTAAATAGTTGTCATGCAGCTCTTACAAAAAGGATTCATGACTCAGAACTTCAGAATCAGAAAAGCCAGGCAGAAATAGATTCTTATTATATATGGGTTCTGTTAAGTAAAGGAAAAGGAAAGGTCACATTATCAATACAAATTATGAATGCAAAGCGAGGTACAAACTGAATATTTATTTCTAGTGAGAAGTCCAAACGGGTTATATTTTTCCTTTTTAAATTTTTCCTTAGTATATGTTTTTGGTTTTTGGTTTTTGGTTTTTTCCATTAGTACAAGTTTGTGATACATAATAATTACCTACATCTTGGGAAACTGGGAAACTTATATGTCAAACTTTGACCATTTTTATTTCCTCCTCATTTATTCTACCTACAGACATATTGGTGAAAGCTGAGAATGCTACAACCATTATCTTTTGGTTAACAGTTTGGGTTGCAACTAAGATAATTCCTTCCTGTCACATTTAAATTGGGGGGGTCATCATTTCATAATTAAAATATTAAAAATGAAACAAAATTCAGAAACATAAAAAGTAAATTAGAATACTTTCATAATTGCTATTACATTGTATATACTGACATCATTGTATCAAATTCTTCTCTATGAGTTTTGTTACCAGAGCTTCCTTTTTATTATCGTCACTTGTTTTTGCAAGCAAATGTACTGTGTTGCTGGCACTTTTGCATGCTATTTCATCTGGAATCGTCACACTTTGTCAGGGAAAAACGTGTCAGATATGCTAAAGTTCAATCCAATGTGTTAGGATACAGAACATGTGACTTCATGCACCCAAATTCATACCCAGCATTGCTATATAAGAGTTACTGACAAACTCTAAAATTCTGATAAACAAAATTAAATCGGAGAGGAAACAGACAGTAGTCTTAACTGTGGTTCAAAGATGTTCAAATTATAGAAATGTACTACCTTACAAACACATTGCTAGAAACTGAAAAGGAAAGATACTGGGTAAAAGCAGACCAGAGGGCTGGGGATTTAGCTCAGTAGGGCTGCTGCCTGCCTTGAACACACAAGGACCCAAGTTTGATCCTCTGTACCAGAAAAACAAAAACAAAGACAAACAAAGAAACAGAAAGAGCAGACCAGAAATTAGCTTGACAGCAAACCCATCCCTGAACTTGGAAGTCAGTTAGTTTAGGCTGTGTATCAATCACACATCCTCAGTGGTTAATCAGTCTACACAAGCACAGTGTGACTGACACTGAGTTTATTGTTTCCCAAGGCAGCTCATTCCAAGTTTAGGAAAGTTGGGTTTTTATAGAATTCTTCCTTAGGTTAAATTACAACCACCTAATAACTATAATTTATTGATATAACTTTTTTATTTGTTTGATTATTTTGTTTTGTTTTGTGGGGGGTTGTTTCTCTTGTTGCTTTTTGGGTTTTGGGGGTGTTGATTTTCTGGTTTTGGATTTGGTTTTTTGAAATAAGGTCTCACTATGTAGTTCAGGCTGGTCTTAATCCCACTGTGTAGCCCAGGTTGGCCTTAAACTCACAGCAATCCTCCTGCCTCAGCCTCCCAAGTGCTAGGATTACAGCTGTGCTTCTCCACACCAGGCTCCTAAATCTCCCCTTTGAGTGACAAATCTAATCATTCTTCCGCAAGGTGATCATCCATGACAATGGTCATGTCATCCAGTGTCTTAATTTAGGTTCCCTAAGGAACTGATTCTGAAAGAGCTGTTCAAACACAACAGTTTATTTGAGAGGCCATACTAGAAAACACCAGTAAGGAAATAGATAATTGAGAGAGAAGGAAAGGCAGCCAATAAAGTCCATTACTATCCTGGGCAGCTGGAACACAATTCTTCTGGGTATCTTTGAGAAGTCAAGAACTCACATGCCTCTGACTTAACTCCACTGGGGATTAGGAAGCCGGGGACTTACACACTCACCGCCATCAGTTATGTTGAGGGCCTCTGTGAGGAACATGAACGTGCACTGGCAGACCGGAGGCAGCTTCTAAAGAAAGGCATCAGGTAAAGAGATGCAGAGGCTGACAGCTGGAAATCAGCTAGCCTGCACCACACTGGTGAGGCCCATGGGAATACAGGTAACGCATTCTCTGCATCTAACGCCCTGGGTTCTCCAGAGCTCTGCCTATAGCTCAGCCTGCCCAACCACAGGTCACATCACAGTTTCAGATGAGTGGGCTTTGTTTTCTTAACACTGACCATGACAGCCCTTCTCTCTAAATGTCTGGTCCCTGAAAGTACACATACAACACTGAACAGGTGCTATCTTTGATGAAAGGTAGAAGGTAACGTAAACATAATCAGGTCCAGCCTGAAAGCAGGCGTAGGTATGGTGTTGCTCTAAGGCAGCTCAGGTAAATCTACTGAGAAATCCCAATTTCTTTTAAAATGCAGACACATTCACTCTTTTTTAGTCACTTTTTGCCTAAAAGAAGGTCCTTCTTTGGTAACCTGTTATATAAGCAAGAGGAGATTGACCTAAGATTAAATAACAGACAATAAATGAACAATTACTCCTGTTAAATAATCAAAAACAGCTTTTTGCCATATAGTTTTTGCCACAATTATTTTCCTGTGATGCATTACTGTAGTCATTTTCAAATATGTCCAGGCATTGTTTGGTAGCCCTGCCTTCAGAATGTTGAGCCTACTTTTCCTCCCTCGTGCATGTACTTCGACAGATTGACCCATAAGATTTCCAAGAATAGGATCATACAGGCTCCGTGGTCTCACTCACTCCCCGGGATCAGGCCCTTTTGGAAGAGCTGGCTGTCGTGCAGCGAGACACTCCAGCTGCCTGTGGAGAAGCCCACATGGCAAGAGCTCAGGCCTGCTGCCCAGGGCAATGTGAGTGAGTGACCTTAAAATGAAAAGCATGTCCTCCCACACAGGACAGGGACCTGGTGGCCTCTGGATGGCAATCTCAGGAGACTCCTTGAGCCTAAACCACCAGCAAAACCACATCTGAGTTCCTAACCCTCAGACGCTGGTGGAGGATGTTTGGGGTTTTCTAAGGTGCTGTGTTGTGATTCTTCTCATAGTAATCGGTAAGGAATGCATGCAAGACCACTTGGTCTTGTGAGATCACTGCAAATTGGCAGCTTTTTACCTGAAAGTGGCAGGATTCTTCCTTGTGACTTTTTTTTTTCCTTCCCTAAAGTCTGTTTTCTTCTGTTCTTAATAAAATTCTAAATCATTTATCAAGAACTTTCCATTTTGTTCCTTGAATTATACATGGTTTAATTTACCTCACCTCACCTCAAATCTCAGTAAGGTAAAAATGACATCTGAGCCTGCTTATAGCTATGCTTACCAGGACATAAACCTCAGCAATGATGGCACTGAGGCCTTGACCACAAGAAATATACAACCTCTCACTTGAAATGGAAGGCAGAGGCAGTATCAGGTTAAGGCTTTATTCTATATGTTTTCAGTAATGATCTTTTTATCTTTGCCCAGCCCCTTCCCCAAATGACCTTGTAATAATAATAATAATATGCAGACCTTACCTGATTTGGTTGTAGTCCATGAAAATGCCTTTCTATCTTCGGTACCCTGTGAGCAAAAGCGTCAGAAACAGCCCCACTACTGCTGCGGGAAGTAATAAAACAGTAGATTAGGCTGGGTGGAGAGCCAGTTTTTGCTCCTCAATCCTGCTTTCCTAACAACAGCCAATAGGCTTCTCCTTGTGGTGGACTGAACTTACACTGTTTTCTTTTTTCCCCCAAACAACGGAAACAGCTGCAGTTGCAAGTTATTGCTTGCCAGAACTTATTTCTTCATACTCGTTCGAACATCTACAAGCTGAGAAAAGCTGTTTGAAGGGAAAGGATACTTTGCTTTCCTCAAATTATAGGTGACTAAGGAATTGAATTCATACTGACACTAGAAAAGAATCAAACATATTTTTTACCCTGACATTTACATCAGAACTACAGACTGGAAGAGAATGCTGGTGATTAGTTTAAACGTATATGTTCTATATACTTTAAAATTTTTTTCTCTGCGTTATTTGGAGCTTCCACATCAATTAGAATGTGACTCATTATTGGCACTATACTATAATTATCCTTCAAAAGAAATGCATGTTTTACCTGGTAATAAAAGCTTTCAAGGAGAGTTGGTGAGTTCAGGAGATCTCAGCTGGTAGGTTTGCACCTCTGATCCTGACCTCTTTACTGTCCCCAAATTGATAAATCATCCAAAAGCTTCTGAAGGTCCAGAAGCCACCACCCTAGCGTACAGTTTGACACTTTTTCTATTTGGATGATTCCCTGTGGGGCTTTTTGCCTCTCCATTTCACATCTTTAATTCGGATTTTTAAACCAAGCCAAATTAATAGGTTGTTTGAGAAAGGATCTCACAGTGTAAATTCAGTTCGAACTGGTCTTGAACTAATTATGCAGCCCTGGCTGGCCCTCAGCTCACTACAATCCTCCCGCTTCAACAGCACCACGCCTAACGAGGTTTTTCAAGAGTTCGTTCCAATCTTTTCCATTGTTCTGTAATTATAGGTTGGGTCCAAAACTCGTGAGCCAAACCTGCAGGTATTCATACCGAACTGCTTATTTTGATGATGAGTGTTAAAGTCTGGCATATAATAGGTGCTCAATAAGTGTTTACTGACTCTTGCTACATACATGCAATTTTATTTTAACTGAGGCAATTTCTCAGTACAAAACAGAAGCAAATGTTCCCCGCATATGACACAATGATTCAATGTCTTTTTGATAACAGAAGACTCTACTGTATACCTAAAATGTACCAATAAACTCAATGAGAAAAAAAAAAAAAACACAAGACACTAAACTGTATTCCTGATTATCACACCATCTCCTACGCTTAAGTGATTTCCTCAAAGAATCACAGATACTAGAATAAATATGCCGGAGCCCTACAGTTACCTGATCCATGAGGCTTTAGAATTTGAAGAGTTGTCACTTCCTGAGCTACAAAGGCTTTTATAACATACCTCATCTGTGGTCTCGGACACAAGCACAAAAACTCGGCCCTAGAAGTTTTCTTTTAATGAAAGGAAAAAGAGAGAGAAGGAAAGGGTGGGAGCTTCAATTCTCATGCTCAGTTTGTTCCTATAAACATATAAGAACAAAAAGATGTCATGCCCTCACTATTGTTTTTAACATTCCATCCTGAGAAGGGTCCTTCTCTTTTTCCCATGAGATGAAACTTTCCTATTTTTTTTTAAACTCTGGTGAAGAAATGGGAGAGATTGATGGAAGCGTCTTTCTTTCAAAAGTCCTCCCTGCCAGATTAGAGCAAAGGAAATTAAAATACCCAACAGATTCATCCATCATGATATTCCTCTCTTCTCCTTTTCATCTTTCTTCTACTTCCTAGATTACTAAACTCTCACCACTTGTTTTCATCCCCTGTCTGATGGTGAGAATATTTATAATACTTCAAATTTCCTGTATCTGAAGATACCAGTGCCTAAGTACTTAATAATTGCTATATACATGGGATCTGGAGGAACTTCATGAACCTTAATAAAAGGTTGTTAAGTTTTTCAAAAATTAGAATGGGTAGGAAAATGGAGTTTAGAAAATCAGAAAGGATAATTGTTCTCTCGTAGTAAACACTGGAGCTCCTTGTGGCAGCAAACCATTGGCTTCCTACTCTAGCAAGGTCATCAGTCAGCAGATTAGGTTATGCTGTGGTACCCCCCAGATTCCCAAACCTCAGTGGCTTATTCTCAGGCCATGTCCCTCCCAGAGTAGCCACAGCATTATGTCACATCTTCCTCACCCTGATATCCAGACAAGGAGAGAAATTTCCGTCTTGGTCCTGGCCACTTTTTTGGCAGAGAAAAAAGAACACGTGGAAAATGATCAATTCTTTTCGAGCTTGTTCCTGTAAGAGGCCCATGTCATCTCTACTCACATCTATTATCCAGAGCGAGTCTAATAGTTCTGTCAAAAGGACACAGACACATCATCCTTACACAGGAGGGGCAATGAGTATTATAACAGTGTACAATCTTCATAGGAAGAAGATTCAGTTTGCTGTTACCTCTCTAATAAAGCTTGTCATATAATAATTCAGAAAACCACTTTGCATTAAAGAAGGGCAGTATAATAATTATAGTTCATATTTGGCTGCTATAGACACCATAAATGCAATGGTTCTTCATCAAAGCAACATGAAAAATTAGCGAAACATTCTAGTTCAAGTCATGGTTAGTCCAGATTTTCTGAAAGACTTTGGCCAGTGATGATCTATTCAGTGATGGTGAACCTTTTAGAGTTTTCAGTGATGCAAACAGCCCACGTACCCACACATGCCACATGTTCATCACCACTGATTCTATGATCTTTCCACTAGAAATCCTATGAGATTGACAAAGTCTGGGATTTCTGTGAAAATATAGAAACTGCAGCTTCAGGACACAAGCCCAGTTTTGTTTTATTTGTTTGTTTGTTGCTTGGTTATTTGGTTTTTTTTGTTTTGTTTTTTCTTTCTCTTTCTCTTCTCCCAAAATTTATTAAACCCGGGCAACTCCCTATTACCCTTTTACAAAGGGCTTTGCTTATTCTCTTTTTACTTGGAAAGATTGTTCATTCACCTGTAAATAGACCACCATTTAGGATTTTCCATATGAATGGACCATTATCTCACTATGAGTGGGCCATCCTCTACCACCCACTAGTTAAGATTAAGATTGTAGATTTTTGGGCTGGGTATTTAGCTCAGTGGTACCAGTGCCTGCCTCACAAGTGCAAGGTCCCAAGTTTGATCCCTGGTACCAAAATATATATATTATCAAATGCCACAGATTTCTATCTCCCAAAGCACACAAAAGGCCCCCAGTTCCCACCTGTGTCCTGTATCTGAATGCCACATTCTGCTCTTGAGTATGTCCTATTGTCTACCTTTAATAAATCCTTCTCATGTATCTTTTTTTAATGAAAGTTTTTCTTTAAAATTCCTATAAGAAACCCAACACATGAACAACTAAAGAGCAAAATTACAGTTAGATAATATGAAATAGGGGCATAGTCTTTTTCAAAATGAAGGAGACTAGGAGATAGAGGGTGGGGAAAAGAGGAGAGGGGAAGGAGATGAAAAAAAGAATTAAGATGTATATTGTACATGTGCCAACTCTATAATGCAAATATAATCATTCTGTAATGCAAATATATCCCAATGAAAATAAAAAATTTTAATTACATTCTGCATAATTGTCTTAAACTTTAAAAATAGTAATGTCTTCTAAGTCTTGAACCAGAAGTACTGCTCCTGAAATCTCTTCACCTAGAAGAAAGTCTTAGAAGCCCACCCACCATTGTTTCTGGTTCTCATCCAAACTGTATTGTAGGAATCAGATTGTTCACCTAGATATACTAAAACAAGAGGCCGAGCATTTAACCACAGTTCTTTTTAAAACTCTGAAAGCAAGAGTGGAGAGGTGAAAAATTTACTGATGAAAAGTACTGCTCCTGAAATCTCTTCACCTAGAAGAAAGTCTTAGAAGCCCACCCACCATTGTTTCTGGTTCTCATCCAAACTGTATTGTAGGAATCAGATTGTTCACCTAGATATACTAAAACAAGAGGCCGAGCATTTAACCACAGTTCTTTTTAAAACTCTGAAAGCAAGAGTGGAGAGGTGAAAAATTTACTGATGAAAAATAAGTCATTTTCAAGTTTTGAATGAAGAGATAGATAGATAGATGATAGATAGATAGATAGATAGATAGATAGATAGATAGATAGATTGCTCTGTAATTCAGGCTGTCCTTGCATTCACTATGTAAACCAAGCTGGCCTCGAACCCATAGCACAAATATGTGCTACTGTGCATGCCTGACTGCTATGTTTAACACTTCCATAGAGGTATTAGGATAGGAGATTAGGGTATGACAAAGCTGGCTGGGAAAGTAGGTCTGACCTGTTAATTACAAAATTCCAAGACACATGCACACAATAGTTCCCAAAGCCCTGCATTGTAAGATCTAACTGAACTAAAGTGAGTCCAAGTTGGATGAGTAAGGCCCCAGAGGCCGTTGTGATCCACTCCCCTTTGTAGTTGCACCCCTACCTGTGCTTAAGAATGTAAAACTGCATAACTTTATAATCTAAATCCTAGTCTCCACTGTGATTAATGTAAATTAACAGGTGAACATTTAGTAGTTCTGGGTAAATAGATAAAGATTGTTTCACTCTTCGTCTGCCCAGAAGGAATGTTTTCAAAACCTTGGGACATTCTGTAAACATCTCGAGTAGAGCCCCCACCCTGCCTATCTCCTTATAAAAAGGACGTCCGCCCCTGAGCTGGTGCCTCTCTGAGCTACTTGGCTCCAGGAGTGCCGTCTGGCCAGACTAGTAAAAGTCTGTTTCCTTTCCAACGTGTCTGGTGTGTTCCTTCCCGGGTGAATCTCGTGGCAGTTGAGCTCTTCGGAGTGGTAGAATCGAGCTATTCGGAGGGTAGTAAGGCCCTTGGTCTTACATTTTGAAAGCCCTTGGTGGCTGTTGAGCTCCTTGGAGTGGTAGTAAGGCCTTAGGTCTTACAGCATGTGGATTTCTCAAGAACTCCAGCAGGTTTCTGATGGTATGGCCTAAACCCGACATCAGCCTAAGGAGTGGGACAGTCCTCACTGAGTTTTGGCCGTTGTATTCTTTCTTGCATGGTAGATCACCCTCACACTGTATGGCATACTTCTTTTTCTACTTTTCCTTAACCTAAACTTGTTCTGTAGAGCCTATTTCTCTTCCTATCATTAATAAACCTTTGCTGCTGTTTGTGCTTGTCTTGACCAATTCTTTGCTCCGGACAGAAAGAACCTAGAAACCACTTCCAGAAGGAGATTCCAGTACCTCAAACTGGTAACATATTCCACCCCAAAACTGGTAACCGGATGTATGAAATATTTATTAAATATCTCAGCATCAGAAACATAATAAAGTTATGTAAAAATACAGATGAATATTTTTATGTGTTTATATCTGATTTTTTTCTAAATGGGTTTGCTTCAAGTTATAATAAACTTGTGGGTTTCCAAAGCTTTGAGGATTTGGGTATTATGGATAAGGGGCCTGTGTTTTATTTCATAAATTAAATGTTCCTGTAAGTGTTCTTTAGCAAACACAAGATAAAGAAAGCATTGTATATAGTATACTACCTTTATCTTAGAAAAGGAAATGAATATTTGCTTATATTTTTAAAACCTACTTATTCTAGAAAGAAAGAGAAAGAAAGAAAGAAAGAAAGACCAATAACTAAGACAATGAGAACAGAGGGAACAGAGTGAAAAAGACTAGGATAGCTGGGTGTGGTGGTACATGCCTTTAATCCTAGCACTTGGGAGGCTGAGGCAGGAGGATCGCTGTGAGTTTGAGACCATCCTGGGCTACATAGAGAGTTCCAGGTCCATCTCAACTACATAGTGCGACCCTGTCTCAAAAAAAAAAAAAAAAAAAAAAAAAAGACTGGAATAAAAATAAAAGCTGAACTTCTCTGATTATACCTTGACCATATACCAAACCTAAATTTCTAAAGTATGTAATCTTTGAAAGATAAAGCAAAATGAAGCAAATGAATGAGTTAGTTAGTGGGGGACCAGGTTGGCAGCTTGAACAAGTAGAGAAGGATTATTTCAGTGAGTCCGAAATTTAAATGAACAGCTTTTAGTGAAATATTCTCAGGTCAGAAAAAAAAAACTATTAAAAATTAAGCTGTTTTCAGTTATCACCTTGTTGGCAGTAATGTTGCAATCATTACTCCAAGACTGTTTATATATTTTGAGATTTAAAAAATGAGTAAATATGTGGATTGAGTAGGGAACCAAGATTTTTTAGCATCAAAAAAGCTGATACAGAGATATAATTGAAGAAGCAATGAAAAATAGCTGAGAATTTGAGTTGAAAGTGTCTGCATGAGTTCAACAACCACACCGAAAGCAATATATATCTGAGAAAAGAAGAAAAAGTCAGAAGGGAAACCTGTGCTAAAAAAGAAACAATAAAGATGTTAATCAGTTGTTTACAGACATTTTCTGTCTTAATCCACTAAAAAGACCTTAAAACAATGACCAACTAAGAAGCAATCAGCACTGAAAAGCAATGAAGTTATGGATACATCATCCATTAAAAGGAACAAGGTTTGGAAAATGGTGGAGTGGTAGTGTCAGTTCAGCCTCTCTGAGATTCAGAATTCAGACACTAGAAAATAACAACCTAAGAAGGAAGAGGAGGAGGAGGAGGAGGAGCTCCACAAGAACTGGGAAGGTACTGACAGGAAAATTAAAAGATACTGAGAAATTGAAGAGACAGAACCCAAGCAAAGGGAACAAAATAGTCTAGACTTTCTCCCCAGGGCCAGACTTGTGGCTCACAGGAAAGGGAGACTAAACTTGCAGAAATAAAGTGAATACTGGGGACTCCAGGGGGACCCACACAGAAGCATGGCAGTGGGACAGATCAGTGGCTGCTGTGATCTGTAGGGATAGCACAGACTTCTGCTCCCATGAGAGGCCTTCCAGTCAATAGTTGGTGAGTCATCCCAGTCCAGGTGCCTATTATGTCCCTGGAGAGAGCACAGCCTTGGGTACCATTCCAGGGAAGAATTAAGTGTTTGAACCTGAAACTCAGAGCAGTCACAGGACAACTGCACTTCAGGGTTCCCAGTGTTACCTCCCACAATGAATGGGTGACAGATAGCCATATGAGATGGCCATGGTCAGGAAACAGGTTGGAAAGAGACCCATGCAAGGTTTTGAGCTGAACTTGATCCCTCACCCTGTGGCTCAGACATAGCCTGACTTGCTCTAGATTTTAAAGTCTCAACATTGGGTATTTGAACCCTCACCCTACCTCCTGGTTGTTTCTGTAGCTGGGATCTGACTGCCTTCTATATCTATCATCATGAACAGGGATACATCTGGACTTGGACACTGCCACAGCACAGCAAAAGCAGAGGAGACTTGGAGTAAATTGACAATTGCAAGATCCCAAAACTGCAGATCTTGGAAGAAAACCAGGTGTTCAAAATCACAGAGAAACCCCGTCCCTTTCATTTCCTCTTTCTCTTTCACTAATTTATTGAGGTTTGTGGTATTTTTCTTTTGTCTTTTTCCCTCCTTGCCCTCCCCCACAATTGGGAATCAAACTCAGGACCTTGTACAGGCAGGCATGGTTCCTTACTTTTTTTTTTTTTCTATCTGTTTTTTTCTTTTTCTTCTTATTCTTCTAGTTTTTTCTATTTTTATTCTCCCCTTTTTATTTTATTTCTCATCACTTTTTTTGTGTCACCATTACCTAATGTTATAAACATCTTTCTACTCTCAAAAGATTCTTTGTCCCATTTCACTTTCCTCCCTCTCTTATCCTATAGTTTAAGGTTTCAAATTTTTCTTCTTGCCTTCTACCATTCCAAAACCCCTATATCTTTAATAATGTAACCATTATGTTTTATTAATCTTTAGATAGTAAACTCTATAAAATTATGGCTGAATTCTTTTCTACTGTTACCAGAGATGAAGCTCTTGCATTTATTTAGTTATTGCTGTAGCTCATTGCCTGCATTGTCTTAGTACTTACGTTGAAATTGTAGATTTGTTCTCTAGGATTTAGAGTAGTATATAATTAGTTATTATGGTATGTTAGTATCAAATTTTTCTTGGATGATACTACTATAGCTTTGCCTGATATTTCTAGTCACATAATTGTTACCATTAATGGTTTTCTCTGGATACCAACACCCAGATACCTTTGTGACATTAACAATACTGGGGTACATTCCCAAAGAACTAAGTGTTGGCCAATTACCCTGCATTCTTCCCAAATTAACCAAGGCAGTTGGATCTTGAGGCAGAGGAAAAAGCATATAGTTAACCATGCCCAAAGTACACATACCACTGAAAAGCAAACTAACTAAAGAGATCCTCACACTCACAACAAAGCCTTTTGGCTTTATAGTACTTCTGAGCACAAACCTCAGCACAAAGCAAAGAAAAAAAACCACCAGAAACAGGAGAAGACAAGGCAAAAGAATGCCTCCCAAAACTCCCAAAGAGAATCTAGGTGGGATCACGGGGAAGAATAGCATAAGCTACACAAGTGAATTACTTGAGAAGATAACAGAGGAGATCAGAAAACAAATCAAAGAGGTGCTCAGTGAGATCATAGAAAATAGAATTAAACATATACTGGAAGTACTAACCAAAATGATCCAGGCACTATCAGAAGACATTAGTAAAAAGCTAAATGACCTAAACAAAATGATATAAGATAGGAATGACCAGTTTAGCAAAGAATTAGAATCCATGAAAATTTCAATTAAAAAATCCAGGACATTAAAAATTATACTGAAAGTATGGGCAGCAGAAGCAACCTGTATTGGGACAGAATTTCAGAATTAGAACACAAGAATGCTTTTAACAATCAACTACTCAAAGTCCCCTGAAAAGCACTAAGACCAACATGAACATGAATCAAACAGTTACTAGACAATGTAAAGGAAACTTAGAATAATAGAAATAAGTGAAAAATCAGAAGGTAATACAAATGGCATTTTTAAAAACCTGTCTGCAGAAATAATAGCAAAAAACTTCTCAAACATAGGGAAAGAAATAAACATACAGATAAATGAGGCATATAGGATTCCAAAAGCCATGACAACAAAACAAAGCAAAACAAAAAACACCTCTCCATGCCATATTATAATCAAAATAACAGAAGTACACTGAGTTTGATCCCTGGAACAAAAAAACAAAAACAAAAACAAAAAACCAAAAAACCAGAAGTCCACCACAGGAACAAAATCTTAAAAGTTGCTAGAGAAAAACAATGAATCATATAAAGTGTAAACTATTAAAATCACAGAAGACTTCCTAAAACAAACCTTAAAATCCAGAAAGGCTTGGGGTGAAGTGATTCAAGCCCCAAAAGGTAACAACTTCCAATCCCAATTTATGTACCCTGCAAAACTTTCCTTCAAAATTTATAGAGAAATAAGATATTTCCATGGCAGGGAGCACCACAAGAAATTCATGACCACCAAATCAGCATTTCAAAAAAACCACCAAAGATCTCCTAGAAATTATGAAGCCAACAATGCCAATAAATCAAATAGAATGAACTTACCTCGCAGGATGAGCAGCTGAGCAGAAGGAAGAATTAAGAAAATCAACAACAGGAAAATAATGCCATGACAGGAATAAGTAAAGAACATTAAGTAATAACTCTCAATGGGAATGGTCTCGATTCTCTAACCAAAAGCCCAACAATTACACAAGAAAAGAAATAAAAGAAATTTTGATAGAAAAGGAAGAAGTTACATTACCACTATTTTTCAGATAACCTGATCCTCTATACAGAAGACTTCCAAAACCACCAGAAGACTCCTAGAATTAATAACCACATGCAGTAACATAGCAGGATACAAAGTCAACACACAAAAATCAATAGTGTCCTTGTATACCAATAATAAACTCATCAAGAAAAAAATTAGGGAAACAATGCCCTTTGCAGTAGCATCAAGAATGAAACACTTTAAAAAATTAACCTAATCAAGGAAGTGAAAGACCTCTGCAATAAAAACTGTATTACTATGAAAAAGGAGCTCAACAAGGGAGGGAATTGTAAAGATCAGAGCAGAAATCAATGCAATGGAAACTAAGAGAATATACAAAAAAAAAAAATCAATGAATCAAAGAATTGGTTTTTCAAAAGAATAAATAAAATGGATAAACCCTTAGCCAACCTTGTCAAAAAAAGGCAAGAAAAGGCTCAGATCCATGCAATTAGGAATGAAAAAGGTAAAGTCACAACAGATTCAGCAAAAATCCAGAGGCTCATCAAAACCTACTTTGAGAAACTGTACTCTAATAAAATAGAAAACACAGAAGAAATGGACAGATTTCTTGATACTTATGAATTACCAAAGTTGAAAAAATAAGATAAAAAAATTCTAAACACCACAATTACAATAAGTGAAATTGAAAACGTAATTAAAAGTTTAGACATTTAGAGAAGAACTACTGCCACTACTCTTTAAAACTTTCCAATGAAATGGAAAGGGAAGCACTAATTCCAAATTCATTCCTGGAAACAAGTGTTACTTTGATTCTATAACCAGGGAAAGACCCAACCAAAAAAGAGAACTATAGGCCAATCTCCTTAATGAGCATAGATGCAAAAATCCTCAATAAGATACTGGCAAACAGAACACATAGGACCATCAAGAAGAACTTACACCCTGACCAAGTCAGATTTATTCCAGGGATGCAAGAATGGTTCAATATACATAAATCAATAAGTGTAATACACTATAATAACAAGGTGAAGGACAAAAACCATATAATAGTCTCAATAGATACAGAAAAAGCATTCAACAAAATTCAACACCCATTTATGATTAAAAAAAAACCTGCAGAAAATTGCAATAGATAGTATTTATCTCAACTTGATAAAGGTTATCTGTGAAAAACCAACAGCCAACATTATATTAAATGGTCAAAAACTGAAAACCTTCATGTTAAAATCAGGAACAAGACAAGGATGCCCACTATCACCACTCCTGTTCGATATAGTTCTGGAAACAGCCACAGCAATTGAACATGAGAAAGAAAGTAAAGCAATAAAGATAGGAAAGGAAGAAGTTAAACTGTCATTATTTTTTGATGATATGATACTCTACATAGAAGACCCAAAAAACTCTGCCAAAGACTTTTAGACTTAATTGACACTTTCAGCAGAGTAGTTGGATAGTCAACACTCAACAATCAATAGCCTTCTTGTACACAAATAACAGGCTCACTGAGAGGGAAATTAGGGAAACAATTCCTTTCACAGTAGCATCCAAAAAAATGAAGTATCTAGGAATCAATCTAATGAAGGAAGCAAAAGACATCTACACTGAAAACTACAGCACTCTGAAAATAGAGACCAAAGAGGATATAAGAAAATGGAAAGTAAATGAGAACCAAGATCTGTCATGTAAAGGTACAAGATCCCAATGATGAATGTAATTGTACTGTATACTTAAAAAGTACCAATGAACTCAATAATATTAAAGAAAAAAAAAGAAAATGGAAAGATATCCCCTGCTCCTGGGTATCAAGAATCAACATAGCCAGGATTTAGCTCAGTGGTTCTGCCACTTGCCTTGTAAGAGGAAGGTCCCAAGTTCAATCCCTGGTCAAACAAACAAACAACAAAAAAAGGAATCAACATAGTGAAAATGGCCATACTACCAAAACTGCTATACAGATTCAACACAATCCCAACTGAAATTCCAATAGTATGTTTAACAAAACTAGAGAAAATAATCCAAAAATTCATTTGGAACCAGAAGAGACCTAAAATAGCAAAAGCAATTCTAGGCAACAGAGACATGGCAGGGAGTACTACAATCCCCAACTTGAAACTATACTACAAAGCCCCTGTGATAAAAACAGCATGGTACTGGCAAAGAAAAAGACCTGAGGGGCAGTGGAATAGATTAGAAGATACAGAAACAACTCCAGATGTACTCAGCTAGCTCATCTTTGACAAAGGAGCCAACCATCCTCACTGGGGGCAAGATAGTCTCTTTAATAAATGGTGTTGGAAAAACTGAATTTCAACCTGCCAAAGATTAAAACTAGACCCTTATCTTTCACTATGCACTAAACTGAAATCCAAGTGGATTAAAGATCTAAATATTAAAATAGAAACATTAAACATGCTGGAAGATAAGCCAGGCAGAACTCTCAAAGACATTGGCATAGGAAAAGACTTTATAAACAAATCCTCAGTAGCATGGGAACTAGCCCAAAGAAACCACAACTGGGATCTCATCTTATTAAAAAGCTTCTGCACTGCAAAAGAAACCACCAACAGGGGAGACAATCTAAAATGTGGGGAAAATATTTTACCAGCTGCTCCTCAGACAAAGGACTATTTTCCAGAATATATAAAGAACTCAAAAAAATCAGGCCTCCTAAATATAAAGACCAGATTCAAAAATGGGCATCTGAAATGAACAGATATTTCTCAAAGAAGTAAAAGCATCAAATAAATATATGAAAAAATGTTCAACATCACTGGTCATTGGAGAGATGCAAATGAAAACAACACTGAGATTCTACCTCACCCCACAAAGAATGGCTGCTATCAAGAAATCAACCAGTAACAAATGTTGTGGGGAGAAAGGAACCCTTCTCCATTGTTGGTGGGAGTACAGACCAGTGCAACCACTGTGGAAATCAATATGGAGATACCTCAGAGAACCAGGATTAGCGATTCCATTTGACCCAGCTATCCCTCTGCTGGGTATCTTTCTAACGAATTAAAAGAATAACACCACAGTGATATAAGTGCACCCATGTTTATAGTGGCACAGTTTGTAACAGCTAAAACTTGGAAACATCCCAACTGCCCATCAGTTGGAGACTGGATGAAGAAGATGTGGTTTTCTTATAAAATACTACTCAGCCATAAAGAATGAGAAACTACAGTCATTCATAGGAAAGTAGATTCATGTTGAGGCCATACTCTTAAGTGAAATAACTAAGACACACGTGTAAATATCAGATAGTTTCTCTGCTGTGAAAAACTAAAAGTGTAAATAAGATCCAAATTGTGTGATTGATAATGTGAAATAGGAAGAAAAGGGCTAAAGGTGTAGGGGAAGTGGGAAGGGTAAGGGAAAGGAAACAAGGGACAAGAAAAAATATGAGAAAATGAAAAAATGCAAGCAAAGTCTTTGCAAATAGGAGAGGGTGGACAGGGTGAAGGGAGGGCAGGGGTATGCGGAAAAAAATGAGAACCAACATCCATCATGTAAAGGTACAAGATCCCAATGATGAATGTAACTGTACTGTATACTTAAAAAGTACCAATAAACTCAATTTAAAAAAAGGAGCTCAAAGAGGATAGCAGAAAAAGGAAAGATACAGACAGATCCAATATGTCTACATTGACAGAACCAGTATAATCAAAATGGCTTATGTTTGTTGCTTTTCTCTCATTGCTGGGACAAAATACCCAACACCCAATGTTAAAGGGGAAGGAGTTTATTTAGTTCACAATTTGTAGAGGTTTCAGTCCATAACCAGCTGGCTTCAAGGCAGGGTGACTCATGGCATGGGGCAATAATTAATGCTGGCAGAATACAGAAAAAACACATGGGATTATGGCCAGGTCCCAAGTTCCATGCCCAGTGCCAAAACAAACAAACAAACAACACACACATACACATACACACACACACACACATGCACACACACACATACACAGGACCTCAACAGTGTCTTTCTGCCTCTTTTACCTTATTCAGTACTACTTAGTGTGAGTAGCACTCACAACCTTAATCCTAGTGCCCTTAGGCCTAGCCCCATCATGAATCAATCACACACTTGATTCAGCCACCTCTGAAAAACCCTGAGGCTTTGGGAGAACCATTAAGCACAGGTCATAACATGAATATACTTCCAAAAATGTTACACAGATTCAATGCAATCCCAATAAAAATACCACCTGCATTCCTCCCAGAACTAGAGAAAATAAACCGGAAACGCATATGGATCCAAAGAAACATATAATAGCAAAAGCAATTCTGGGCAATAAGGTCAAGGCAAGAGCCAACACAAGTTATACTAACAAATTGTAGTTGCACTACAGACTTCAAGTTACATTATAAAGCTGCAGTGATAAAAACAAACAGACAACAAACAAAAAACAGGATCGTACTGGCAAAAACAAACAAAAAACATACTGGATCAGTGGAGCAAAACAGAGGATTCATAAATAACTCCAGGCAAACTCAGCTACCTTATCTTTGACAAGAGGGCCAATACTTTCATTGGAGGAAAGATATCCTCTTTAACAAATGGTGCTGGGAAAACTAGCTATCCACAAGCTGTTGATTGAACCTAGACCCATATTTCTCAACATGCACTAAGCTAAAATCAAAGTGGATCTAAATATTAAAACAGAAATAGTTAATCTGATAGAAACAAAATAGGTAAAATTCTTAAAGACAGTCACAGGCAGGGACTTTCTGAACAGAATCCCAGGTGCACAAGAAATAGTACCAAGAATCAACAAATAGAAACATATCAAATTAAAAAGTTCTGCACTGCAAAGGAAACCAGTAACAGTGTGAAGAGACAACCTACATTCCCTACAGAATGGGAAAACATTTTTCCAGCTACTCCTCATTCAAAGTACTAATATCTCGAATATATATACATATAAATATATATATATATATATAT
>NW_022900942.1:23874017-23877089 GCF_012274545.1 Fukomys damarensis | reverse complement strand
ATATATATATATATATGAACTCAAAAAAATTAAATCACCCCCAAATTTAAAACCTAAACAACAATTGGTCATCTGAAATGAATAGACACTTCTTAAACAAATAAGTATAAATGGCCAATAAATACATGAAAATTATCCAATGTCAGTGGCCATTACACAAATGCAAATTAAAACAACACTGAGATTCCATCTTGCTCAAGAAAAAAATGACTATTTTCAAAAAATCAAGTGACAACAAACACTAGAGTGTCAAGAGCCATTCTACATCATTTTTTTGGAAAAATCATCTCATACATTACGTTCAGGACTATGGAGGGCCCAATGTCTTCTTGCTCAAGAGCCAGCTCTGGCCTGTGGAAACATAACTCTGTTTTGCCTCTGATCACAAGTTAAGGCCTCAATTGACCATGATACTAGGATGCTTAAGGACAAGATTACATCAGTTGAAGACATCCTGCTTCTTTGAGACACAAGTAGTAATAAAAGAGAAATGTGGGTATAGCTCAGTGGTGCCATGCCTGCCTGGCAAGCGCAAGATCCTTATAGCAAATTGAGTCAAGAGCCAACTCAATGAATCTCCCAGTGGCCTAAAATGATACAGTTTTATCATTAACAAGAATAACAACTGTTATAGACCTGATAGAGCAAATATGCTTAACCCTATGAAACGAACCGACTGGTCACTTTCAGAGAAGGTATATTTCAACACATAATTTTTGGGAATTTAGCTCGATGGTTCTGCTTCCTGCCTCAACACATAATCTTTAAAAATATTTAAGCAAAAGGAAAGAATAAAGCATTTGATCTACATTTACCATACAGACTATTTCTCTGAGTTTCCAAAATTAGATAAGGACAAATTTCTCTTTACAAAAAAAAAAAATTGCCATGCTAATAAAAAAGGAATGACATAATATCATTCTTTTGAAATTTCTAAGAAAATAATGAACTTGCTCATTGCTAATCGATGATTGGATATTACATTCTTTGTGAGGGGAGTTACAAAAAGAGAACTTCAATCAGGCCTACATATTTTATTATTAACATATAGAAAATACAGCTAACAAAGAAAGATACAGAATAGCATCATTAGAGATGCAATAGGCAATATATCGGTTACTAAGCATGCCTTTTTATTCTCATCTTTTGATATCTGGATCCTTATTGATCTTAGGTGACAGTCTATCCCAGGGCTACTCAATTCCTAGAGACAGTAAACAACTTGCTTTGAAGCAAGCATTTTACATGTAAACCAATAATCCAGAACCATAATCTAACCCTCCATACACACACACACACACACACACACACACACACACACACACACAGGCACAAGGGCTTTTTTGTACCAAGCCAATATTCTCCTGCCTAAATTACCCCAAGGCCAAGTATCAAACACTAGAGATATTGCTCCAGAGGCCATAAAATGATTCAAACCAGTCAATCTTAAGCATGCTTACTCTGCCCGCCCTTTCCCATGGAAACCATAGTAAAGTCTCTGGCCAGTGTTCCCCTCACAATCTCTCTGCCACCTGCCTGACCCTATGTTTCCTTGTTGCTTTCTTCCTCTTGTGTACTGTGAGGAAAAACCATCTTTCCAGGGAGGGGTCTCTTGAGAGACCTCTTCACACCTAAGTAATAATTTTTAAAAAATATTTATTTAAAAATAGGGCCCAGTTTCCAAGTTTTAGCTATTACAAACTGTGCCGCTATAAACATAGGTGTGCATATGTCACTGTGATATGATTCTTTTAATTCTTTTGGAAAAATACCCAGCAGAGTTCTTTGAGATCTCTCCATATTGATTTCCATAGTGGTTGTACCAGTCTGCACTCCCACCAACAATGGAGAAGGGTTCCTTTCTCCCCACAACCCCGCCAACATTTGTTATTGTTTGAATTCTTGATAGCAGCCATTCTTTGTGGGGTGAGGTGGAATCTCAGTGTTGTTTTCATCTGCATCTCTTGAATGATCAGTGATGTGGAACATTTTTTCATATATTTATTTGATGCTTTTACTACTTTGTCTGAGAAATGTCTGTTCACTTCAGATGCCCATTTCTGAAGCAGGTCTTAATAGTTTTTTGAAGTTTTGTTTGTGGCTTTTTGTTTTTTTTTTTTTTTTTTTTTTGGTACTGGGGATCGAACTCAAGCCCTTGGGCTTGCAAGGCAGGAAGCAAAACCACTGAGCTAAAGCCCTGGCCCTTTGAGTTCTTTATATATTCTAGAAAATAGTCCTTTGACTGAGATGCAGCTGGTAAAAATTTTTCCCCACATTGTGGGTTGTCTCTTAGTTCTGTTGGTGCTTTCTTTTGCAATGCAGATGTAGTTTTTCTATAAAATGGAATAAAGAATGAGAAACTAGTTATTCATAAAAAATGAATACACATTGAGGATATACTCCTACATGAAATAAATAAGTCACATGTATAAATACTGAATAATATCTTTGGTGTGAAAAACAATAATGGTACATAAGATCCTAATGATGTAATTGACAATGTGAAATAGGAAGAAAAGGGCTAAAGGTGTAGGGGAAATGGGAAGGGTAGGGGAAAGGTAATAGGGAAAAAAATGAGAAAATGAAAAAATGGAAATAAAGTATTTGTAAATAGGGAAGGGAGGAGGGGGTGAAGGGAGGGTAGGGATAAGAGAAAAAAATGAGAACCAAGACATGTCATGTAAAGATACAAGATCCCAATGATGGATGTAACTGTACTATATACCTAAAATGTACCAATAAACTCAATGAGGAAAAAAAAGGGAGGGCCTGGACTGGGGATTTAGCTCAGTGGTTCTGGTTCCCGCCTTGCAAGCTCAAGGATCTGAGTTCAATCCCCAGTACCAAATAAATAAATACATAAATAAAATAGAAAAATAAAACCAGAAGGCCAGGCATGGTGGCTCATGCCTGTAATCCCAGTACTCAGGAGGCCCAGCCAGGAGGATTGCTGTGAGCTTGAGACCAGCCTGGGCTACATAGTGAGTTCCAGATCAGTCTCAACTATATAGTGAGACCCTGTTTCAAAAAAAAAAAAAAAAAAGATATTTAGGGGTTGAAGCAGGATTATGA
>NW_022900942.1:23863824-23873999 GCF_012274545.1 Fukomys damarensis | reverse complement strand
CATTCTATTTCATTTTGAATGTTTAAAACTTTTCATAATAAAAAGTAAAAGTAAAGTCAGTGGGTCCTTTGAAGTATGTATTAATTTCTCTTATTTTTATTAAAGATAAATTAATCCAGAATGACTGAATAATTTGCCCAATTGCTAGGATATGGTACAGCCAGAACCCAATTCCAGATGTGTTTCACACCCCATACTCAAAGTCAAAAGAGAGGCTAGGCTGCCTCTGGAGGCAGTTACTCAGGTCCTGTTCATCAGAGAAGACATTGTTCTATATTCGCAAAGGGCTAGAAGCAAGGAGAACTATTGCAACTATAGCCTCAGCACCAGCCTCATCCTGAGATTTTATTGTTTGGTTTCTCCAGTCTAACCTTTTTTTTTTTTTTTTTTTTTTTTGGTACCGGGGCCCTTGCACTTGTGAGGCAGTCAGCAGAACCACTGAGCCAAGTCCCCAGCCCTCTCCAGTCTAACCCTTACCCCCTCTCCAATTCCTCTCAGCAACAGAGACCTCCGACTTTTATGGATTCCCTTTAATATTTTTTTCTTTTCTCCCCCTTTTAAAATTAAAATTTTTCTTTTTTTTCAGAGCTGGGGATAAGACCTAGGGCCTTTTGCACATGCTAAACAAGAGTTCTGCCACTGAGTGACTCTCCAAGTCCCTGGATTCCCACCTAAATACCGGTGATACTCTGCAGAAAGTCCACCAGAATGCACACACACACACACACACACACACACACACACTTGAATCTTGTTACCTGAGCATACAGAAGTATTTTCGTCAGATATTTTCAAAGCTTTCTTTTAACCCACTGAGCATCATTCAGTGAAATATAACCTTTCACTTTCATTTATGAACCACATGAAACAACCTCACCATTTTTGCCTGCTTGTCAAACTCCAAATGCCATGTCTTGGTTTCACTCCCTCCTTATTCATCAGACTTCCTCTAAATCACTTTTCAACGCTTGCAGAAACTCAAATCTAATGTTAACAGTTGTCAAGAAACGGCAGTGCTTTCTACTTCTTTAAGGCTAGGAATGGCACGAAGTGCTTTAGAAATATTATCCCCTTTAATCCTCAGACTAACTCTTCAAAAGAGGAAGATTTTCCATCATTGAAGCTCTTCAAAGAGAAAGCTCTGGGGAATGAATTAAGGTGGTCCCAAAATCTGAATTAACCATAGCCTTGAATTAACCACAGCCTACTAAATCCCGAAGGATTTAGTATCCTGGACACTACGAGGAGTGTTGGAATGATTTACAAACCGAATCATTAAGTATCACTTTGTCCTGTTGTCTGTGATTTGGGGGATCATCTTCAAAGAAAGAGAAAGACTAACCTCTCAGTAATCTGCTGTTTCCATTTTCTTCTCCACAGTGACCCAACAGCAGCTTATAATTCTTTTCTTCATCTCATTCAACATCTTTTGTTGAGAACAGCATAGAATTTTTTATTTTTTAGCATCTCACATGTGAAGCTACTTGGAAAAAACAATCTATTAAGAGCTTACAAGCCCTTCTTGAACTTTTCTGTGGACCAGAGTTGTGATGACGTAAAGATGCGATTAGGAAAACTTTTCCCCTCTCCCGTAATTCTCCCTCTCCTCTCCCCAGAACCTGCTCACTGCTCGCTGTCTGCCACTATTTTTCTTCACTCAAACATCAAGCTTGCTCCCAAACACATATACTAAAAACAGTTCTGGAGGCAGGGAAGAGAGTCCTGCTCTCTCCTATGAGAATTTCACCTCCTTCGGACTAAATTTAGGAAGTTATCACCATCCTGAGAGGGTTAGAGAGTGCTCCAATTCAATTTCCTTGTTATGGTCTTTAAACTACTTCCTAGTTCTGGTGCATTAAACCCTGAGCCTGGAGAAAAATATTTACCTCCCATATGAGTTTCATAAAGAAATGCAGGTTTAAAAAAAAATAGAAATGCAGGTTTGGGCTTTTATGTTGCTGTTTAGGAGCCCAATGTTTTTATTTCCCTCTCTTAGATAATAGGCCAGAAACTATGATCCCTGCTCTTTAGATGTTTATTGATCTTATCTGTAAATGCCACACTTTATCTTTTAAAACTCATTTTTTGGGGGGCTGAGAGTATAGCTCAGCAGTGGAGCACTTGCTTAGCATGCGCAAAGCCCTATGTTCCATCCCTAGCATCACAGAAAAAAAAAAAAAGGCAGGGGGAGCAGGCTCCATTTTTTCTCTTTTTTGATTGACACACCTTCTAATGACCCCTTCCTTGGTCTGCAGGCTTAAAACACAAAGTATCATAGCCTCAATCACTCAGCTCAGTTGCTTTTTTGTATGTTTACTGCTCCTGTTTGTATGCACCCTTGCTAACTAGATTGGAGAATAAGAGCAAGAATGATTTTTCTCATTATTTTATCCTGTAGTGTAGACTTTAGTACTCAGAAAGCACTCAGTGAATGAATGCATAGAGAATAATTAACTCATAACAATTTTTTGGACAGATGTCAAAAGTATGAAGATAGTGGTTTAATAATAATCACTTGCAATAATGATAATACTCATAATAGTGTTTAAAGCTTTGTCTCCACAGGTGTCTTAGTTACTATTCTCTAGTTGCTGAGACAAAAAATCCTAACCCTAACCCCAACCTTAACCATAACTCCCAAAGTTAAAGGAGGAAAGGTTTTTCTAGCTCACAATTTGCAGAAGTTTCAGTCCTTAACAGCTTGCTCCAAAGCATAGTGGTATGTCAGACAGGTCTTGCAAAGGAGGAACAGTTCATGGCAGCCAGAAGGTAGCAAAAGCAACAAGGGGCCTTAGCAGCTTTTTTTTTCCTCTTTGTATACTCTATCTAGGCCACTGGGATTAAGGCAGTGCTACACCAATCAGTGGACTGATGTATTAATCACACACTCTTAATCCCAGCATTGTACCATGAATCAGTCAGACACTCTAGATCCAGCCACCTTTGAAAAAGACTGCATGAGGCTTTGTGGGGACAGCTAGACACAAGCCATAACAACTGGCTTTTTCCAGACAATGTTTAGAAGTTTTACGTAAGATTACTATTTTCCTGGGGCTGGAGATGTAGCTCAGTGGCTCCGCCACCTTCCTCAAACTGCAAGGTCCCAAGTTCAATCCTACTGACTTCATATTACTGTCTCATGAGATATTTATAATCTTGCAAACCATTTCTCACCAAAAATGATTTGGAAGATAACAATAATTTCAACAATACATTAAAAATATCACACTGTGAAATGTTAGTATAAACAGCCTGCAAAATGAGATGATACATATTTCAGAAATAGTCTATGCTAGAAAGAAGAAAAAAAATAAAAATAAGAACAAAACAAAAAAATGAAAAACAATGTTTACACTCATTGAAAAAAAAAAAACAGAAAAAATCATGGAAGGGGAAAAAAATCCAAAAGCAAAGAAAATAAATTTCTCTGTTTTCAAGCCTGTCATTCATTATCTTCTGGGTCTATGGTTTGTGTTAATGTTCAATTCAGAGCTGTCCCTGCTGTCGCTGGTAGACAAAGGAGGCAGACAGAGCCCAGATCCATGTTGGATGATTTTCATCAAGCCTGCTGTAGGAATAGTGCAGGGTGCTGATTCTTGTGCTTTCAACTACATAAAGTCCAGGCTGATCTTAGGTTCTGGTTGTGGTATTGGGCATGAGCTATTCAGTCCACAACACTCTGGGTGTCTCTTGCTGGCCTGTCCTCAGTTCCCTGACACTGGACGTTTTCTGCAGTTGTCCCTCACCCAGTCACTGGAACCCTGAGATGACACCAACCCATAGCTGTTTCAAGTCTCAGGTTCAGTTAACCCCTCCCTAAAATGTAATCTGGCAAACCACTCTCCCTGAAGTCACCACCAGCTATGTTTTTGGTTTTGTTTGTTTGTTTGTTTTGTTATTGTTGTTTTGTTTGTTTTTTGTACCAGGGATCGAACTCAGGACCTTGTGCTTGTGAGGCAGGTGGCAGCACCACCAAGTTAAATCCCCGGCCCTCCCACCAGCTACTGTAGCTCACAGCATCCACTGCTTTGTTCCACGTTATAGCAAGGTTAATAACAAGCTACTCAGGTGCACCACTTAGTTAGACTGAGGCTCAAACTGTGACAAAAGTCACACACCATTCCACAAGAAAGTGAAAGTAAAGATAGCTTTATTACAAGGTTAAGCAATAAGAATACTAAAAAGAAAGTATGACAGATAGAAGTAATACATCACCAGCTAGGGTAGCTACTTGGCTCAACACCAAAGGACACCTGGGGGAGTCAGGAGAGGGCAGTTGGTCTTGGCAAAGAAGTTCTGTATGCAGTTCTAATATATCACTAGTCTGGGTAGCAACTCAGCTCAATACTGGAGGACAATCCCAAGATAGTGGCTGGTCAGGATTCCCACTGGGCAGAATTACTGCACACAGTTCTAAGAGCCTTCCAAAGTCTGCTTTTTCCTTGCTATCTTATGTAGCATGTTACACAAAGGTGGCCTCATGCCAATGAGGCATATATGTCTTAGAAGGAATCTGCTCTCAGATTTGCCTAGGAGCCAGGGCAGAGTCCTTGTATCAAATATTTTAGATTAAGGTGTTTATTCCCTCAAGGACAGACTCTTGAGTGTAGCCAGTCCTCCTCAAGCCTGGTACATACCGAAGTCACACTTTGGTCACAATAATCTGAGTAACTCTATGTTCCCTTTATCCACTGGTGTGTTTCTACCTAGAGGCCACTGGAGTCACCACCCTCGCTATGTCTTTATAGAATTGAGCCTCCTTACTCATACCACAAGCTAGACACCCAGGAGACAGTGCGATTTGCTACTTCCTTTATCTGCAAGGTCTTTCTCTTCACTTTCTCCATGGGTTCCAATTTTCCCTTCCTGCGTCCTGGCTATCTGCCTCCCTTCCTTCTTTTCTTCCCAGAGTTGTTATATTCCAGTATCTGAATTCCAAATCTCAGAGAGGTTGATTTGTTGTGGCTCTACCATCTTCCCAGAAGTTTTTGACCGATATTTTTAATTTTGATAAAATCCTGTTTTCCTAAGAATTTTATAATTTTAGCTCTTATATTTATGTTGCTGGTTGATTTGGGGTCAATTTTTTGTATATGGTGTGAAATATGGGTCCAGCTTCATACTTTTGCATGTAAATATCCAACTGTTCCAGCTTCTTTCGTTTGTTTTATTTTATTTTTATTTTTGCTGTTTGAGAAAATGTCTTGCTATATAGTTCAGGCCAGCCTTGAACTCACTCTGGTCCAGGCTGGCCTCAGATTAACTGTGATCCTTCTCCCTCAGCCTCCCAAGTGCTGGGATTACAGATGTTCACCACCATGTCCAGCTTCCAGCTTCATTTGTCAAAGAAATCATTTCCTTCATTGGCTATCTGACAAATTTGTTTCTCTTCAATACATAGTTGAAAAAGTACTTCTAGGGCCAGGAAATTAGCTCAGTGGTTCTGCCACCTGCTTCTTAAGCTCAAGGTCCCAAGTTCAATCCCCAGTATCAAAAAAATAAAAACAAACAAACAAATATTTCTAGAATCAGAAGTGAACTTGAAGGATTTGAATTAATTTATTATTATCTATATTGCACACCTGAGGCACTATTTGTATAGTCTTACTATCAGTGAGTATGTTAAAAGTTGATATGTATTGCAGAAGATATGTAATCTTGATATGTAATATTGAGTATGCCCAAGGCAGGCTTTGAAAAGTTAATCCCACAACTGGCTTGTTTAGAGAAGTGAGTAAGGCTGAAGCCTACCTGCTGAGGTCAGAGTAACTCCCACCCAAATCCATTCCCACAGCTAAAACCTTCAGTCTAGAAGAACAATCTAATAACAATCATATCTTTTAATCTGATTACAATCATATATTTTGTCTGTTCTTTTCCTAATTCAAGAATGCTTTGTGTTGTCCTTTGTGAGCCTTGTTTACATTAATTTCCATAGAAACCACATTATCTTTACCCCAATTGATTGCCAATAAAAGTCAGTACCTAGGACTGTCCAGGGCCTTTGTCAGTTACACTGGTATTGGTCATCTGGCACCCAGCTTTCTCTCTCTTAGTTCTGTCTCCTAGTGTGTTCTTTTTCTCAGGCCTGCAGCATACACTGGGCAGGTGGGTACTGTAACCTGATTAAAGAAGTCTGTATCTTGGAGACTAAGATAAGAGAATCATAAGTTTAAGCCCAGCCGGGTAACTTGGTGAAACTTTGTCTTAAAATTTTTCAAAAAGGTAAGTGGGACTAATGATGTAGCTCACTGTGAAGGCCTTGGCTTCAATTCCCAGTACCACACAAATAAAGAACATTTTATTGGTTTTCTATTTTTATATAACTCATATAACAGTGCTTGTATAGAAATTCACACAACTTTGCTAGACAGCCTACAATTTGCAAAAGTGTCCTGGGTTTTTGTTACATTCAGTTTTCTAAGGATGCACTCAAATCAAAGGTAAAATGCAGACAGTATTTGACAATTCATTTTCTTTGGTAAAACTATTCTCACTATTTTGTTTCCTCACAGTATTGATTCTGATATCCACTTTGTGCCGGGTCTGCTCCTACCAGGATGTCAGAAAAACGTTAGGGCTGGATCTACCAAGGCAGGTTAAAAAAAAAAAACAAAAAACATTTTGAAGTATAAATTTATTGCTTTAAGAAGTTTTTCAAAGATTTAATTGATTATAGGGAGATATTTATGCAAGATAATGGCTATATTTTATTTTGTTTTAAATAAAATTAGTTGTGCCCAAACACTGCTTGAATAGAAAATATTACAAAGAATCAACAAATAGGATCATATCAAATTAAAAAGTATCTGCACAGTAAAGGAGACCATCAACAGAGTTAAAGGATAACCTAAAGAGTAGGAAAAAAAATTTGCCAGCTACTCTTCAGGCAGAGGACTAATATCTAGAATATATAAAGAACTAAAAAATATTAGACCTCCCAAATTTAAAGACAGTTCAAAACTGGACATCTGAAATGGACACTTCTCAGATGAAGATGTACAAAGGTCCAATAAGTACATGAAAAAATGTTCATTACTGGTCACTTAAGAAATGCAAATTAAAACATTGTGTTTTCTTTTCTGTTTAATCTTTATTGTTTATTGCTATATTTTAGGTATACAATACAGTTACATTCATCATTGGAATCTTATACCTTTACATGACTTATCTTGGTTCTTATTTTTCCCCATTCCACAGCCCTCCCTTCAGCCCCTCTACCCTTGCCTGTTTACAAAGACGTTGTTTCCATGTCTTTCCTTTTCACATATTTTTTCTTTTCCCTTTTTAAACTTTCCTCTACCCCCCCCACTTCCTCTAGTCTTTTAGACCTTTTCTTCCTATTACATAATATCAGTTATACATTTTGATCCTTATTTACACTTTTAGTTTTTCACAGAAGAGAAACTATTTGGTATTTACATATGTGTGACGTATTAATTTCACTTAAGCGTATGGCCTCATTGTGCATCCACTTAGCTATAAATGTCTCTCTAGTTTCTCATTCTTTATGGCTGAGTAGTACTCCATATGATAAAAAATCAAAACAAGACATCTTTTTTATCCAGTCTGCAGTTGATGGGCAATTGGGCTGTTTCTAAGTTTTAGCTATTACAAACTGTGCTGCTACAAACATGAGTGAGCATATATGACTGTGGTATGATTCTTTTACTTCTATTGGGAAGACACCCAGCACGGGAATAGCTGGGTCAAATAGGACTTTTAATCCCAGTTGTTTCAGGTATCTCCATATTGATTTCCACAGTGGTTGCTCCAGTCTACACCCTGACCAAGTCAGATTTATCCCAGGGATGCAAGGATGGTTCAACATATGTAAAGCAACAAATGTAATATACTGTATTGACAGAGTCAATGACAAAAATCATATGATCATCTCAATAGATGTAGAAAAAGCATTGGACAAAACTAATACCCATTCATGATTAAAAACTCTACAAAAAATTGGAATAGATAGTCTTTATCTCAACTTGATAGAGGCTATCTATGAAAAGCCAACAGCCAACATCATACTCAATAGTAAAAAACACTGTGTTTTCATCTCATGCCAGAAAGAATGGCTATCATCAAAAAATCAACCAGTAACAAACCCTAGCAATGCAGTGGGGAAAACAGAACCCTTCTCCACTGTCGGTGGGAGTGTAAATTGGTACAATCAATATGGAAATCAGTATGGAGATTCCTCAAAAAACTTAAACTAGAAGTTCTATTTGATCCAGACATTCTTATTCTAGGTATCTTCCCAAAAGTTATAGTATCACCATACCACAGTGATATATGCTTATCCGTGTTTATAGCAGCAGAATTTATAATAGCTAAATTTTCTTCTTTTTTTATTTTTGGTTTTTGGTTTTTTGAGACAGCGTCTCACTGTGTAGTTGAGACTGACCTGAAACTCACTATGTAGCCCAGGCTGGCCTCTAACTCACAGCAAACCAAGTGCCTCAGCCTCCCGAGTGCTGGGATTACAGGCATGTGCCACCACGCCCGGCTTTATAATAGCTAAATTTTAGAAATAGCCCATATGTCCATCAACAGATGAATGGATAAAGAAAATGAGGTATTTATATACATTGGAGTATTGCTGTTCCATAATTAAAGATAAATTTGAGACATTTTTAGGTAAATGGATGTAATCTTAAATGAAATAAATCAGACAAACAAGCTTGTTTCTCTTGTGTGAGAATCCAATGTATAAATAAGCAGCAAAATGGAGGATAGATATTAAGAATTAGAAAGAACTTGCTCAAATGGGAAAGGGAACAAGAGATGGGAAGAGAAGGAGAGAAGGAAGGGATTTTAAAGAAAAAAAAAGACTTGGAAAAAATAATGAACATAGAGCTTTTGTAAATGGGGAGGCAAAGAAAGGTTGGAGGGAAGGAAGGAGAAAAGGACCAAAAATAATTAAAATACGTACTTGTGCCTGGGATTTAGCTCAGTGGTTCTACCGCCTGCCTCTCAAGCACGAGGACCTGAGTTCGATCCCCAGTACCAAAAAAAAAAAAAAGTACTTGTACAAATCCTCCATGATAAATGTGATCATTACGTACTGAAAATGTGTACTGATAAAATTTTTAATTTAAGAAAAAAATTGGTTTTGCCAGAAAAAAGGATATATAGAAGACAATCTGAGATTATACTGCATCTGTAGAAAGCCAAAATGAACATATTCAAATCAGAGGGGGAGCAAGGGAAGGTGTGGAGGGGAGGGAAGGAAGGTTAAAGGAAAAAAAAGAATGAATGAGGAAAAAATGGAAACAAAGCTTTTGTAAATGGAGAACAGAAGAATGGCAGAAGGGAAGAGAGAAGAATAGGAAAAAAGAAGAATCAAGACATAGTAATACAGGTACAAATTGTGATGAATGTGAGCATTATGTGTGACAAATATGTACTAACTTTTTTTTCTTTTTATTGAGTTTATTGGTACAATCTAGGTATACAATACAGTTATATTCATTACTGGGATCCTGTACCTTTACATAATAGGTCTTGGTTCTCATTTTTTCCCCTTGTCCCTGCCCTCCCTTCACCCCCTCCTCCCCTCCCCATTTACAAACACTTTATTTCCATTTTTTCAGTTTCTCATATTTTTTTCCTCTCCTTTATTCCCTTTCTCCCACCTTCCCACTTTCCCTACACCTTTAGCCCTTTACTTCCTATTTCACATTATTAATTATCTCATTAGGATCCTGTGTACTATTATAGTTTTTCGCACCAGAGAAACTATTTGGTATTTCAGTTAAAGAAATCTCTGTATGAACATTACAAATAGGGAGTCCTAAAACAAAACTAAAAAGGAAAGTGAAAGAGAAAAGGCAATGATGTAACATTAAAATAATCCTTAATTCTGAAGATGAAAATGGTCCCTTATCATATTTAAATCACTTCTTGCTCTTGTAGTCTTATATTATTCTTTTTTCATTATTTAGAGAATACTTTATTAGTTTCTGTAATCAAACCCAAGTAGATATGACCTTACATATTTAGTACAATGTGTTAGCCCTGTACACATGGAAAAAAAATTTTTTAAATTAACATTTCTAGACCAATATGGCTGTCCATTTCTGTACAAAGCCAACTCAACTCAGTAAATTGGGATAACTTTTTCCAAAGTTGACAGCACCTTTAAAGTTTCCCAAAATTCAATTTATATATAT
>NW_022900942.1:23843662-23863756 GCF_012274545.1 Fukomys damarensis | reverse complement strand
AATTTATATATATATATATGTATATATATTTATATTTATATAAAAAGACTAATAATAGCAGTATGTTATGCATCGATAGCAGCAACAGCTTTTCCAGGTTCTGCAGTCATCTGAACAAAATTATAGGCATTCAGAAAACTCTATTAAAACAAAGAAAAAAAAAAACAAAGAAAAGAATAATATCCAGAAAACAGCAAAGTTCTGTTGCTGTTGTGGTACCTGGCACCACTTTTTTTATTAACATCTTAATCATCATCTGGAAAGAGAACATTCTAGAGTAATATCATTAAATATAGCTCTGATAAAGCACAGTCACTACTATGTATTATAAAGCAGGTACAAGATATTTTACATTTATAGGGGTATGATACAGTGCCGTCCTACATCAATAATACTAGAATCAGTTTTGGTTTGAAATTTACTTTGTCTGCAAATAAGATGGCTACCCTTGTTTTTTTCTGGGCTCCTGTCACATGGAGAATTGTTTTTCTATCTTTTCACTTTCAGTCTATGGGCTTCTTTTTTGCACTAGGTGTGTTTCTTGTATACAACATATTGTTGGATTTTGCTTCTTCTTCCATTTTGCCAGTCTATTTCTCTTGATTGGTGAGTTGAGGCCATTGATATTGCTGGTTATAACCTATATATACTGACTTATTACTGGCATGTTATTGGCCTTTTGTTGACTCTTTTTACTTTTTCACCTTCTCCTTTTAGTTTCTTGCCTTGCCTATTTGATTTGCTCTGTTGGGCCTCATGGTGTTGTTGCCTTCATTGTCTTTTTCTAGGGTCTTGTTTAGAATTGCTTGTAGTGCTGGTTTGGTATTCATGTAGTTTCTCAGGTGTTCTTTGTCATGGAAGTGTCTTATTTCCCCATCCATTTTGAGAGTTTTGCAGGATACATCAGTCTAGGTTGGAGGTTGTTCTCTTTTAGTACTTGAAATATCTAATTCCAGGCTCTCCTTGCCCCAAGGGTTTGTGTTGAAAAGTCTGCTGTGATTCTGATGGGCTTTCCTTTGCATGTGATTTGTTTCTTTTCTCTTACTGCTTGTAGTATTTTGTTCTTCTGTTGGGTTTCTGGGATCTTGATTATTATATGTCTAGGTGTAGATTTTTTTTTATTATGGCTAGTTGGGGTCCTATATGCCTCAGTTATCTGAATGTCAAATTCCCCTCTGTTTAGGAAGTTTTCTGTCATTAATTCTGCAAACAGCTTTTTTAAATCCTTTGTATTTTCTCCTGCTACTTCGTGTATTCCTATCAGTCTTATGTTATTCTTCTTTGCATCATCTAGGAGTTGTTGGATTGATTTCTCATGATCCCTTACTGTTTTTAAGAGACCTCTCTTTTCCTGGTCACTGACTGCAATCTTATCTTCTGTATCTGAGAGTCTATCTTCCCATTCTTTTATTCTGTTGTGTACACTTTCAATGGAGTGTTTAATCTCCTGGATATCTGTTTGAAACCCTTTCTCCCACCTTCCCACTTTCCCTACACCTTTAGCCCTTTACTTCCTATTTCACATTATTAATTATCTCATTAGGATCCTGTGTACTATTATAGTTTTTCGCACCAGAGAAACTATTTGGTATTTCAGTTAAAGAAATCTCTGTATGAACATTACAAATAGGGAGTCCTAAAACAAAACTAAAAAGGAAAGTGAAAGAGAAAAGGCAATGATGTAACATTAAAATAATCCTTAATTCTGAAGATGAAAATGGTCCCTTATCATAAATCCTATGCTTTAAGTTCAGGGTGTCCTGGTGATTCACTATCGGCCTTTTCATCCTCATTTGCCCTACTGTTTGCCACTGGTGAACTGGAAGTCTGTCTTTTTGTCTTGCTTAAATGTTTTCTCATTTTTTTTTGTTGTTGTTGGATTGTCCTTGGTTTAATCTCTGGGTTATCACTCAAATCTTCCTGTTGTAGCTGCACCATAGCTTCTGTGTCTCTAATGACCCATTCTCATCTCTAATGAGACATTCTCATCTTTATAACATCAGAGAAAACAGCTCATCAAATCAACCACAATGCTTTTTCCCAACTGATACAATCAGCAACACATTAAGATCAAGCACAACTTGGAAAGTGACCACCTGTGGCAGTCACTAGTCTATCACCCTTAAATCATTTGAATTAAATTGAAATCAAGAAGCAGTCCAGAACATGTCTGCAGTGAGCAAAATTTAAGTATAGTGTATTTACCATTTAATGGCTCAGACAGAGCAAGGATGCAAGACCCCCGGTCTCAGTTAGCTGATGGTTGAACCCCATGACACTGACTGACCTCGGGCTGTAAGGCCCAGATTGAGTTCCCCAACCTTCTGAATGGTTGAACTCCACACCGTTCTATTACATGTTTCCCACGCCCTTTCTTTAAAGATGTTCAAAGTTGGGAACTCAGAAAAATACACTTGATGACCACCTCTGCCTCTGCAGAGTGGGTCCAAAGACTGGCACAGTCAGGAGGTCTGAGAGTGTGGGCGGGGGGGGGTTATGGGGTTCAGGGGTGCCCTCATGGCTACCTTCCTGGCACTGGAGTGATGGCCACTGGGGTGGGAGAAGGCCTGGCTCTCCTTCCCATGGTGGATCTGGGCCCAGGCTACCTCCCAGCACTGGGGAGCGATGGCAGCTGGGGTGGGAGAAGCTGTATTAACTTTTAAAAATAAATTTAAATTAATAAATAGAGCAAGTGAATGCATAAACTTACTAGTCAGAGCAGGGCTTAGAATGCTTGTTATGATGAGCTTAAAAAAAGACAAGAAATATGCTAATTTTTTTCAAAGAAAGACAGAATGAAAAAGCAAAGAGTTAAAAACATTCTGTGCCCAGATGTACCAGTAATTCTTTTTCTTAAGATAATATTCTGTTACTTGCTTTTTTCATACTTTTTAATTTATTCTAAAAGATCTCTAGCTCTGAAAGAATCAGAGGAACTCTGATTAACTTTACTTATTGCTGTGCTTTCTTTAAATATTGCTGAAAACTATTTCTTGTCTTTAGGTATCCATGACAAATGCTCAGATCCGCTCTGACAAACTCCTTCCATTATTGTTTCCCACATTCAGAACTCAAAATCAGAATGTCAAAATTCAATGTGAAATAGGAAGAAAAGGGCTAAAGGTGTAGGGAAAGTGGGAAGGGTAGGGGAAAGGAAATAAGGGAAAAGAAAAAAATATGAGAAAATGAAAAAATGGAAAAAAAATGTTTGTAAATGGGGAGGGGAGGAGGGGATGAAGGGATGGCAGGGACAAGGGGAAAAAATGAGAATCAAGACCTGTCATGTAAAGGTACAAGATCCCAATGATGAATGTAACTGTACTGTATACCTAAAATGTACCAATAAACTCCGTGAGAAAAAAAAAAGAATGTCAACATTGTAAAAATATCTGTCATACCTAAATTACCTTTGGAGTTACCCAGATGGTCACTAAGTATCATAAAAATTTAATTTCTTGTCTTATAAAAGAAGAGATGATGCAAATGATCTGGGGTTGTCCCATATTAATAAACTCAGTCTGATATTCACAAAACGAAAGCCAACAAGTTAAAAAAAACCTGAATCCTGTCTGCATTAATTATGTATAAATTAAATGATATTAATAGAAATGTTTTAGTAAGTATAGATTTTATGTCAGAAACACCTTATGTTCATGCTAAGTTCAAAGATGGGCATACCTGTCCATAAATAGGATAATTTAAAAAGACATTTTGACTCTGTAAACACTTGCCAATCCATGACCATCAGAACACACAAGGATAAGTTAAAAACCCTGGAGATTTGACAGTGCCCTCACTGTTTTTGTGCTCCTATGCCAGAGTAAGCATTAGCTAAATCCTTATAAATCAATTGCTACTGCACCTCAAAGAGCCATGATGGCAAACCTTTGGCACCCGTGCTGCCATGAGTACACAGAGCCATTTCTGCAATGTCATAAGTTACAGGAGTTATTTTCTTTTAAACTAAAACCTTGGTATTCAGGTTTAATTGCAGTGTTGGTAGTTTGTGATAAATAAGTGGGTTTGGGATTGCAGTTTGGGCACAAGTTTTGCTATTAATGTCATAGACAGTTTTACTTCTGTACATTTTGATACTATGATTATTACAGCAAATTAACCAGAACTTTTGAGTCTCATCAACCAGAGAAAGTATTTTCTATACACTCATTTAATGATCTCTGCCTTAACAACAAATCAGAAATCAAAAGAACAAAAAGGAATATCAGGAGAGCCTCAGTAAAGGACTGAGCCAGATACCTTTGACATCTGAGCCTACAGTGAATACTCACATGACCAAATCCCATTATAAGATGACGTCTTCACAAACTGTAAGACCAGAATAAAAGGCCAAATATGGACCAGAAACTTTCTCCTACAAAAGCAGATAACTTTGTGGAAAGACTAGTCCAAGAACAACGAAGTACAAATTAATCCTCTAGGTCTAAGTGAGCAAAATGAATTGATGCAATTACGCTTGTGTCATTGTGTTAGTGTGCCTTTAGAGATGGTTAGCAATCAAACATGTTCCAGATACCTCTTGCCTCAAAGAAAGAATTTAGTGTGACAAGCCAAAAATGGTGCTTAAAGTTTATTTGAAAAATGACAGGTGAGTGGGCATGGGAGAAATTACCACTGCAGAACAAATGTGGGCCAAACAAGAGAAAAAGAAAGAAGGAAAAAGCAAAAATTAAAGTACATACTGCATCTGGGAAATCGAGTGTGGATTATAATGGGAAGTCACAACAGCAAGCTTCCTGTGGTGTCCTGACTTCTTTTATGCCAACCACTTCTCTGGTAGCTCAGAGAGTTCCACGTAGAGGCCTGGTGTTGCCCTAAGATCTTGTTATTGGCAGGTCCTGCTCATTTTTCCCAGCCAGCTTTGCCATGCCCTATCTCCTGTATAACTTGGTGTTCTATTTTAAATAGATACATGAGGAAAGCTCTTTTATTTATTTCTTTCTCTCTCTCTCTCTCCTTTTTTTTTTTTTTTTTTTTTTTTTTTTTTTTTTTTTCCGTTCTCTCCTCCCTCCTTTTTTTTTTTTTTTTTTTTTTTTTTTGCCTGTACCAGGAATCAAACTCAGGACTTTGTAATTGCCAGGCAGGCGCAGTGCCACTGAGCTGTGTCTCTGGCCCCCTTTTATTTCTTTTTATTTTAGCATGGGCTGTCAATTTAACAGGTAATATGTTTTCAAACTGATATGAAACACTCTTTCAGTGATATTTTGCTCCAACTGAATCCTCTGGATTTGTCGGGGAGGGAATTCTATAAGAGATCTTAATATAGTATATAAATTAAATCATAAGAGGAAATCTAAGAATAGTGAATTTTACAAAAAAATAAGGCAAGACATGATCACAATGGATAAATATTATGCAAAGTGCTTTTATTAGTCATTCACCCTCTATAACCATAGTACTATTTGCATAAGTTAAAGAAAAATGTTTTTTTCCCACCAGGGTATATAATTGGGTAAATTAAACTATGGTCATGAACATGCCAGAAATCTGGTCTAATTAGGTGAGACAAGCCGAAGCATGCATGCCTGCATATACATGGAAATAAGCCCTTGAGTGTCTTCCCTCAAATCTGGCCTGCCACCTGCGCCAAACTCCTGCTTCAGAGGCAGCTCAGAAACGCTGACAGACAGCAGAAGTCAGAGAAAGGTCAGGCCTCAGTTACACCACCAGTTAGAAGAATTTTGGGCAAAGCCAGGTGGAAACCAAATGAATGTTCTCAGTTCCTGATCTCAGTGAACAAACTGACAGGGAAAAATGCAATGCCTCTGAGACAAAAAGTTCAGTTATACCCCTAGAGGTTTAAGAAGGCCTCAGGACAGCACCAGCTCTTAAGCTTTCCATGTTGTTCTAGCTTTAGTAAATGTATAGAAAGGAACTCTTCCCTTCTTATAAACTCATTACTTTTAAGAAAATAAATCTCATCAAAATAAAACAAAACATTAGATAGATGACACTGAGTCAGAAAAATCACCAAACTTCTTATACAGTCAAATCTGACCTTGGGAACACAGATTTGGACTAGAAAGGCTTCAGAAGCAAAACTGATACTTTGTTCTGTCTCCATTATGACTAAGGAAATGATAGCCCAGTTGTGAAAATGAAAATGAAAAAAAAAGTTTGCTCCCTGACATAAACCAAAAATATTGGGATCCTTTTGTCTGTGTCTGGTTCCCAATATGATAAAAACTTGAATGATTCCTATAACCCTGTTTAACTCCTAAATAGAAGATGGCTTTATCTCTGACTTTCAAAATACCTCAGTACTGTATGTGGGTATGATGATCCTGTGAAAAAGTCAGTTTCCACAAAGAACAAAATACCATAATGTAACTTGATTAGCTTCATTTTATTTATTTATTTATGGAGTTGCTGGGTTTTGTTTTTTTTTTTTTTTTTTTTTTTTTTTTTTTTTTTTTTTTTTTTTTGGTTTCTGGGTTTTTTTTTTTTTTTTTTTGTATTGTTTGTTTTTTGTTTTTTGACCCAGAGTCTTGCTATGTAGCCCAGGTTGGCATCAAACTTGAAGTGATCCTTCTGGGATTAGAGGTGTGTGCCACCATGCCTGCTGTAATTTGATCAACTTTAATCCAGAACTTTCTTCCTTTATCATTATTTTGTATATGGAAAGTCAGTATCTGATTCCCTTTGATATAAGGGGGTTAGTTGCAACTCCCAAAGCTAATAGATATCTGAAACACAAATTCATGTTCTCTAAAATCGAAGAATTAATGCTAGGAACAATGAAGTTTAAGAGTAGGAAAAATTTGAGATAGCTTCTGGGCTGGGGATGTAGGTCAGTGGCACCTGAATTCATTTCCAGGTACCAAAAGATAAATTCTGGCTAAGAGAGACAGAAGGGGGACCAAAAAATGAGTTGCCTGCTCATTCACCCTGCTTCTCAAAGATGTTTTATGGGACAAAGCCACAAGGTGAGGCAGGTTCAAGGTGAAACAAAACTATAGTCAACTAGTAAGACCACAAGTATAGCCACTTAGGTAATATTGATCAATGAGAAATCACAAGGTGGGCAAAACTATGACCAACCAATAAGATTATGACAAGTATAGTCACTTAGGTTATATTGATTAAATGGGGATCCAATGGGGAAGCAAGTCATGTAGCTAGCCTACAAGGAATAAGCAAGGATTTTCGGTAAGAGATTGGTCTGGGGTCTTTCCTGGAAGATCTCGGTCCCCCATCCAGGTGATTGATACCTAATTAGAATATCAGTCATTGCTAGTTATCCTACATGGGTGTGGTAGTTTCTCTCCTTTTACAATGCTGGCCCTCACTGAATGTGTCTTGTCTGTCATCCGTGTTGGCTCCTTGAGGGTGGCCAAGTCTAACTGCCTACAAGATATCTAATTAAGTTACCAATCTACAATACCTTTAACTTTTTTCAAGTTAACTTTTCCTTGTTTTTTAAGGATATTTGTCATATCTGTTAGTTTACTGAAATTTTTAAAGAATCAGCACACTTTGATACACAGACATTCAAATGACCACTCTGTAGGAGAGAATTTCTGGTGTTTTCCACAACTCCATCTTGCCCTCTGCTTTGGCTGCAGCCCCAACCCGGGTCCCAGGGCTTGAGCCCTGTGCTGTCTTTGGAAGGAGCACGTAGGTGTTGTTACTGCACTTGGGGTTAATTGGGTGTTTGGGCGGCTGTCACACAGGAGCAGGAGGATCACGCAAAAGCAAATCTGTTTCTGTTTTCTGCTTTAAATAATTTACTTATTTAACTATAATGCCAAACACTGGCTTCCATCTATTTTGATAATCTTTTTCCCATGCTGATTTAAAGGATGTTTATTTTACACTTAAAAATATAAAGGAGCACTCAGTGCAACACGCGTAAGGATGCAGCGTTTCTCCTTGGCAGCACCCGTGAATTGTGCTGTGTGCATCTTCATCTCATTACATTGCCAGAAGCTCATGTCCTGGTTATGCTCAGGAAGCAGAGCCCCCAGATCCCTGGAATGTCCTAAAGTACAAAAAGAAAAATCCACGCAGCTATTCTTGGTCAGCTTAATGATGAGAGCTTCAGATTCTCTGTAAAATGAAAGAGATTCAATTGTGGGAGGTCACCAGGTCACCATCTCCCCGAGAACACTGCTATTCAGAGCTAAACATTCTTCTGAGAGGGGTCCTTAAAGTTTAATAACATCAGTCAACTGCAGCAAGACCCTAGGAAAACACAATCCAAAAATGAGCCTCTGCGCCCCATCTATTATGGAGGAGCTCCGGTTTACCTTGTGTGCAATTTTAGATCATCAAAGGTGACATTGAGTGCTGTCTCCTAAATTTCAATCACAGCCTTAACCACCCTGCGATTTAGCCAGTAGCAGCTCTGACTCTTTGGGAACAAAAGGCCACCTTTGCGAGGCTGTGGCAGGTGGCCGAGAAGCACACACAGTAAAAACTGCGCAAGGAAAAGAGGTCGGCTCAATTGTGCCCTGACACCACATTGTTCTACCCCTAGGAGAACACTGTCAGATATTTGTTATACAGAACTTCTTCTCTTTTAGGATTTACATATTATAACACCTGTCCTCTTAACACATAGCATCAACCTTGAAGTGAAATAAATGCCAAAGGAAAGGAAGAGCATACCTTCAGTTTATTACCTACTAATATGCCCAACAGCAAGGACAAATCTCAAATAAATAATGCTGAGTGGAAAGGGCAGACCCAATCGGTATATATTGTTAAGTATATGAATCCATTTATACAAAAGTCAAAGACAGGCAAAAGTAGTCTGTAATGAAGACACCGGGAAAGGATTGGCTCTGGGTGTTGTTATGGGTAAAGAGAGGAGATAAAGGGTGTGTTGTTAGAGACCGGTTGTTAACATAGGTATATGCATATGCAAAAATTTATCAACTGTTACTATCCAGATATAAGATATATTACCAGATATATAAGATATATATCTAGATATATTACCTATATAAGTTGCATCTTGATTTTAAATGGATTTTAGAAGCCTATTACCCACAGACATTAGCTCTAAATTTAGGGTGTAGAAGCCTACTCTCTCAGGCTGTGTGTGGGATCTCCCTCCCTGGTCGTATGCCTCAGGAAATAGACCCAAGATAACCTGAGGCAGCTGCAGCCCCTCCCAGTGATGGCTGATCCTCTGTCCATCCACCAGTATCCACCTATGGAAGCTCAGGGATACAGCCAGAGTGCACAGTCCTTCTTATGTCCACCCAGCTGGTCTGTGTTTTTCTTTCCCTGTTGTGACCACAACTCTACAGCATGATTGTCATCTAGACGACAGATGTGGTCTGGCATCTCCCTGCCCATCCCTCCCGTCCCTCTCACCAACCCCATCTGGAATCACTCGCCCAGTCGGATGATGTGTAACCTGCAGACCCTGCTGCTATAACTCTGCAACACCCCTTGGAAGAGGCTCTGCCCAGTTTGCCATCTGCTTTATTTCTTATTCAGTTCCTTTTCCTTGATTAATATCCACGCACTAATTTGTGAAGCGTTCATGAGTCACTCAACACGACAGAAGCTGAATTGGAACAGAAATGCAAAACCCTTGAGCCAAAGAAATCACAACAGGGAGGAGGGGGTCAGAAGCTGGTCTCAGAGTTATCCCTGGCTGCAGATGCATTTCTTATGTTTGTTTCTTCCCACAGAACCACCCTGCAGGGCCAGTGACTCATACTCTCCTGTTGGATTTGGGTCTTCAGTTATTAAGTTTCAGTCTGTGTACACATAACAGTACAGGGATGCTTTCTCTGCTTTAGGCACTGGAATTAGGAATCTTAAAACAGAAAAGGGGGAAATTTGAAGGTGTCCTCTGGTAAGCTTATGTGCAAGGCTGTACTGAGGACATGTTATGGATATTCACTGCAGTGAGCAGCCTTTTTAATGTGAGCAAAGGAATTTTTTCATCAGTTTCCTTCTGTCGGCAAGATCCCTTACAATATCCCTAATATCTGAGGGAAACAGTCACCCGTGTTTTTATTTTTGCCTCATGCAATATCAATAGCAAGGAAAGCTCTGCATTTGTCCTCCCTGGAGACCAGACAGTGTTCTCTCAACCTATCTGTGCCTTTGGAGCACTGGCATTGGGCTGGCATTTCAAAATCATATTTTTTCTCTCCAAATAATTGTCCTTGTCTGTGCTCAGTCAGAGGCTTTCTCTCATAAATCCTCTGGCTTAAATTAAAATCCAGACAGAAAGGAAGTGCTACTCGTTTTTAACCATTTAAATATAATAGCTTTCTTTTTCCACATTAATTCTCTTCACAGACTATGCAAGGTCAGAAATAGTATTCTTTCTTTACATCAGTTTTATATTGGCAAAAATGATTTATATTATTTTAATTTTGGGGGCTCTATCACCTCTTCGAAAGATAGAGAAGAATTATATTCCCATTTAACAGGTGAAAAAACAGCAGTCAAGGCCATATCTTAGAAAGCATTTTAAGAACCCATGGCTTGAGTTTCCACCCCCCCACAACAGGCCATCTTACCCAAAAGGCTTTTTACAGGAGCATTGGCATTGGGTGTGAGAGGAGAGAAAGGAGATACAAGGGGCAAAGTGCAGGAAATATTTGGCAGGGTCTTCAACATCCAGAGCATGTTTTTTTATTTCGCTGCAGTTGGAACATTGCGATTTACCTTGATCTCCTGGGGCTAATTTCTGTAATTCTTTAAACAATTTTCTGGAAATTAAACATCACAGCAGTTTACATGCTTTGCTAGTTGATGCACAGGGTAGAGAATAAGGAAGGGCTGTACACATTCTGATGTTATCTAAAGGTCACCAGATGTCCTGAGTTCTGTAAATTTAAAGAAAGACTATTTAGCAATTAACATCTTAATCATTTGGGTGAGACTTTTCTTTAGAATTTAGAATGCCAGGGAAAGGGAGGGAGAATTAAAGAACAAGTCACACAGGGGTGATCATTGTTATATCATCATTCTTAAATTTTAAACAATCTTTTGGTTTAATATACATTGCTTTCAGCCGGACATGGTGGTGCACACCTGTAACCACAGCACTTGGGAGGCTGAGGTAGCAGGGTCATCACAAGTTCAAGGCTAGCCTGAACTGCATAGAGAGTCCATTGCTTTCCCATTAGATGCATTGTTGAAACAGTCACTCACACGGACTCCATAGAAGCCCAGATTCCTTTATGAGAGCCTTTAGGTTCCTGAAGAAAAGGCCATAAAGAGCTTGACCAGCCCCATCACCAGCATCCAGGGACATGGTGACACTCCTTCAGCACTTAGCAGATCTGTGCTTTAGGGTTTTTTTCATTACCACAAGCTAATTCTTTTTGCTATTTACTTATTACCCAAGAAAATATGAGAATTCACAATACTTCCTATATCTTTTGTATATGGTTAAACCTGATAGACATGGGGCATTTGGTCAAAAATGCATTGGCTGGGGATCTAGTTCAGTGGCTCTGCCACCTGCTTCGCAAGGGCAAGGTCCTGAGTTCAATCCCCAGTATCAAAAACAACAACAACAAAATAAAAATGGGCATTCATTTGGACTGGAGGGGGTCTGCTGAGTTCCCATAAAACATTTTATAATGAGTATTCAAAAAATACTTCCAGATTTGTTACTAAAAACATTACTAACAGCTTTAAACAGGAAACCAGCCTGCTGACAAGGGAGGAACTGATTGTGCTTCTCAGAGATGCATTTCGTGGAGCAGCCAATCAACTTCTTTCTTGATTAAGTAAGGGCTCACACACAGTCCTGTAAAGAGAGAGACCACAATTCTATGAGCTAAAAAGTAGGTTAGAGAATTAGTCTGATTCCCAGTTCCTTTTTTTTTTTTTTTTTTAACTTGTCACTTGGTTCCAAGACATTACCTACCACTATTCTGATCACTAGTCAGGGTGTTTTCTGCTATACAACAAATGAAGTAAAACTCATGAATTGGTTTCATTTCCTTAAAACTCTCCAGCTTATTAAATCAGAGTATGGGCTGCTTCTAACCTGGGGCTAAGTCCATTTACTGTAAGATAACTCAATTTGCATCTTCTCCAAGCTCCACTGCTTTGCTTCTCAGGAAGCCTTGTTTCACTGAGCTCACCAGAGCCAGGGAAGGTGCAGAATTTTCTTCCATGGACCTGTGAATCATCACCACTGTATGTAATCAGCAGCAAAACCGGTTTCCTTATCCCAGAGCTGTCTCTTAAACGCAAACAATTTTCCACTTTTGAAAAGTTCATTTTAAAGCAATTGTTAGAAACCCAGCATTCATCCCTTTGGTCCCTCTCCCTAATAATGCCAGCCCTGGATCCAGAAAGGTTTTATTCTTACAACTAGATGGCTCTGGTTCACTGCTACTGTCCTGAGAACTATGATGGGGCCCCAAACCAATAAAGAACATTTGAGTTTTTTAGAGAGTCTAAATGCTTAAAGCAATGAAAAGCAAGCAGTTGATTACATAAGAAAAGTTGCACTTAGAAATATCCTATCTGCTCTCACCTTGCCTAGGAATATTCCCTCTCTATTGTTAACATGTTGTAAAGAAATAGGTCCCCTCTTGTGTCCTAGAGACAGTGAGCTCCTCTGAGTCTTGGCAAATGCCTTAGGGCCCAGCCTGGGAATTCAGTCCCAAACCCCCAAACCCCCACACACACCCACACACCCAACACCCCCATCCTCCTCCTGGGAAGCTGTATGGAGACATCTCCTCATCACCTCCCTGCTTCCAAAGAGGTCCCAGGGTTCCCTCCTGCACACTATAAATCCACTGAGATGCTGGGTAGGGTTGAGTGGTCAGCAACAGGGCACCACTCTGTTTCAGTATCATCCTCTTTTGTGTACAGAATAAGGCCCATGAAAACCTAATATTGGTTAATCTTCCTCTCATCATTTATGTAACTAATTATCTGAATGTGTCATTGTGTATTTATGAGTCTAGCCAGTCAGACCGTGGCCTTGGCCTCTCCTTGCCTTGTGTGTGCTTGACACATACCTGTAATTTAAGGTTCGCTGGGTAAGAGGGAATTCCTTTAAAAATCCAAGTGACTCCAGGTTCATTGTTACTGATTTCTTGGGAGGAAGAGCACAAGTTCATAGACCCCTCTGAGAATATGTTAAAAGATATGCATGTTTTCTCTGAGAAAATTCTAACTGCAGAAATGTTTGTGCACATTTTCTGGAAGTTTATAAGCTACAAGAACCTCAGGCAAGAGGGCCAGGATTTAGTTCAGTGGTGCCACTGCCTGCCTCAGGAGCACAAGGTCCTGAGTTCAATCCCCGGTACCCAAAACACACACAAAAAAACAAAAAACCTCAGGCAAGAATCTGTACCCTAAGGGGATTAAGGTACTATAAATTATTCATGTTGTGGAATAAAATAGTATTATCAGATTGGTTTCCTCACATTTATTAAGAGCCTGTCCTGCGAAGGCAGGTACTATGTGGAGCAGTTGGGACCTGACAACAGGTAGAAGCAGCACACACCTCCACAGAACATTTGACCAAGTTCTAGCCACTATGATGCAGAACACAGACACTGATAACCCAGGCATAGAAATAAATACAAATGTATGTAGCAAGTATAAGGGAGAGATACATGTACCATGGGGACCTGTTGCAGGACTTGCTTCAGGCAGTAGGAACAGAGAAGCACTGCCCAAGGAAATAATGACCGATCTGAGGGCTGAAAGAGGGCAAAGGCAGAGAAAGCACTACATGCAAAGGCTCTGTGGAAGATGGCAACAGTCAGAAATTGAAGAACACTACTGTAGCTGGAGTGTAGAGGCCAAATAATAGCATTTATGAGAAGAAGGACAGGACATGGACAGGACAGGAAACATGGAACCTTCCATGCCTTAATAAGATTGTAGGCTATATGGTAAGGAAAATACGAAAATATTAAATTGGGAGCAGTGGGAAGGGTGGGAGTGCGAGGTGATGGTGATATAACTCGATTTGTATTTCAAACAGTGACCACAATATAGTGAGTGGACCAGATGGGGTCTGAGTAGATATGGGAAGACCTCCTAGGAGACAATGAAGGAAGAGTAGGCACAGAGAACAGTGTCAGAGGTGTAGGAATTGAACAAATTTGAGAGCTATATAAGAAATAAAGCTGGGCAGGGAATTTAGCTTAGTGGTGCCATGCCTGCCTGCCAAATGCAAAGTCCTAAGTGGTAAGAGTTCTATGCTAGATAAAATGGCCCTAAACCCACAGCCTAAATGGCTCTTCCTGGCACATAATAAATCACTCTAGGGAAACAATGACACAGCTTTCCCACCACAAAGCTCTCCCACCTTTAGTCCTTCCCACGGGGAAAACCAAACCTGCCAATGAATTTAAACCTCACCTCTGGCTGCAGCCAAACGTGTACCTCCACTATGCCCCCTCCCCTTAGTACCCCTTGCCCATATAAAACCTCACCCAGCCAGCCCTTGCCCTGCTGCTCTAGCTATTGTCTGAGATAGCTTGGGACCCTGTCCTCTGCACACCACCACCCCAGTAAAAGTCTACTTTTGGGTGTTCATGTCTCTGCCTCATGCCCATCCTCTCACTGTTTCATTCCCCAGTACAGAAAGAAAAGAAAGAAAGGAAAGAAAGGAGGAAGGAAGGAAGGAAGGAAGGAAGGAAGGAAGGAAGGAAGGAAGGAAGGAAGGGGAAGGAAAGAAGGAAGAAAGAAAGAAAAAGAAAGAAAGAAAGAAAGAAAGAGAGAGAGAGAAAGAAGGACAAAGGAAAGGAAAGGAAAGGAAAAGAAAAGAAAAGAAAAGAAAGAGAAGGCTGGAAGGACATGCTGGACATTTTCAGTAAAGGACAAAGGAAAGGAAAGGAAAGGAAAAGAAAAGAAAAGAAAAGAAAAGAAAGAGAAGGCTGGAAGGACATGCTGGACATTTTCAGTAAAGGAAAATTGGTACCCACAGAATGGGGCACTCTGAACTATGGGGTCCCAGGAAAGAGTCCAGCAGAACCAGAAGAGTGTAGAAGGTAAGTAATTCCTTTCCTGTGTTTAGAGTAAGAGTGATATTGAAAACATTTCTCAGGGTGACCTGGAGAAGTTTCTTGAGACTGTTTGCCTTTTTGGTATTCTACCTCAAATCTAATCTCCAGGTTCTTCAGCTTCTGTTCCTGGAGCTTTAGGATCTACCCAGCGTTATTATCTCCCAAAAATGATCCATGCTCCACAGTCACACAACTGCTCCTCAGGCGATTTCAAATCATACATCCATCACCTCAGTATAAACAGTACCTTCTAGTTGGTTGGCAAAATTGAACTCTTGCTAATGTATGAGTGACTAATAGTTTGTCCCATCTCCTTCTAGAAGACAAACTCTCATTGCTGCAATTTTTAATCAATCAATACATTTAGGGTATCCCAGGGAACAAAATTTGGGGGCAATGGAGCCCCTATATAAAGCAGAGAGTCCTGGTAAGGACCTCTAAATGTTACCTTTTCTTCAAAAAACTTCACTTCGTCTACCCATGAAATCATAGGGTCTATGAAATTTCCAACTTTTTCTTTTTCTTTCTTTTTTTTTAGTACCAGGGATTGAACTTGTGTCCTTGTGCTTGTGAGGCAGGCGGCGGAACCACTGAGCTAAATCCCCAGCCCTCCAACTTTTTCTATTACTCAGTCACTCACTACCCCAGGAGAACTAAATGTGGGAGTAGGAACAAGGTAACTCTTTGCAATCTCCAAGTTTCATTGCCTATAGTGGAGAGGCAACAAGGAATAGGGCCCATGCTGCAAATGGCTCATGAGTCAGGCATTTGTAAATTCTCATCCCTTTGTGACATGGTCACTTCTACAAAGACCTTAAGTCCCTGTGGAAAGTTAAATTCATGTTACAAGCTGGGAATGTTACAAGATGAACACCCATAATCCCAGTCACCTGGGAAGCTGAGGCAGGAGGGTGGCAAGTTCATGGGAGGCGATTTAGCAAGACCCTGTCTCAAAATAAAATAAAAATAAAAACAAAAAGGGCTGGAGATGTAGCTCATTGAGGATACTTGCCAAGCATACACCGGACCCTTGATTTAATCCCCAGCTCAGAAAAACAAAAGTACAAAAGAGTATGTCATCTCATGTCATCTTGTAGTCTTTTTTCATCTGAGATGGAGCAAGTACTACACTTGATCTTAGCCAAAAGCCCAAGAAGTGATGAGGTGAAGCAAGTATTTTCATCTTCATCTTTTACTGACAGCATCAACATTTATTGATTCACTTCCTTTTTCTTGGTTCTGTAATATCTCCTGGATTTTTTCCCTTTAGCTAGCTTTTGTTTTCTCATTCCTCAAGCCCATTGTGAATGTGACCCCACTTAAACAGTTCATCTGGGTTCTGAGAGCTTATTTTTGTTCCAACTGGGGGAGTGAAAAGCTGCAAGGTATTTGCTTGGTACTGGGGATCAAACTCAGCACCTTGTGCTTGCCAGGCAGGCATTGTTCCACTGAGCTAAATCTCCAGCCCATACACAGTTTTTGCTGAGAGCCCATTTCACCCTCTGCTACAGAGAAACTCCTCAGCTGGGCTGGGGTGGAGAGTGTCGTGGCACGAGGCTATATCCCTCAGGAACCACCTCCCAGGCCCTCGCCTGCCAAGACAACACTGTCTCTCCTGTGAAGTGTACATTCTCTGGTCTCTGGCTGCCAGAAACTCTTGACCACCAAGCACATTTTCTCAGACTCCTTTTGTTTTTAGTGAGAATGTCACCTTCCCTTTATCCTATATCAATATTCCTTGACTTTTCAGGGTTGACAACTACTTTTCATTTTATAGCAGGCAAACCTTTTAGAGCTTTCAATGATACAAACAGCCTGCTTCGGCAGGCTTGCCATAGGTTCACCACCGCTACTCTATGGCCTTCTCCGACATTTCAAACAACTTCTGCCTAATTCTTCCTCTCCAATGCTTGATGATCAGACAGAAAGTATCGTTTGCTTCTAAGAATTCCAAAGTCTTCCATGAGTTGCAGTCAACTCCTACTCTTTCCCTCTCTCTCTCCTGTCTCTCCATAATTTTTTTCTCTGAGCGTCTGTCTCCTTGTGTCTTTCTGTATTTCTATTTCTGTTTCTTTCTGTAAGTCTCTCTCTCTCTCTCTCTCACTCTCATACGTTATCAGATACCACTTAAGAACTACTCTTAGAAATATTGCTAGTATCTGTTAGAATTTAAGCAGAGCAACAAGACTGAAAGCCTGACCATGTTCCTGGAAACAGAAGATCTTATTATTGCCAACAGTTTGAAATCTTCAAGTGCTCACATTTTTCAAGTCCCTTTGCCAAACAGCTAAAAATGATGCAAGTCTGCATTATTTCAAGTCATATTTTCAAAGTTCCTTATGAGAGGGGTTACCTCTGGCCCATGTCCAAACAGATGGGAAAATGCCAGCAAAATATGGTGAAAAATATCTGTATAGCTTAGATATTGAAGAAGAAACAAGTGTAATGAATTCCAACTATAAATCATTTATACCAGCAATTTTGTAGCTCTTCTCCTGAAACAACACAGGCTTAAGCTTCTCTGCAGTTGGCCCAAACTGAACATACATAGGTAGATCATTAGTCAGTAGATTATGCCACAAGAGGTGCTGTAGTTTTTCTATAAGGTGAACAGTGTGTCAACATTCAATACAGAATTAACATACATAACTTCAAAGTATAGGCTAAGGAGAAAGGCCAAAACAAATGTTATTCTAAGAAAGAAAACCTTCAATTGATGGTGTAGCTCAGTGGTAAAGCACACACTTAGCAAGTTCAAGGCCCTGGGTTCCAGCACCAAGAGAAAGCAAACAAAAAGAAAGCTAAAAGCCTTGTATCTGAAGTCTGCTACTTTGCTAAAGTTGCACTCTTTCAACAAATACAATAACTCACCATTTAGCTTTACACTAACTGCTGGTTCAAACGTAAAGAAGTGAGTTCTTTTTCTAGTCAGGTGACCTTGCTGGAAGTCATGCATAGATGGACAGCTGTGAGGTAAGGAACTCTGTGTAGAGAAGACAGCTGGTTTAGAAAATTGACAGGGAGGGGATTTAGCTGGTCCTGCCACCTTCCTTGAAAGCACAAGGTCCTGAGTTCGATCCCTGGTACAAAAAAAAAAAAAAAAAAAAAAAAAAAAAAAAAAAAAGAAAGAAAGAAAATTAACAGGGAGAGCCTGAGGAGGGATAGATTTGAGCAAGAGAGATTTGGTCCATTTGTTCTACCAGCCAGTGAAATGATTGACAGCCCTGCGGAATTAGTAGGGGGAGCACACATGGGGCTAAACTGTGGAATAAGCACACCTCTAGCGTTTCACCACCTCTACCCTCCTGGCATGAAAGACCACCTGACATTTTGCTGTCTCCTTATTCAAAAGGGATTCTCTGTGTCAGGGCCTGGGCATACAGAGAGTGTGCGCTGTTGCAAATATCAAACAAATCTTTAAAATAAAAAATGAAGAAGTGTAAATGTAACTCAAACTCCCAACCTTCTGGATCTTAGTAGTCCTAGTCACTAAAGGAAATTTCCAGAGCACCCTCACTTTGATCTACGGGTTATAGGATATAGCTAACTAGCCTAAGAAATATTTTAGATTAGCCTTGTAAATAATTCTTTATTGCAAAAGGAGGGACACAGACCAGACTATTTTTGACCTTTCCAACTTTGCCATCGGCTGGGGATTTAGCTCAGTGATTCTGCTGCCTGCCTTGCTAGCTCAAGGGTCCAAGTTCAATTCCTGGTACAAAAAAAAAAAAAAAAAAGCCAACTTTGCCATGTTCTGATTCTGGGGAGTTTCAGTGCTGGAGTCTAGACATAGAAGGATTTCTCAGAGGCCATAGACTTGCTCCCAAGGCCCCATTAATGTCTCTGAATGGCTGCCTGCTTTTTTCCCCAAGCCTCCGAGAAGTCCTTCCCTTAGTTGAGTGCATGACATCATTTGACAAGTCATCCTCAATTATGTCAGAAGTTTTGGGGACTGGAAGAGATATCAACAGAATTTAGAAGAGACTTAAAGGTAATGCTCCTTGGGATCCGTTCCCAGTTTTATTACTGACTCATTGGATGATTTTATTATTCCCATTGTTATTAGGGCTATTTTATTAAGGATTCATACAATACTCAATAAAATTTGGAGGCCAACCCAGCACCATTCTTTGGGGCATAATATTTAAATTAACTATAGAACTTTCTTTGGGATACAACTAAAGAGAAAATTGCATATGAAGCTTATAAAATCTAACAGAAGTGGATTTATAAATTAATGAATCATTTGCCATCTTCACAAATTTAAAAGCAAATGTTGAAGTAAAACTCATTATTCATAAAATTAACCATTTTATGGTGAATGATTTAATGTTATTTAGGACATTCGTAAAGTTATAGAAACATCACCTCTGTCTAGTTCCAAAATATTTCCAGTGCTCCAAGTAAAACTTATACCCATCAAGCAGTTATCCATCCTTCCCCTCATCCACCTGACAGTGGAAACCTTAATCTTTCTTCTGTCACTATGGATTTATCTATTTGGGATAACTATTATAAAATAATAAAATATGTGATCTTTTGTGACTAGCTTCTTTCACTTAGTATAATTTGTTTGTGTTTTTTTTTTTTTTCATACCAGGGATCAAACTCACGACCTTGAACTTACAAGGCAGGTATAGTGCCACTGAGCTACTCTGGCCATTAGTGTGATATTTTTGAGATTCATCTATATTATGATATGTATTAGTTCTTCATTCCTTTTTATAACTGAGTAATAGTCCAGGCCACATATATATTATAGCTCATTTATCCATTCAACGGTTGACAGAAAAGTTTTTTACCTCTGAGCTATTGTGCTCCCCCTCTTTCTTACCTTTTATCCACCCATCACACACTCCAAATGTTCCTTTATTATTATACATCCTTCCCTTTGGAAGAACACTCATTACTGCTAGCTTGTCTCTAGAGTGTTTTTGGAAGGCTGAGAACAGAAGAGAGGGTTGTGAGTCAGAAAACAAGAAGGGAGAGAAATTTGGGAAAGAAGAACAAAAATGCACAGGATGGCATAAAAGAGCAATCAGCAGACACAAACAGGTGGAGTAGTAAGCACAGGAAACATGGAAAAGAGGGATTTTTTTTTTTTTTTTTT
>NW_022900942.1:23799627-23843594 GCF_012274545.1 Fukomys damarensis | reverse complement strand
TGGTTGAATGCGTGTGTGTGTGTGTGTGTGTGTGTGTGTGTGTGTGTGTGTGTGTGTGTTGGGGGGGGTCAGTCCCAAAATAACATTTTCTGAAGGACTGGTGTTTTGTTTTGTTTTGCTGGGGATTGAATCCAGGGCCTCGCACATGCTAGGTAAGTGCTCTATCACTGAGCTACACCCCTAGCTCTAAGACTGGAGTTTGAAAATGTCATTGGGAAATTTCCTACACCTAGTTTTCTCTAAATATTATTAATCTAGATATTTTCATTGAAAATATTAATTTAAATTCACTGAATCCCAAGACTTATTTTTATATTTTAAAAAATGTTACTTGACAACTGTATCCATTTATGGGGTGCGGGGTGATGTTATAATACATGTATACATTGTGGAATCATTGAATAATGCTAATTAACCTACTTATCACCTCATATCCTTGTCCTTTCTTTGTGGTAAGAAAAATTTCAATCTACTCTCACAGCAGTTTTAAAATATCCAGTACATTAGTGTTAACTGTAACTACCCTGCTGTGCCATATATCAGTTGGATTTATTTCTCCTGTCCAGTTAAAACTATGTACCAGTTGACTAATGTCTCCCTTACCCCATCCACCCTGCCAGGCCCTGGTAACCAGTACACTCTCCACTTTTATGACTTCCAGGCATGATGCAGTACTTTCTGAGAGTCTCTTAGAAGACACTGAACTTCAGAAAATAATCTCAATAATAACTTGAAAAAAATATTAGTGTATTTTCTCTGATGTTTCCATGTTGAAAGAACTGTTCAGTTTGAGTTAGATTAATGACTATTTACTCCTGCCTCAGAAAGGATGTGTGTAATTCATCTTTTAGAAAAGGAAAGAGGAGATATTTTAAAAGGTAACCCCCAAATTAGCTCATACATAAATGTGTGGCCTTAGGGAATATGATGTGCATATTATTAATATTGAAGTAGATTACACAAAACACAATGAGGAGGGCAACTGGATGCTCCTCTTTTATTTCACTAACATATATATTACTGAGCCCCACCCTAGGTCTCAAATTATTTAAAATGTCTGTGGAAATATTGCTTTGGTGGTATAACGTAAGGAGATTCATCATATTGAACAATTCAGTTTGTCAACTTGTCTGGAAAAAAAGGTTTTAAATTTAACAGCTCCTGATGCTCATAATTCCTCTTCTCTGATCAGACATACTACTTTTCTCTTCCCTGAAGGTCATGAGAGATCAGAGAGCAAATTGTGGGCAAAGATGATCACAAAGTAGGTGCTAGGGATGGCATAGTTTAAACAGATGGATCACAGTTGACAGGACGCATTCATCTGACAGAAAAATCTAAAATATGAGAGTCAGAACTAAAGCCAGACATAACAGTCAAGTGTGAATTATAATCTGATGTCCTATTCCAGCTTTGAGCAGCATTTTTCTTTTCCATTGACTGAATGTGTGTGTGTGTCTGCGTGTGTAAAATTTTATATAATTTAAAAATTACCTGTGGCCCATGTCCAAATAAGAAAGCTAAATTCCCTATTGCAAATCAGAAGAATGTACAGTATCAGTTTTTGCTGCTTTCACTGTCAACTCTGTATCTCCACAACAGGATATTCAAATCCTATAGGCTCTTCTCTTGACATCCAGGAGGAAGAAGACAAGAGACAAAGTATGGGGAACAAATTCACTGGTTCTTAAATTCCAAAGAGATGAAATAGAAGAGGTTGCTTTTTTAAAAAGACACTTAAATTACAACTAAAGGCTATTAAGTGTTGACAGCCAGTCAGATCTGAGAAGTGGTTCTCAAAGTGTGATTCCTGTGTCAGCTGCAGCCAAGCCACAGCTGAGCAACATCACCTTGCAACCTGTTACAAATGTAAACCCTCAGGCTCTACCTTAGACTGCTTAGTCTGGTGGGCTTGCCAAAGAGAATACTACACATGTTGTTGTCAAAACATTAGAAATGATTATAAGTATTTTCTCACTGTTCTGGAGGCTGGAAGTCCAAGATCAAGGCACCATCAGGGTTGGTTTCTGGTGAGGCCTTTCTTGATGGTTTGTTGACAGCTTTTCACTGTGGCCTCATCTGGCCTTTGTTCTGTGTGTAAGGACAGAGAGAGAGAGAGAGAGAGATCTGGTGTCCCTTTCTCTTTTTATAAGGATACAATTCCTGCTGGATGAGGATCCCACACCTATGACCTCACTTAATTTAATAACCTCCTTAAAAGCCCTACCTTCAAGTAACTATGACTTTGGGGTTGTTATTGTTAGTGTCTAGATGTTCCCCCCCAAAGCCTCATGTGATCAACGCTTTTGCAGAGGTGACTGGATCTAGTGTGTGAAGCTGGAATTGATTCATGATGCAATGCTAGGCTCAAGGGCACTAGGATTAAGGGTGTGAGTGCTACTAGCCGTAGGTAGTCTGGATAAGATAAAAGGAGCAGAAAGACACTGTTAAATCCCCTTGTTACTTTTCTCATCTTCTTCCACCTTGAACTGTTGCCCCTCTACCTCCCTGCATCAGAGCCAGCCAATTATAGACTAAAACCTCTGTGAACTGTAAGCCAAATAAACCTTTTCCCCTTTAACTTTGAGTACCTGACATTTTATTTCAGCAACAGGAAAAATAAATAAGACAGGGGTTAATACTCCAACATATGAATTTGGGGGCACACAATACAGTCCATAGCGTCTATTGAATTAGAAGCACTGAGGGCGAGCCCAGATAAACCCACTTTAGCAAGCCCTCTATGCCACTCAGATGCATGCCAAAATTTCAGAATGTTGATTTAAAAATGACAGTTCTCATTTTGATGCCTTAGTTCTAATGATATGTGCATTTTTTCAACTGAAGGGTGCTCCCTCCTCTCATCAGGAATGATTTAAAAGTTGGCCAATAAAATCTGCCAAAATGATCAATTATGTTGACTTTTTTGTTACCAAGGCTGAGTGTTTTCATTAAGGAGTTTTGAAAGCACAAAAGTAATCCACACATAGTGAGAAGGAAAGGAGCCAAACCATTTAATGGGGCTAAAAAGGGCTTTTCTGCTGGGACAGCTGCCATTAGAGGGGTGACCTGCAGTGTCTGCACATTAAATATGGCCATTTCGTCCCTGGCCCAGCAATTGTGGGCCAGAGAAAGGGGCCTTTGCTCCTACTGGGTAAGCTTTTCTGGCAGCACTTTTGCTATAAGCGATTGCTTTCTGTTTAAGCAAGAGACTGAATAGCCCCTTTCAGTCTGTGGAGAACCAAACACAGGACAGAAGGAAACAAGGATGAAGGCAAAGATGAAGAAGGGGAGGAGGAGGAGGAAAAGGGAGAGGAGCAGGAAGATGAAGAGGAGGGGTGGTATAGAGAGGAAAAGAAGAAACCAGAAAAATCTTAAATTGATAAATGTGATCTTACAGTTGAGCAAGATAAATGGAGAAACAAACTAATAACACATCTGCTCTTGTGGTGAAGAGGCCAAGGTTGGGCGGGGGATTTAGCTCAGTGGTGCTGCCGCCTGTCTCACAAGCACAGGGTCCTGAGTTTGAACCCAATACAAAAAAAAAAAAAAAAAAAAAAGAGGCCAAGGTTGAGTCCCACAAAGAGCTACAAAGCCTGGTACTCCTCCATAGAGAACAACAGATACACAAATTAAAAGGACAAGATTTTAAGAGCAGTAAAAAAGGAAGCTGAGACACAATGCAACGTGAATTTGTAAAAAATAATTTCTTCAACTGGACAATGCAGAGATAAGTTTTTATCATGAATGGGTGTTTTATAAAATGCCATTTTTTGCATCTCTCTAGATGGTCTCTTTTTTCCTCCTTTAGTTAGTAGGCCAATTACATTGTTAACTTTTGTCTGGTAATTATGCAATTATGGAATAAATCCTACTTTGTTGTGATGTGTCATTCATTACATGTTGCTAGACTTGGCTAGCATTTTATTTATAGTGATTTCATGTATGTTCATAAGGAAATGGGTCTGTAATTTTCCTTTTTGTTGTTATTGAGTCTACAAAATTTTGATATCAAGATTGTACTTGCCTCATCAGGGATCTCACCACTCTAGAAGGCTGAAGCAGGAGGATCACAAATTTTTGAGCCCCACTTAGGCAACTTAATGACTTAGCAAGATCCTGTTTCAAAATTCAAAGGATGGGAGATGTAGTGAACACTAGATGCAATCCCCAGTAGATGCCCCAACCCTAGCTTACACTTGCCTCATAACATACATTAGGGAATGTCCTTGCTTTACATACTTTTTAGAAAAGATTGCTTTCATTTCTTCTCTAATAGTTGATAGAACTCACAAGCAAATCCACCAGAGTCTAATGTTTTCTTTGTGCTTATATTAATAACTGATTCAATTTTTTTAGTGTTCAGAAATATGGAGGTTTTCTATATCATCATTTCAACTTTGGTAAGATGTATGTTTCTAGGAATTTATTTACTTCATCTAAATATTCAAGTTTATTACATGTAAATAATTGTTTGTAATATTGTCTTATTTTAAAGCCTATTTGATAGGTAATGATGACCCATTGTTGGTTATATGTGCCTTCTCTCTTTTTATAATAGATCCATATTATAAGGGGATTTAAATTTTATGAGTCTTTGAGAATCAACTCTAGCTTTGCTGGCCTCCTTTACTATATATTTGCTTTCCGCTTTATTGGTAAAGATTTAGATCTACAATGATGGATAAGTTACTTTTTTTTTTTTGTACCAGGGATCCAACTCAGGACCTTCCTCTTGCAAGGCAGGTGGTGGAACCACTGAGCTAAATCCCCAGCTGGATAAGTTACTTTTTAAAGTTTGTCAAATATTACTTTGTATATAGAGTTTATTTGTATAGTATTCACATTTATCCTGGGTTCTGTTATTTATTATTTACATATCTTCTAGTTATTATTTACTATATCTTCTAGTGTCTCTTGAAAACAGCTTGCAATTGGATTTTTTTTCTTTTAAGTTCTATTTGATAATCTTTTTCTTTTAACTAAAACATTTAGGCCATTGTGTGTGTTAATAATTAAACTCTTTCTCATTATGTGCTTATCATTAATTCTGCCTCTCTTTTATATCTTTTTTTTTTTGCTCTTTCTTGCTTGTTTGTATTTATTTATTTATTATAGCAAAATGTAATGACATATTACAAGATCCCAATGATAAATGTAACTGTACTGTATACTTAAAAAGTACCAATAAATTCAATGAAAAAAATGTAATAACAAAATTTAGCGGTGACAATTAGAGTAGAGTATCATCCTGACTGACTTTGGGATTTGTTGAAAGAATTGGTGAGGCACTCTTCTAGATGTATCTTATAGGTGTGACTGGAGTTTATGTCTTGTTCGTCACTTCTTCCTTTCTCTTCTCTTCCTCTGCTTCCTGGCAGCCAGGAACCAAGCAGCTCTGCTCTGCCATGCCCCTCTGCCATGAGACTCTCATCTTGGAGACAGCCAACCTTGGGGACAGACTGAATTTCCTGAAATCATGAACCAAATTAAACTTCCTTTCATATTGTGCGTGTCAAGTATTGTATCTCAGCAAGAGGAAAGCTGACTAAGAGAGAAAAGAAGCTGTGACTGTTCCTGACCATGTGGTTTAGAAGCTTTGGGGCTCAAGACCAGGAGCTGATAGTAACGCAAATAGTAAAGTCTGAACTCAGGTTTCAGTTGCAAACAAGGATTTCATTGGCAATTAGACTAAAAGCCATGTATGTTACACTCCGGCAGAAAATTTGTCCACATCTTGCCTGTGCTCTGAGACTTTGAGGAAGCTGAGATTAAGGGTGGCGGACTAATTAATCTGATGGAAGAAACTTCAAAACAGGCCAACATTCAAACTGTGGCATAAATACTGCTGGCTGTTTTTAGCCAGATTTATAGAGAGAATTAGGGACAAAAATAGAACAGAAAAATTTGAAAAATCTTAAAAGTTGGCCAAAAAGGGGTTGGGATTTAGCTCAATGGCACTATGCCTGCCTGACAACCACAAGATCCTAAGTTTGAGTCCCAATTAAAAAAAAAAAAATTGTCCCAGAAGGAGCTATGTGTACAGTTGGGGTCAAAGGTGGTATGGCTGCTGAAGAAACTAGTGCCATTTAAAAGAAGCCAAATATTTTGTACAGGGACAAAGAGAAAGTTGCTTTGAGCTCATCTCAGAAACCAGCAAGACTCTACCAATGCAGGTTCAAGGGTGCAAAAGTGCAAACCTTTCATTTGAGAAGAGACCCTGGAACCCTTGCTCCAGAAGAGCCTTGTATGGAGTGGTTCCCTGGGATTCATTTCACTGTTCTCAATCATCCAAGTACTTAAATGACCACTGCTGCCATGCATGATTTAAGGGGGCCTGGCTACTGCTCTTGCTGACAGCAGATCTTGGTGTGGTCCACATAATACTGATACTGCCACCAAAAAAGATGCAAGAGTTTTGGGGTAAGAGAGGCTTCATTCAGATTTCAAAGAAAGGCCGAAGGGGCCAGGCAAGGAACATCTGAGAGGGCAGTGTACGAAGCTATGGGACTAAAGTCAAAGGTTTAGGAGTGTATCAGTTAGGGTTCACTAGAGGAATGGTTTTCATTATGTATACCTTCTTTCCCTCCAAATAAGACTTAACCAGAAAATAATCAGGCTTGAAAACTAAGACAAAAATGCCAGCCCCAATCACTTTGCCTTACCTACCATTACAGAGTAACCACCAAGCAAGAGAATAAGGAGGTATAGTCAGTCTTCTGCATGCCACTCACCGTCACCATGGTAATGCTCAGTGCTTATTTTCTGGTTAGGTCTTATTTTCAGGGAAACTCAGCGTGATTATATAAAGGATTTACTAAGTAGGCTTACAATAGCTGTCTGTGGAATTGAGGCTGAATACAAAACGGCTGTCTATGCACTGGAGAGTTGGAGGATCCAATCAAAAGTCAAAGGTCTGATGCTCACTTCAGAGTTCAACGTTAGTCTGTGTCAAGGAAACAAAGGGTCTGCATTGTGAGGCTGAAAAGGTGGGTTGTGGACTCATAGCCTTGGAGCTCACATCAAGGCCTTTTCCTCTTCTTCCTTGGCACTGTTCCCCTGCTCTGTTTCCCAGCCACTATGAACTAAGCAGCATCATGCCCTTCTGCCATGATATTCCTAGCTTGGAGCCCTCCTGCCTTGGACTAAATTTTCTGAAATACTGAGCCAAATTAAATCCCTCCTTCTTTAAATTGTGGATGTCCAGAATGTGTCTCGGAAAAGCTGACTAGTATAGTACCGTATGGGCTTTAAGTACCTGCCAATGTTGTACATCCATTAACACTATCCATTTCCAGAATTTTCTTTCTTTCTTTTTTTTTTTTTTTTGGTACCAGGGATTGAACTCGGGTTCTTGCACTTGCAAGGAAGGCCACCAAACCGCTGAGCTAAATCCCTGGCCCACAGAATTTTCTTATCTCAAAGAGAAATTGTACCCATTGAATATTTTTTATTCTATTTTCTTTCCTATTTGGAAGCTGTACACTCATTATCTTAGCATTTACAGTTATATCTTTGATTTATTAAACTCTAATGCTAATTGGTACTCATATCCTGTTTCTATACAATATGAAAACCTTAAAATACTAACTGCTCTTAACCTTGTTTGCCTCTTGTGCTATTGTTCTTGCTCATGTTCATCATATATATATATGCATATATTAAAAAACCTATTAAATGTTATTATAAGTGTTTTAGATAGTCAATATTTATTTATTTTTGCCATATATTTGCCTGTTTACTACTTTTCATTCTGTCTTGAATTTCTGATTTATGATCTAGGTTAATATTTTAATATTTGAAAAATACTTATTAGTTCTTCTATTGATGTAATTTCTCTCATTTGTGTTTTCTTTTAAAATATCTGCCAGATGCTGGGTGTGGTGGCACATGCCTGTAATCCCAGCACTCAGGAGGCTGAGGCAGAAGGATCGCTGTGAGTTGGAGACCAGCCTGGGTACATAGTGAGTTCCAGGGAAGTCTCAACTATATAGTGAGACCCTGTTTCAAAATTAAATAAATAAATAATAAAAATATCTGCCAGGGCTGGGGATTTAGCGCAGAGGTTCTGCCACCTGCCTTGTTAAGTGCAAGGACCCAAGTTTGTTCCCTGGTACCAAAGAAAAAAAAAATCTGCTAGCCAGGCAAGGTGGAATATACTTGTAGTCCCAGCACTTGAGAGCCTGAGGCAGGAGATTCACAAGTTTGATGCTAGCCTGGGCTCCTAGAAGTTCAAGGCATGTCTGGAGTACAAAGCAAGATCTTGTATAAATAAATAAGTAAATCATACCTGCTATGGTTTTAATGAGTTAGCACTCATCCCACCCCAGTTTATGTCTTGGAATTTATTTATTTTTATTTTTATTTTTTGCCAAAATAATATTTTATTTTCAAAGTTATTTGAAAGGTACAAGTAAGGAAAGAGACCTAAGACTCAATGGATATAGATTCCAAATTCATAGTATTTCCAAACCCCACCCGCGGTCTTTGTCATGCCAAGAAATGCTTGCTTCGGTAATTCCCAGTTTCAGCTTCCTGAAAAAGAGAACTTTTCCCATAAGCCATCTTCTTTTTTTTTTTTTTTGGTTCCGGGGATCGAACTCAAGACCTTGCGCTTGCCACACAGGTACTATGCCACTGAGCTAAATCCCTGACCATCTTCATTTTTATTTTATTTATTTAATTATAAATAAAGAGCTTTAATTCAAGAGTAGGAAGTGGTGAGTGTTTACGTGCGCGAGGTGTAGTCTTGGGCAAGGCCCTGGTGTAGACGATAAGCTACTTAAAAGCTGTCTCCTAATGACAAAGCTGCCCCGTAGGAGCGTTTCCTGTGTGTCTGGCCCTGCACGCTGTGGGTGGTGCCCAGGGCAGTTGGCTGAGGAGATGGTTCTTTCTACTTGGGGTATAAATCCGACAGGTCCAGTGAGCACTGAGCACCAGAGATGGGCCTCTCCACAGCTACACAAAACAGGCTTCATTACTGAGTCCCCAAGCTGCTAATAATCTTGCAACTCAAAACTCGCAATGCCCGGCCTCCCGCTAGAGCCGAGCTGCATGCAGCAGCTCCTCCCGGCCTCGATGTTTAAAGGAGGCTCTGAAAATCTCTGAAGTTGTAACGTTGACAGCAATACCATAAATGACTAGAAAGTGGTTTTCATTTTCTTCCCGGTCGTTTAACTCCATCACAGATAATGCCACCAAGTGAATGTCATCTTGCTTGTCAAATTCGCCTTCCACATTGAGTGTGGTCGGAAAAGGACTTTATGGAGTTCAGGATCAAGGGGACTTCGGCTTGGGGGTCCGCTCCATCACAGAGTATCAGGCAGGTAGCCCCATTCCCCATGCGTCTCGGGACCACAATGTGACGAGTGGTGGCATCATCAGAACCCAGAATGGAGATGGAGCCATCCTTTGGGGAGGTCACTGCAAGCTCTCTTGGCTGAACATACAGAAGGCCCTGGGTCCCACTCGTTGAACAGACTGACCTCTGAGAAGTCTGGCTCTTTTCTCCAGAGAACCAGCTTCCCTGCAGCCCGTCCGGGAGCAGCGGCAAAACGAAGGAGGAAGCCGGGCAGGCCCTGGGAGGCCCCGCTGTCACCCTGACTTGGGCAGCCGTGTCCTGTGTCGTCCCTCCCCGCCTCTGATGCTCTATATCTTGGAATTTAATCCACAATGCAACAGTATTGAGATATGAGGTGATTGGGTCACGAGTATGATTAGATTAAGGATATCACGAGAGAGGGTTTTATTTAACGAGTAGGTTCTTTATGAAAGGAGTTGGCCCCTTCTATTTCCTACCTATCATGATGCCTTCCACTGTGTTGCAACACAGCAAAAGACCCTCACCAGATGCAGCCCCTCCGTCTGGAATTTCCAATCTGTGGTATTCTGTCACTGCAGCATAAAATACATAAAATCTTCATTGTCTACATATTATTTAATCTTAATTTTTATTAGTACATATTTGCAGTACACAATTACATGTGTCGGGGAGTTCATGCACGTACATAACTCATCTCAATTTTTTTCATCCCTTACCCCTCCCTTTCTTCCCAGATCCTTCCCAGTCTCAGTCCCCTTTCCATTTGCAAAATATTGCCTACATTTCAAAGAATATTTTTAGGGTGGGGGATTTAGCTCAGTGTTTCTGGGATCTGTCTTTCAAGCACAAGGGCTGGATTTTAATCCCTGGTACCAAAAAAAAAAAAAAAAAGGATATTTTTAGTAGGTAGGTATAGAACACTAGGTTGGAAATTATCTTTTTTCAACACATACAAAATAGCCCAGCTGGGCATGGTGGTGCACACCTGTAATCTCAGAACATGGGAGGCTGAGGCAGGAGGATCGCTGTGAGTTCAAGACCAGCGTGGGCTATATAGTGAGTTCCAGGTCAGTCTCAACTGCATAGTGAGACCTGTCTCAAAAAACCCAAAACGAAACAAAAAACCCCACAAAATAGCTCAGTATCTTCTGGAGTTTGTTTTTCCTACTGAAAAATATCTCTTATTTTATTTTGCATCTTTGGAATTAGTTTGTAATTTTCCCCACCGTTATCCTGCACCCAGCTGCTTTTAATACGCTCCTACTGCCTAGTTTCCTTGAGTTTTCTGCTTACAAGCATAGTTTTCTCTACGTATTTTTCAGTTTTTCTCCACATTTTGTTGGATTTTGTTCTCCCACGTAGAGGGTAGAGGGTCACGACTAGCCTTGCTGGCGGAAATTCCCTGATGCATAGAAATAATACAAACCCTGCCAGAAAGATGCTGATACAGTAACCTGCAAAATCTGGAGGAAAGAGCGACAGAGACGGAGTAAAACTAAAACTGAGCTACAATTTCAGTTTGCACAATTTTTACATCAAGCCCGAGTAATACATTTGTTGAATAGCACCATTATGTGGATTCAAGTCTATCTGAAGAAGCAAAGCAACAAATAAAACCAGGCATTAACCTTAACACCGCTCATATTTGGTGGTTTCCAAGGACTATCTCTATCCTCATCAATCTCAGTGTGTCCCTGTGAGGAAAAAAGGGAGACTGAGGAGGTCATATCCACTCAGACAAGTCCCCAATAGCCACTCCCTTCCATACATGTCTCCTAAATCTTTTTTTTTTTTTTTTTTTTTTTTTTTTGTGGTACTGGGGATCGAACTCAGGACCTTGCTTTCATGTGGCAGGTGGTCCTAAATCTGTTTTGCAGAACTGGTCAGTGTTCTGTACTTTTACCTTTGAACTCAGGACCAGTGTTCTTGGACCTGGGCTTAAAACATTTTTATTTCTTTCCTCACCTCCAATAACTTGGAAGTGAGATTATGTTTCATTTTTTATGTTTCTTTGTTTGTTTTTTGAGATAGAGTTGTGGGGTTTTTTTGTTTGTTTAAAGGTGGTGTTTTACTAGGTAGCTCTGGCTGGCCTTGAACTCATGGTGATCCTCCTGCTTCAGTCAGGTGTATTTAACTGTATAATTTCCTAACATGACCAAAAGTTATTCAGTATTTTCATCATCTTCTTAATTGCAGCAAGAAGTTTAGCACATTTTACCACTTAGTATACATTTTCATCATGTAATCATGACACAGTGCTATGCTTTAGATCTAAAATGTACCCCCAAAAGTCTTACATGTTCAGAGGGAGAGCTTTGGGAAATTGATTAGATCATGAGATCATGGCTGAACATAACTGTTAGGAGTTGGGACCTGGTTAAAGAAAGCTGCTCATCGGGGGTATGGCCTGAGGGGTATATTTCTCTATGTCTCTCTCTGTCTCTGCCCCCCTCTCCCCACCACTCTCTCCCTCCTGCCCCGCTTCCTTGCAGCCATGGATTCAACAGTCTTCTTCTACCACACCCTTCCAAGTCATTCCTGCCTTGGAGCCAGCTCATCGTGCACGGACTAAACCTTTCGAAATCATAAGCTAAAATAAACCTCTCCTCCTTTAAGTGGTATTTTGTCCTAGAGAGTGATTAATACATCTAGCCTTATAGTTTTATGTGTTTTTTTAATGTTTAAATTTTAAATAAAAGTTCAATTTTATGACACATTTGACAAGTTTTCAACTTCCCATTTTTTCTTTTCTTTTCTTTTTTTTTTTGTACCGGGGATTGAATTTGGATCCTTGCAGTTGCGAGGCAAACAGCAGAACCACTGAGCTAAATCCCTGGCTCCTCATTATTTCTTTTATCCCACCTTCTCCTGAGGCTTCTTATTTCTTCTTGTTGGGTACAATTTTAGTGGTTATTTTCTTGAGGAATTATAGGTAGGAAGTTGTAAATTTACAGTGTCAGAAAAATGTCTTTATTTGATGCTTACTCATAGAAGATAGTTTGTCTGGCATAAATTACCCAACAGCAAGTATTTTTCCTCAACACTTTGCTTCTGAGGTTTATTGGGCTAATGAGAAGTCAGGGGTCAGCCTGAGTCATGTTCTCTTAGCTACTCTGTCTTCTGTCACTGAGAACATTTAAGATTTATGTTTTTTGTTTGTTTGTTTGTTTGTTTGTTTTGGTACTGGGGATTGAACTCAGGATCTTGCACTTGTGAGGCAGGTGCCACTGAGCTAAATCTCTGGCCCTATGTGTACTCTTGATCCGCCAGGATTTCACAGGTTAGAAGTTATCCTCTGTCACAGTGATTAGAATGCACTTTGAAGTATTCCTAGTTTTATTCAGAGTTCTTCTACCTACTTTCTTGTTTCCCTAGGAAAGTGTCCTTATAGTTACTTTCTTGTTCCTCTAGGAAAGGTATTCTGTACCCTTCTTCTGTAAAGGGTGAGATAGCAAGTATTTTAGGCTTTGCAGGCCACATGCTTTCTCTATCACTATTGTTCTTTTTTCTTTCATATTTTAAAACAATTTTTAAGTTAAAAACAAACATTTTTAGCTCACAAGCTGTAGAAAAGTTTTCTGACTCCCACTCTCAAGTTCTAGGCATTATTTCCCAGTCTTGAGCACATAGTGTTTCTAGGATTCATTCCTTCCCAGTCAACCAGGTTTTATTTCAAATCACACACACACACACACACACACACACACACACACACACACAACATACACACACATGCACGGTACATACAGCATCTCTGCAATGCTACAAACCACATCATGCTTCACAGGACATAGATGAAATCACTGGCAACCCAGGATACCTGCAGAAATGTAACCCTGCACCTAGATTGCAGTTCTGGAAGTGCCGCAGGAGCCAGTTCAGTCAGTGGAGACAGCCTCAGCGTGTTGCAGTGTTTCCCATATACATACATTTGACACAGAATTCCACAAAATAGTACCCATATTTACTTCATACAATGCACTCTGATGATTTTATCCTCTATTCTGTTTTACTTTGTTATTTTTGAAATGCTGCTGGGCAGGATTTAGCTCCGTCATTCCGGCACCTGCCTTGAAAGTGCAAAGCCCAAGTTCCATCCCCGGTACCAAAAAAAAATTTAAAGATTAAAAAAAAATGCTACTACTCACCAAATTGCCTTTATGATTGTTTTAGTCTATTCAGCCTGATGTAACAGAAAACTGTAGAGTGGATGGCTTGTAAACAATAGACATTTATTTTTCACAGTTCTAGAGACTACAAGTCCCAGATCAAGATGCTGTTGGTCAGTGCCTGATACAACCCTGTTCTTGGTTCAGACAACTGTCTCTGACTTTGTTGTCACATGAAAAGAGGGGAAGAAAGCTCTCTTTAATCTCTTTTATAATGGCCCATATTCCGTTCACGAACTAATCACCTCCCGATTGCCCCACATCCAAATACCATCACATTGGGAATTAGATTTCAACATACAAATTTGAAGAGTGGACTATTCAATATAAATACTCGATCTATAGGAATGGCCCACTAATTAGCTGTGGGCTTCAATTTGTAAAACACTAATCTGTGATACTATTTTTATATGTATTTATTTAGGTATCAGGGATCGAACTCAGGAACTGAGTGACATTATTTTTAGAACACTGGCTGTTAGTATAGTTTTGTGTTGGCCTGGGGCTGTAATCATCATTTATAACTTTGTTTCATTGGAAAAATGTATTTTCAAACAACATTCATTGGACTCTAATTTGGGAAATTCAATCCATCTGTACACTCCTGCCTGCCAAGGACTAAGTCAGGAGCATTTTTATATTAGAAGTTCATTTAGGCCAGAACACAGAAAAGCTGACAACCAGCTTTCCTAAAGTAATTCCAATAAACTTGTCTGCTTGGGAATAGAGATTATTGGGAAGTAGTCAACCTTAGCATTTATGCAACTCTTCCCTTTGCAGAAGGACTTAATTTGGACTTCAGACAGCACAGAGGTAATTCATTTTACCCATAACACATGGGTTGGAAGCTATATGTTTGTTATAAAATATAATTCTGCAGTTACCTGAGGTTTTCCTCAAATCCACCTCTTTTTACTGCTACAATTCCACTGTGTCATAGGCAAGGCCTTGCCCATCTCAACTGGTCCTTTTGAGGAACTATTTCCCCAGGTCCCCAAGCTTTATCACAGCTACCTTCTGGAACTTTCAAAGTATCATTAGGGGTAAAAGAGCCTGGTTTTATTCTTAGGAGTTCCCAAACATTTCTAATCGATTTTATGAGTGTTTGAACAACAGTCTAACCCAATCAACTTTAAACCATGTGTGTATGAGTAGTTATCCTTGGCTCATTTTAGAGATTTATAAATTGATCATTTTTGGTATGGTAAGTACATGCCTATAATCCCAGCACTTGAGAGGCTGAGGCAGGAGGAGCAAGAGTCCAAGGTTAGCCTCAGTTACAGTCTCCTCTCACTGGTACAAGCATCATGACTTTGAACTTGTGAAAAAATATGATAAACCTAAAACACCCTATTGAAACAAATTATTGCTATTCAAAGTTTTAAAACCCATTTATGGAAGGTCTTAATATAATTATCAAAATAAAAGCCCTTGACTCAGGGTTGTATAGTACATTAATTAATAGTGAAGGCTTTGGAGTTAGACTGTCTGGATTTAAATCCCAGATCTAGCTCACTGCGATGACTCTGAAGACTGGAGGGAGTGAGACTTGGACAAATCCGGAAGAAATGCATTCCAAATGGGAAGAACAGGAAGTGCAAGGAAAGCAAGGCAGGGATAAGCTAGAAGTGTTTGAGGAAAAGTCCTCTTCTTCAATGGCAGAGAAGGCAAAAATACAGTAAATAATTTAATCTAGCCTATAAAAAGGGGGGGTTGGACTTTGCCATTGACCTCTGAGAAGCCATCTCGAAGTCCTTGGAATGTCATGCCTGACAGTACTGGATTTTTCTTTTCTTTTCTTTTCTTTTTTTTGCCTAGGGTCTTGGGTCAGGAAGACCCTAAGGTGGGTGAGGTGTAGAAGAGTTTTGGGCCATGTCACCCTAGCTTGACCACCCGAAAGGATAGAAACATCAGCCAATGGGCAGTCCACTGTGCCTTCATGGCAAAGCCACAGTAAAACTCTACACACAAAGGCCTGGTGGGCATCCATAACTGCCAATACTCCATGCATGCTGTCACACATCAGGAGGGTAACACTGTCTGGATTCCATCAGAAAAGGAGCACTGGAAGCTCCGTGTTGGCATTCTTCTAGCTTCTGTCCTATTTGTCTCTTCTTTTGGCTGATTTTAATTGGTATCTTTTCCGTGTAATATATTGTAATGGTGAGTAGAATAGCTTTCAGTGAGTTTTGTGAATCCTTTCAGCAAATCATCAAAGCTGAAGATGGTTGGGGGGACTTTCAGACCTTGCAGTCGATATGAAAGTGATGCTGCTCTGATGTGCACTGTGTCCCCTTTATCAGTACAGCTGGCAAAACAGTTGCAGAGAGGTAACAGGGAACTAGGTCGTGCAAGGGCCTTATAAGGCATAGCGAAGATTTTGGCTATAATTCTGAGAGATGATAAGCCATTTGAGGGATTTAGATAAAGGAAGGGTTTGAGACAACTTAGGTACTAGCAGGTCAGTCTCTCTATGTTGAAAAGGGATTGGATATAATCAAAAAGTGAATGAAGGGGACTGAAGCAAGAAGCTATTTAGGAGGCGACTGCAGCAATCATAGGAAGAGATGCTGGTGGCTGGGAGCCAGAGGGAAAGAGTAACAGATGTAAGAACTTAAATGCTTTATGTAGAAGTAGACACGGGAAGTTTTCAGATACAGGGGTTATGGCCATGTCGTTGTTCAAAGGTCAAAAACTGAGAAGGAACCAGTGATGAAATTTGTGTTTGTTTCCTGAGATCAACTGTCTTGTAGCATTAGAGATTAAAATACCAAAGTTAAAGTACCAAAGTACCAAAATTAGCCGGGCGTGGTGGTGCACACCTGTCATCCCAGCACATGGGAAGCTGAGGCAGGAGGATCACTGGGAGTTGGAGACCTGCCTGGGCTACATAGTGAGTTCCAGGTCAGTCTCAACTACGTAGTGAGACCCTGTCTCAAAAACCAAAAACCAAACCAAGCAAAAAATAAATAAATAAAATAGTACCAAAATTGGAAAGGGATAAGTGAAAGAACAACATTATTGATAACTAAAGAAGTAATATATTACTTAAACATGTTCAAGTAGCCCCAAGAACTAAAAACAGGACCCATTGAAATTGGTAGATCTTAGGCAAATAGATTGGAATGGAGTGGAAAATGGATGGGAAGCAGTGGAGCTATATTGTTGCTTTTTATTTAATATCTTCAATATAACAACAGCAAAAAGCAAAACTCATGCACACTTAATTTTACTACAATAAATGGAAATTTAAAATTTCCCATGTAGAGAGAATGCATTTTCTGCAGTGATAGTGATAATGACATGATTTTGCATGATTTAAATGGCCCCAAATAAATTCAGTAGTACATATGGCCCCAAATGGAATTTTTGTTTGTTTGTTTTGGTACCAGGGATCAAACTCAGGACCTTGTACCTGTGAGGCAGGTGGCATAACCACTGACCTAAATCCCCAGATCCCAAATGAAATCTTCGTCTTTGAAATTTCACATTTCCCAGAAAAAGCTTTCCCAAATTTCTATTATGTTGTTGGGGAAATATTGTGCAAAGTAGTTCACACAATTCAGTTAACTCAATTCCAGAATAAGGTGAAAGGAAATCAGTAGTAGCCTAACTCATAAGAAGTCTGGCAGCTTCAACTTTTACTCTCTTGGCAATTTAAGCCTCCATAGAGAGACCTAGGCTCCCTGGGAGAGAGATGAGAGGTAGGGGAGGGAATGGAAGTCAGGGAAAGAGGGAAAAAGAAGGAGGAAAAGGGAAAGAGAGAGGAAGAGGGAGAAGGGAAGGTGGAAGGGTGAAAATTAGAGGGGAATGGGGACACAGAGGGAAAAAAGGAAAGCCTGGTCAAATTCCAACTGGAGCTAAAAATCCAAGTGAATCTGTATTAGTTTCCTATAAGAAAGCACCAAAAAATGGAGTGGCTTAAAATAACAAATATTTATTCTCTCACAGTTATAGGTTACAAGTCTGAAATCAAGGAATGTTAGCAAGGTTAGGTTAGTTCCCCGTGGGTGTCCTCAGGGGGGATTTATTTCTTGCCTCTTCCAGCTTCTAGTGGTTGCCAGCAACTCTCAGCATTCCCACAGCTATGTCACTCCAAACTCTTTCTCCATTGTCATGTGGTATTTTTCCTTGTGCATGTCTGCGTCTTCATCTCTTCTTATAAAGACACCAGTCAAATTAGATTAGGATCAATCCTAATCCAACATGGCTTCATCTTAACTAATTATATTTTTAAAGACTCTTTTCTGCTAAATACTACCATGTTCTGAGATTCTAGGTAAACACAGACTTTTCAAAGTCACTAGAAAGAAGCCGTCTTGAGCATTCTTGCCCCAGACAAACCCCCAGTCCCTTGTAGCTGCCAGGTAGACTGCAGACATGATGAGTAGGAAAACTGCCCACCTTGCAAAATCATACGCAAATTGGTTGTAATCTGAACTCACTGAATTTTGAGATGGTTTGTTACATAATAGAACTAGCCAAACAGTCCTTTTTAAACATTACAGAGGTGATTTGACCAATCATCAACTTGAATATAGTGCATTAATATGTAGCCAGGCTTGGCATACCTGTAATCTCAAGTACTTGGAAGGCTGAGGCAGGAGGATGGCAAGTTTGAGGCTAGCCTGGGCATCTTTGTAAGTTAGGGAGATCCTACCACAAAACTGAATAAAAAGAGGATGGAGGGGGTGAAGGGAGGTCAGAGGTATAGGGGAAAAAATGAGAACCAAGACCTGTCATGTAAAGGTACAAGATCCCAATGATGAATGTAACTGTATTGTATACCTAAAAGGTACTGACAGACTGAATGAGAGAAAAAAAAAAACTGAATAAGAATGATGAGAAGGAAGCTTGGTGCTAGAGTGCTTGCATAGCAGGCACAAAGACTTGGGTTAAATATCACTACTGTTTCTTTTAAAAGTTTTTAATATATAAATAAATTTTTGAGTAAAGGATTACACTGAAGTTTTTGCAAAAAGCTATTGTAACTTCCCCGCAAAGCCCTCTATATCATTTCGATAAATCATTTTCTTCACCAATGGATTTCTGAGGGGCAATTTCCTGTTTCAAATGAGAGTGCCCCTGAAATGGCTATGTAAGGCTGAGCAACATGGGAGGAATGTGAAATATTCTGAACCAGACAAGAAGGTTTTGCTTTCTGTGAAGGACAGTAGATTTCATTACATTAGTTTTAGCCTCTGGAAAACAAAAGAAAATGGGATGGGTTATTACTAACATCTTAGTCTGTAAAGAATAGGTTAACTGACCAAAGACATCAGGCAAAAAAAAGGACACCTGACCAGGTGTCCAATAATTCCACCTTCATCTCATGTATACAGATAAATTTAAATGCCATCTTTGAAAGCCTTGGAGCTAACAGGATGAAGAAAGTGGTATGCTGCCAATTTTCCATAACAACCTCCAAAATATATTCAGAACGAGAAGCAGTAAATATTAGTTTCTTGTGACATAGTGATATAGGATAATTCATCAAATAATGTATTATAAGGACAATGAATGTTTCAAGTAGGAAAGATTTATTGAGAAATAGCTCCCAAGAGACAAGAGGGGTCCTGAAAGTGGGTTGTCACCAAGGCCCTTTGTCAGGGGTAATTTAAACAGCAAAGTCATAATGTGAGTATGAGGTGGGAGGTTAGGGCATGGCAAAGTTGGCTGGGGTAGTAGGCATGACCTGTTAATTACAAGACCCGAGGCACATGTGCAGAACAGTTCCCAAAGCCCTGTACCTGGACTTCTCACAAGAACTCGAGTAAGTTTTCAATAGGATAGCCTAGACCTGACATCAGCGTGAGGTGTGGGGTTGCACCATCACCTACCTCTCAGGACCAATATATAGAACTTCTCATGGATTCCCTCTAAATTTGGACAATACAGAGGACACACCTGTTACAGTTGAGTGGGCCCCAAATAGACCAGGTTTGGGCTGGGGATTTAGCTCAGTGGTTCTGCTGCCTGCCTCGCAAGCACAAGGACCCGTGTTTGATCCCTGGTACAAAAAAAAGAAAGAAAAAAAGAAAATAGCCCAGCTTCTTGTGTTATGACAAGGAAAAAATTACCAAGCATTAAACTTGTAGTATGTAGTAAATAGCTAGTTATTAAAGGTCACAGAATAGTCGTAGGAACCAGGAGAAGGGCAAAAGGAAAGAGACTGAAGGAAAAATGGACTAGAATGCAAAGGGGGAAAAGGGCTCAAGTATGAAAGGGGAAAAAAGAGGCTTGATAACTCAGGCTTCCAGTATTTATACAGTGATCTTATAAATCCCCTGATCTACAGTGCCTCCCACTGTCTCTCTCTCTCTGATGTCAGCAATCTGCACAACCTCTTAAATTTAAACCCAGGTAATCATCAGAGTGGTCCTAAACTTAAACCTGGATGATCATTGGACTACTGTGGCATTTACAGTTGAAGGAGGGAGAGGGAGTGACTCAGCTCTCTTGTTTCTAACTGTGCTATCCCCCTCTGAGAGCACCAGAACCTGGAAATCTTTGAGGGGAGTCGAAGGAGGAAGATTTGTCTTCTACAGCTACTTCCAGATGAATAGAGGCTTTGTCCCTACCTATGAGGAGACCAAGGAACTCTCACTCTGAGTGATCTAGGAGTTTAAGGGAGCTGAGCCCCTCCTTCAAAGATGTATTGATGAATATATCTCTGATCTCAAATTATAGTCACCACCAGTAGTTTCATGGTATTTTAGATCTATTGAAAAGGGAAGTACATTCATCATTTAGGGACCAACACAGGCCCTTTGTTTCGGGTGTTGAGATCTAGTCCCCTCTGAAGTTGTACAGCACTGATGCTAGTGAGTATATCTGGTCTTGGAGAAAGGCAATACTTCCAGCAAGTTCATCCAGGTTGTCTGTCAAGCTCTTAGGTGGTGTGGACTTCATATGAATGATCACTGGAGTTTTGGCAGTTATCTAAGTAAGAATAAACCAATTTTACCAACAGATTAAGTCACATATGACCAAAGCATGAGCACTAGAATGGAAAGGCAGATTGGGGGAGGAGCCACGTCAGATACTGTTCTTAAGGGATTGGAATAACACTTGTATCTAGCTGGCTTCAAGACCTGTCTAAAGGTGTAGCTAGAAACTGGCAGCAGGGGACAGTGATTGGAGCCCCCCTTTTATGATTAGGCTATACTGCTATTACTTTTATGTGTCTGCTTATACTTCCCCAATGGGTACTCAAGACCAGGTTAAAGTGAGACCTGTATCAATCAAAATTTACTTCTTGCTATCTATCAAAGTCAGTTAAGTCTCCTCAGGCATATCTTTTGGAACCATGTAGAGAGTCTCTGACCTCCTCTGTCAGGGTCAGCCACCAGAATGAGTCACAGTCTTGCTTGACCATGTGACTTCCTATGACAGCATGGAACACTTTCTCTCTTTGGTGATGTACCCTTCTGGCACACTGTGTATTGGTTCACTCCTGTTCTCTGGGGTCCAACAATCTCTTTGCTCAGGACAAAGTTGTAAGATCCTGTAGTTGTAGGATTCCCTCATGCCCTGGGTATTTGTTGACCTTGGAGGGCCAGGACCAAAATATTTTCTACCTTTTAAACCCAATTACCTTTTAACTTTGGTCTTCTAGCTTTAGTTGTTGAGCAGCAAGAAGATCAGTTGCACTAGTATTGAAGTAAGAGAAGTTGAGTTTAACTATTATAATCTTATCTATTTATTGACCACTTTGAAATATAACATATTGCCAAAGGACTATTTTCTTACAAATCATGGTTGTTTTAGAAGTTGAACCTTGAAGAATGCTAACAGATACAATGATAAGGATTTACAATAAAACTTGAGATCAAAAGCCACACATACTATTTTAGCATGCCAACCATGATGACATTATCCTTAAATGTCCACCTTAGTATAGAATAGCCATTTTAGTCATCTTTTTCTGGTCACAAGACACTAACAAAGAAACCCTCATATAATGTTCTATCCATCAATAGGATGCCATCAAAGAAGAATGTACCTGCCTCTACATGTACTTTAGAGGTTTACAATATCTAGCTTCTATATTTTAGTGTGTGGCATTGTCTGGACTGCTCAGTGTATAACATACATGACATATACAGCATACATAAAATACATATCACATAAGCTTTTTTATTGTTATTTGGCAGGTGGTCTTGTGCTGGCTTGACATACTCTTCTTATCACAAGTAGCTGGAACACAAGTAAGAGAAGTCTGAGTCTAAAAGAAAAGTTTATCACCATGAATACCTGTAGTTTTACATATTTGAAAGGAAGACATGAAAATACTCAGTACACCATGAAATTAGTAATAATGAGTGTCCCAGCTATAGGGAAACTTTTGTCTCTTAATTTAGTTTTGTACCAAGAGCATCTTTTAATAAAAAACCTTATTGTTCTATCCACATAAAACTTAACCTTTTGATGATAATCAATGTAAAATATTACAATAATATGTTACAATGTTTGGGAGGCACATCTCTCATAAGGTATGGAAATCATTGAGGTCCCATGAGGGGATAAAGATTGGAATAAATATTTCTAGGCAGTCGCTCCTTTTATTCATCAAGGGGAGTCTTGCCCATCAATTTTCTCAAGCCCAACAGGTCCCCTTTTAATTATCTTAACAGAATGTCTTTTGTTCTTAGAGGACAAGTGAGAACCAGGTCATAACAATTAACTCATTATCTTTGACCAATAAAAGACTCCCAAGTTATTGTACATAGACAACAATAGGCACTACATTGTAAAATCAGTCTTGACATTATTTGATTAGTTGGAAGCATGTCCTTAACTTTAACGACACTTATTTTACTAATAAGCCAACTTAAGTTGTAGATATAAATGTTTTAAAATCCCAAAAAACAAAAAGAAAAAAATTGTTGATCTCAAACAAAACAGCTCTAGTTGTTGCAAACAGTTACAAATTAAACAGATAGACAGGTACACATGAGACAACTGTTAATAGACCAGAACACAAGCAAGATGTTTTTGGCCATGGCCTTTTTTATGAATCAGGCACAACTATTATTTTAGCAACTATAGTAAAATAAGACAGTATTAAGACTAAAATATGGCAAACTATTTTATCCATCTGATTCACCAAAATGGTTGTTTTTTTCTTTCCTGAAAAGGAACTTGTGGGTCTCTGTTGATTCACAGGTATATGAAGATCATGGTCCTTCTTCATCTTTTGATGTCTCAGGTGACTTGAGTTTTACCCTGAAGAGGTGAATGCAACTATTTCCTATATCTTTTATTTATTTATTTATTTATTTATTTATTTATTTATTGTTTGGTAACGGGGATCAAACTTGGGACCTTGTGCTTCTGAGGGAGATGGTGGAACCACTGAACTAAATCCCCAGCCCTATTTCTAAATCTTAATGACAAAATAAATGGTTAATAGGCTTGTAAGATTTTATACTACTATATATTTTCCTGATAGTTCAGCCACGAGCTAGGTCTTGAGCATCCCTGAGGCTGAATTAAGGAACTTAACCAATCCCTTTAAAATAAGTAAACAGATTCACCGACTCCTATCATAGAAAAAGAATTGTCAGAATGTACCAGTAAAAGAGGCAGGGAAAATATTTAGTAGTGGTAGATGCAGGTCACACTCAAGAGTGGAGTGGAGATGCTCGTAGAAATGAGGTAAAATACATTGAGAACTGGGGATCCTTTATGTGTTTTGGGTGGTAGGAATCTGTGGAATCTGATAATCTATGGTCTTAGTTTTAGACTTAGTCTCAGTGTGAGGGAGAATACAGCCCACCCCTTGTGAGATAATGGGAAAAATCCCAAAAGGGCAGTCCATTCATAGATGAAAGTGAACCATTTGCAAGTAAGAGGGAATATGAGACCCATTTGTAATTGCAAGGGATTTTCCCAGGTTTGCTGTTTTAGGGAAAGAAAAAAGTAAACAAACCTGGATTATGTTCTGAAACTGCAGTTTTTCTTTAAAGTACAATTTTTGAAACTTTGATATCTTTGTTTTCTTCCCTTATCCAGTTCTTGTTTATCCTCTACTTCATAATGGTTTCTGAACACTGAATAAGCTTCATCAACCAATTGTCTTATTTCAGTTTGTGGGCCCAATTGGAGTTTTTGGAGCTTTTCCCTAATATCTGGAGCTAATAAAATACTGCCTTAGGACAATCTGACCTTCTTCAGACTCAAAGTCCAAATTGGCGTATTTACAGAGGGCCTCTTCAAGCAGAAGCGGAAAAGAAACTGGATTCTCACTGGGGCCCTGACTAATAGACCTGAGCTTATTGGTAGTTCACAGGTTTGGGCATCCCTTGTCACATACCAGCTATGTTATAATTTCATTCAAGTCCTTCCTGAGATCCAAATGATACCACAGTTGGTTAATTATCAAAGGGTAAAGATACAAATACTTCATCATTGGTCTACTTTTCATCCTTAATAATCCTTTTCCCTTCTACTATTATGCATTAAGAAATATTGGACATCTTACCAGGTCAGATTATTGCATCTTTTATAATCCTTTTCCTTTCTACTGTTGTGCAATAAGGAATGAGAATGAAATGGACATCTTGCCAGATCAGATCAAGAGCCATCATTAGGGTTTGGAAACTGTCAGCAAACTTTTCAGGATCATCAGAATCTACCCAGGTTTTCCTTGCATTGTTGAAATCTGTGACTAAAAAAGGAACTGGAACATGGACTATACCATCAGTGCCTGCCACTTCTCAAAGGGGTAGAGCAGTAGTGGTCTTAGATGTTGGGTTCCTTGACTCTAGAGCCCTCTGGTAAGTAGACCCAGACGTAGCATGAAGTGGACTGTGGAGATAGCCTGACTAAGCAGGTTGCTGAGGAGGTAGTGTATGGAAAGGAGGAGTGACAGGAGTGAGACCTCTACAGAATCAGCTCTTGAATGATGATGACTTCTAGGGTACAGATCAGGCCTCTGGAAGAGAGCCATAAAGGCTTGAATATAAGGCATTTCTGACCATTTGTCTTGCTTCTTACAGAAGAGATATAATTGAAATGTGGCATTATATTTCAGGCTGTCAAGGGGTGGCTGTGTGACATTTTCCCAGGTGAATATACAGGCCAGTTGTAATTAGTCAGGGATATAAGATGATCTCTTTCAAGGGTCTAGTTTGGGACTTGTCCCAGTGGTTAAGAAGACATCTGAGTGGGGCCTCAGAAGAAATGGATGAAGTTGTTTCCATCTGTAGATAAGAGAAGCAAAAAATCTAGGTTTAGCCTCACAGCAATTTAACCTGGTCAGCCTTTACTTCCTTCCAGGGGTTTAACTTGGCAGATCATTTCCTTCCAGGATTTGAGCCTAGTAAGGTTGAATTTCCCTCCAAGGGCTGAACATGGTACAGCTGAATTTCCTTTTTCCAGGTTTTATTACCTGGATAGGCTGAATTCCTTTGGACCAGAAGTCTCCCGCCCTAAGAGCACATGTGCTACTTCCTTGAACCCACTGGATTTCTCCTATCAACACAACTCATCTTCTGGTTGAAGAGTCCATAAGTGGGATATCTTACTGGCTGAATTCCCTTCTCCAATTAAAAAGTAATGAGACCAACCCCTAGAGAAAATTCTACTCACTAGATTAAGCCATAAAATATGCACATGTGGTGACAGAATCTCAAAATAAAAGTTAGGCACTATACCCTTTTAGATCGTAGTATAAACTTAAAGGCACAGTTACCACCATGAAAGCAAAATGGAGTTAAAAAGGAGAGCAAACCAGTATCAGCAAGCTACCCCAGTATGGAGAGCATTGTAAAGGAACGCGACATGAGCACAGCCATACTGACCTGTGATTCACCCGAGCAGAGTGGACGTGCTGTCGCTCATAACAACGGGCTAGTTCAACTGGTGGTCTGACCTGTTGCCTAGCAAATGTAACCCATAATAGTTGTTATTGTACTTACGGTTTCCTTCCGGATGTGTGGGCAGTACTCTCTTGCAGCCACGCAGCAGGAGAGTATAAAAGGAGAGGTTCGGTAATAAAGCAGTGCAGTAGTGCCTTGAGAAGAAGAGTGCCTCCCGTCTCTCTGTCCTCGTCCTTTCAGGTTTAGGACCTGCTGGCAGGATCCTGACGTCGCAGCTCGTGACACCCGAGGAAGCAACAGCTCTCACAAGGTGGGCTTTAGGACCCAGAGGAGATGTGTCAGCTAGTCAGCTGCCTGCTGCCACCACCACGTACCACACCATCACCACCAGAGGCAGCTGGCCAGTGCAGGCAGAAACAGGCAGCAGGAAGACCTTGTACCGCTTAACCCTGTTTTCTTGAGTTATCCAGAACCAACACTAAACAAATGGAAAATTCTGATGTATGAAAACCTGAGGGGGCGAGGGGATCAGTCCACCTCTCTCCTCCCAGGAATCCATTTTTTGCCCAGAAAGGGAAAGAGAGGGGGTCTCTTCCACAGAGTGGGGAGTACCTTCCTTGCTAGCTGCATTGTCTGGTTGCTTGCTTCTGCTGAGGTCTCTAAAGGTGTCTAGGTTGCTGATGCCTTCCATGACTGGTGAGGCTTCTGGGCTGCTGAGGCCTCTAATGTCTGGAGAGGTCTCCTGAGGTTTAATAAAGTTTTCCTGGCTAGCTCGCCAGGTGTTACTATTGAGTGGGCCAAAAATAGTTCAGGTTCTTGGGTACAAGGAAAGAATTGCTAAGCATATACCTCACAGTACACAATAAGCAGCTACTTTTATTGAAGATCATGGATGGTAGCAGGAAGAAGGAAAAGGAGGGGCAAAGGGAAAGAGGGTAAAGGAAAACAGGACTTAAATGCAAAGGGGAAAAGGGCACAAGTGTGAAAGGGGAAAAAAGAGCCTTGATAAATCAGGCTTTCAGTATTTATAGGGTGATCCTATAAATCCTCTGATCCATGTGCCTCCCATTCTCTCCTCTCTCTCTGACGTCAGCAATCTGCACAACCTCTTAAGCTTAAACCCAGATAATCATTGCAGTAGCTCTAAGTTAAACCTGGATGATCATTAGGGTGGTGTGGCATTTATAGTCCAATGAAGGGGAGGTAGTGACTCAACTCCTTTGCTTCTAACTTTACTACACCGACATCATGAAGAGTTTGCTATCTTAACTTTCCATGATAGCCCACACTGCAGACATTGTGTATAGTTTTATTTTTGCTTTTGTTTTTTGGTACTGGGGATTGAACTCAGGATTTTATTTTTGTTTTTACCTTCTTTTTCTCTTCACTTGGCCCATGCTCACTCTGCAGAACCAATTTCTCTACTCTTCATTTTTAATTTCTCAAATAAACTTGACCACTGCTTTTTGCTTGTTTTGTTCAAGTCTTTATTGAATATGAAAAGAACCTGGAATCTAACTCCAGAGGGAGAGGCAAGCAACCCAGAACCTGGTACCATTTAGTGGACAAGCCACTTTTAGAAGCAAACTACCTGATACAGTAAACTAACACATGACCAAAACCAATAGAGCAGGCAAAAATGAAGTAACAAGTGAGTTTTTATTTTCAGGTTGGGTGCAGGCAGGTCAAAGGCTAAAAGACTGTTGACCCTGGGGTGTTGGCTTGACCCTGGGGTGTTGGGCAAGGGGAAACTTTATAGCAGAGTTTGAATAGAGGAGGGTTACTGCCAGGAGGACTGGAAAATTTTTGTCTTGGTGTGGAGGAGATCTTGTAGTCTCTGGGGTATCTGGTCCGGCAGATGTTGCCATGGGGGTGGTTGCTGTTTATCTCCGACCCATGTCTTTGCTTCCTGTTATCTTTTGTGTTGTGAGTAACAACATTGTCCGGGAAGTTTTTCTCTTTTGTCTGGGTGGGGGTCTGACACCTTGTAACAAATACAATGTGGGTCAAACAATATTATCAACCTATAGCATTATAAGTAAAGCCACATGACTAATATTGATCTAATAGAGAAAACCAATCACATAGCAAAGGTACATGAAAAGAACAAAGGCATTCTGGGGAAGGATGGGTCTGGATATCCTAGCTGCCCACCTAGACAACTGACGCCTGTCTGGACTTCCTGGGCCTGTTGTGCCCAAGTCTCGAAATCCCCAAGAAGATCACCAGGAGACTCTTCTGATGTAAATGCACGAGGAGTTTATTGCAAGCTGCAGCCTGGACCTCCAGTGTCACCCACACAGCGGCTTCAAACTGGAAGCCCAGATTTACCTATTCAGCCTAGTTTTATAGGGTTAGGGAGGCTTGAAATTCTCTCTATTCTATTGGCTTCTTTTTCTAACATTCTAAATCTATTGGATATTACCTGGGCCCTTGCAAATGCGGGAAGAGAATTACCTCAGGTCGGGGTGGGGGCCAGTTCAGAGGTCAGGGTGCTAAGGAATATGATGTGTTCTTCTTATCTGTATAGAAACTCCTGTTCTTTTTCCCCAAGGTTAGGATGGGTTTATGGCTGTCCTCCCACCCGCCTGCCTCTGTTCTTATCTTTACCAAGCAAACTAAGCAGAATTCTTGCTGTTTGAGTCCATCTAGGGTTCAGACCTGGCACCAGGTGGCTCCCAGCTCAAAATGGAGTCAGTTAGGCTAAGTGGGGGTCTTGGGCCAGAATTCTAGGGTCCTACAGGCCAGGTGGTGCAAATTATAGTATAATTTGAAGTTAGTGCATATTTAGGGAGGCGTGTAGTTATGGCTACTGCATCTTTATCTTCAGGCCTGGTCTTCAGATGTGCCTCCAGCCACAATTCTGATGGCTTTATTTTTTCTTATTATTTTTACTTAGCAAGTTGTCCTCTTTCATTCATGAATGGACCACAATTTTGGAATTTCCCATGTGAACAGACAGGCCATTATCTCACTATGAGTGGGCCAGCCTCTCCCACCTACTAGATAAAACTAAGACTATTATCAAATTCCACATAGTTCTACCATCCAAAACATTTAAAAGATCCCCAGTTCCCACCTGTAGTGTTTCTCATTTCTCTGAGCACCCAGAGTCTATTCTTAAGCAAATCCTGTATCTCTACTGTTGTTGAGTAGCCTGTTTCTAAAAAGTGGTTTAACAACTGGTTCAGGGTTGCTAGCCTCTCCTGCTAGAGTTGAATTCCAGGTTCTCCTCATCTCAAACAAGAACTGAATGAAATGAGCAAAAAGCAATGGCGAAGTTCTTTTGAGAAAGTAAAAGTGAAGAATGGGAGAGAAACTGGTAAATTGATGAAGAGGGTAAGAGCAAAGAGAAAAAGCACACACTGCATTGGGGAAACTCAATATGGGCTGTCGTGGAAAGTCACAATAGCACTGATTCCTCATGGCTGCCTTTCTTTTATACTATCTAAATCTCAAGGGAACCCAGGAGAACTTCTACATACAGGTCCTGAGAAGGGGATCCCATGCCTCAGGCTGACATCAGTTCTCAGCCAGCCTGTTGAAAACCTGCTCAAGTTCTCACAAGAAGTCCACATGCAGGGTTTTGGGAACTGTTCTGCACATGTGTCCAGGATCTTGCAATTAACAGGTCTTGCCTAATTCCCACACTCTAATCTCCTACCTTACTACCATTAATAAATCCTCATGTCTCTTCTATTGACACATCATGAAAATTCTTTTTCCGCCTTGAAAGTCAGTGAACCTGCAAACTTATTTTAAAAGGGTGCATTAGCTTCCTTATTTCAGCTTCAGGGACCCTCAGACCTGGCCTGATGACAATAGTAGACTCAAATTTAAGTCAAAAGCTAGAGATCCTTTCCTCTCACCAATCATACCATTATGTAAATTTCACATGCTATCTGAGGTTTCAGATACCTCATTTGGACAAGGAGGCTAATCATACCCTACTCTCTTCAAAAGGTCATTGTGCCAAGCAAATGAAATTATAAATGTGAAAGCACTTTGGCCAATTTAAAGTACATGACAAAGCTAGTTGTGGTGGTACATACCTGTTGTCTCAGCACTTGCAGGCAAGAGGTTTACCGTGAGTTCAAGGTCAACCTAGGCTACACAGTGAAAAAAAAAAAAAAAAAAAAAAAAAAAAAAAAAAAAAAAAGAGGAAGAAGGAAGAGGGAGGAAAAGATAAGGGTTCATTTTTTGTTATTTAGCATATTTAGCTTACAGTTAAGGTCATTCATTTGAAAAATGTTCTGACAGTGATTTTAAATATGGCTGATCAAAAAGGAATTGCCGTGACCTCTAATATGTAGAATCTAAACAAGATGGCACGAAATTAGATGAGGGACTATTATTAAACAAGAGGAAGTGAATAAGGGAGATGGAAAGAGAGGTATAAAGGAGAGTAATGAGGAGAATGGTGTGATCAAAATATATACATGTATGAAAATATCACATTGAAACCCAATATTTTGTAAATTAATAGGCACTAATAAAAACATTTTAAAACTGGAAGGAATTGCTAGAGAAGCTTGCAGAACAGTAAGCAAGGCAGCTGCCATCTCATTAACACAGCTTTGCGCTCTTGCACTTCTGACTTCCCATCTTTAACCCTGTCCAGAAGTTCTGGGACTTTTCCATGCAAGGTGTTTCCTCTAACTCCTCCCCTTAAGTATTAGTAATAATGATGATTATTTGCAGTAGGCCAATTTACAGTTGTCTTCCAGGAAAACCACCCTCCCTGAATCTCTGCACCAGATTCAGCTGTCACCTCCTATTTACGATCAAGTCAAACTCAAACTATTGCCAAGATGAAGCTGGTGTCCGGAGCATATGTTTGCTCCTTAGGGTCTTGACTATCAGCCAGTTTGGCATCTCAGGAGATCACAGAAAGACAGAAGACTGAATTTATGGTTCTATACTACCATAAAGTCTCTTGACATCTGAAGTTCCACGCAAACCTAGAAGATACCAATTAAATCCGGCTAACCAGGAACAAGACAACCTACCAAACCTACAAAATGTCATCCTTAAAAATATCTTCTAAAATTAATAATACTATTTTTCCATTTATAGATAAGAAAAATGAAGAGTAAAGATCTTCAGTGACTTGCCTAACACCAAGAGCTACCACAATAGAGCCAGAACATAACCCAGGTGGTCTGATGTGAGACATCAAGTGCTTGCTGTTGCACAATACTTTCCTTGGAACTCTGGTGTTACATTTAAAGAATTGATGTGGAAACTTACACCTTCCACTCAAATTTGGTTTGTTGGTGGTAGATGAGCTTACAAGCTGTGATATGCCTATATCTTTATGTGGAAATCTAGTTTTCCAGTTTCTCTTTTTTGCCTATGATATATATGGCCTCTTCTTCCTCTTTTTACTTCTCTAACCAAATTCATTCTATTAGTCCTACTGTATTTATTAATTATTTCTTTAGTGATAGTTACAATGAAAGTCTACATTCTTAAGTGTGACATTCAGGACTCTCCATGGGCTGGCCTTCTCATACTTTCCTATCTTATCTCAAAGCACTGGGTGAATATATTAAGAAGCACAATGTGGGGCCAGGGATTTTTCTCAGTGGCACTGCACTTGCCTTGCAAGCACAAGGTCCTAAGTTCGATCCCCAGTACAAAAAAACAAAACAAAACAAAAACAAAAAAACAAAAAAAACCACAATGTGTAGATCCTACATGTATGTATTTTCTTACTGTATACCTTTCCTGTAGAATGATGGTTACTGCCTAGGATAAATTCTTCTTATAATTCAAAAATTCTAATATAAATCAGGGCTGGGGATTTAGCTCAGTGGTTTGGTGGCCTGCCTTGCAAGCGCAAGGACCCGAGTTCAATCCCTGGTACCCCCCCAAAAAAAAATTCTAATATAAATCAAACAGTTACCTGGAATAATAACACCATAAGCCAATTAAAATATAAAGTCTATTGAATTTTGGTCCAAACTGCTAACCCAGTATGAAATACTGACTATCTCATCTGATTAATAGCAATGCATGGCTTTCCTTGTCAAATTGAGATGTAAAGTAGCTCTTGATAAATGTTTATTTATAATGATAAAATGTTTTAAATAATAACATGGGATGGGGAAGGTGTAGGTAATGAAATCTTTTTTTTTTTTTTTTTTTTTTTTTTTTTTTATGATCAAACTTGGGTCCTTGAGCTTTTAAGGCAGTTGGTGGAACCACTGAGCTAAATCCCTGTCCCTAAAATCACTTCTTGATGACAGTAGAAAGTTTAGGAAGCAACTGATGTACAATAGTATATTGTAACCTAACTCTTTCTTATTCATATTCTTTTTGTTTTTGGCATCTCACATAAACTCTTCCTCCATCGAGTCTTCTCTCATATTATTAGGAGAGAAGTAATGCCTCCTTGCTTTTTGATGCTACAACACGGTGCTATTATCTGTATCATTCCCATATAAATAGCAAAGAAGAAAATCATTAAAGACCAACTAACCTATGATGTACCATTATCTTGATTTCTTTTCTGTTTTCTTTCTTTCTGCTTTCTTTCTTTCTTTCTTTGATGCTGGAGATTAAACTCATGGCTTTGCTTATTCTAAGTGCATGCTCTGTCACTGAGCTACACCTCAGTCCCAACTAGATTTAAAAATGTGAAAACTTAAAAAAAAGTAGGTATCACTGTATTGATGAAATACAATGTCATAAGTAGTTTGTATTTCATTTCTTTTACTATATCTTTGAAAGCCATTTGTGTCTCATTTCTGTTTCCTTAGAATTTCATAGTGTGACTTATATACAATTAATATGTGTTCTCTATTGAATCTTTGATCTAGAACTGTCTTAAAGACTTGCAGAAATGGATGAAATTAAGAACCTTCATCTGTTCCTGTCTTTTGTATGTATTTATAGCTAATTCCCACCTATAAATTAGACAATGAAAAAGAAAGCATGGCATCCCAACAGACTCCATTTGTCAGAAGTAAACACTTAAAGTATTATTTGTTAGATTTCTATTGTGCCTTTTATTCATATAACATGGAGTACAGAAGAGAATTTCCCATTTGAAACCCTTGAACAATTTATTTTTGGAAATTGAGCCAAGCAGGGAAAAACATAGGAATATAGAGGGAGAAGCAAAAGCCAACTCAAAACTGAAATCTTTTGTCTTTGTCTGTGGAAGACACAGAAGTTTTAATGAACTAATGATTGTTTGTTTGTTTTGGTTTTTTGAGACAGGGTCTCACTATGAAGTTGAGGCTGACCTGGAACTCACTATGCAGCCCAGGCTCGTCTCAAACTCACAGTGATCCTCCTGCCTCAGCCTCACGAGTGCTGGGATCACAGGCCTGCACCACCACGCCTGGCTTAGTGAACTAATGATTGTTTGATTGTCTGGCTGGATGGAAGGCTGGTTAGATGCCTTAGTGAACTGCAGGTGGAATAATGCTGCATAACAAATAACAAGAGCTCAGTGCCATACACATCACATTTATTTAGTTCACATAGTTTGGCTGGGTATTCTGCTGATCATGGCTGGACCTACTCACATACATGCGTGTCAATAGAAGTCGGCTATTCTGGAACAGGATCACTGGGGCAGTTGGCCTGGAGCTTCTCTGCTCCACATGCCTTTCATCCTCCTTCTGGGACCAAAGACCAAACCTGAACATGTTATTCCTACAGCAATTTGCAGAGCACAGAAGGGCAAGTATCAAATGCCAGGATGTTTACAGCTATGGCGAAACTCAGAACTGCACAGTGCCATTTTTGCCTCGTCCTATTGGCTGAAGCAAACAATAGAGTTAAACTAAAGTCAAGAGGCAGGGGAAGAAATATACTCTGCCTCTTTAAGAAAGGACTTGCAAAGCCACATGGCCAAAAGCATAGTTACAGAAAGTGACGAAGAATTGGGGTTAGTCCCCAATTCTACCATGTATGTTAATACTGGCATCCTATGTATAAATATGTTTTGGAGTTGACAAAGGATATTCAGAAATGTTTTTCCTTTGATTTTCATAAGTAGATGAGAAAATCAGAGTGGATGATTACTCTTACTCTTCTAAAGAAAAAAAGGGAAACTTAGGAAGCTTATGAAACCTGCCCAAGATATATACTGTTAGGTAATTGAGATAAGTAATGGTGATTCAAACCCATACAGAAACAGTTCTTTGTGGATTACCACATACAGTTCCACTACAGCAGAGCATGTGTATGTCTCTAGGAAGGTGCTCTATGAATTCAGCACAATTCCTGATACTGGCTTTTGGGAAGAACCAGCCACACCTCAAATGTCTGGGACACTAGCTCTGGCTGGTTACTAGGCGAAATACACAAACACAAGTTACTGCTTGTTTTTAGATAAACATATTAATTTGTAAAGTGATTGGTCTGAGTACAAAGAATGATAAAAATCCAAATTGGAAGCAGCAGTGAAATGCAAACAGCATTACACACAGAAAAACTGCTCATGGATTTTCTGTCTTCAACAGATTGGAAAAAAAGACTAGTTTGAGGTGATGAACTGTAACATGTTGGAAGTAATTGGTTTAGTAAGGAAAAAGGTGTTAATTTAGAAATATCAATACTACTGTCCTCCTATTGGATTAATAGAGAAAAAGAATAAAGTCAGAGCTCCCCAATGACCTGATAATTTATTGTTTAATTTGCCTTTATTTTTGTTTCACAGACATGGTGCTGAGAATAATTGAGATTTTGCATTTCTATCAGAAACACTGTGCCTTGCTACCTACTCACTGTCATTTATATACAGACGGAGAAAGCTGGAAAGTCAAGACCACCTAATGAAGTGAGGATTGGGGGTAGAAACAAAAGAGCTAATTAGAAGTTTCCAATAACTTTCCCTTGATGATACCAGTATCTCTTGGTCAATTTATCCTTCAGTGGAAACCTTTCTTGAGTCCCCACCTCTCTTACCCAAGATTAGGACCCCAGTTACATAATCACAGAGCACCTGCCACTGCTCTTTTATAGCATGATGTCTATTTCAATTATTTGTGCCTGTGACTTTCACAATGCATGTTGTGTCTTACCCAGACAGACACCTCATGAGGAGAGGTCAATGTGTTTCTGACCCAGCTCTGTGCGCTTGAACCTAGAATAGTGTTTGTCTCGTTTGTAAGATGAAAGAGTGGTGCAATAGTAACCAAGGTTTACTATTTCTACCTCCCTGCAGTACATTCTCTGGGACGCAGAATGGAGAGGTGTATGAATAAGTGCAGGGAATTCCTTATTAACTGCTTCATCCACCTTCTCATGGCTTCTTTGCCAGCAAGACACATCCCTTTTCATCCTTTTTCCCCATCTCTCAACACTGTACCACAGATGTATTGCCCTTTTTTCAGCTCCAGAACATACTACAACCCCATCCACCCAGGCCTTCTGCTATGGATACCATCTTTTAAAACCTGCTCACATCCAGGCCTTCTTCTAGGGATACCATCTTTTAAAAAAAACTGCCCTCCCACATAATGACTCATCTCCCACCAAATCATCACCTCAGGGAAGTCTTTCCTGACTCCTCACAGCGTCTAGTCACAGACTCTCCAAGAATTGCTGTCTTTGGCAGCACAAATTACACTTGTTATCTTTGATTGTTTGTGTGATTATTGATTAGTGACTAAGTCTCTACTGGATTATAAACTGCAGGAAGGTAGAAACTGTGACAGTTTAGCTTTGTACAACTTTTGATTACCACTTAACACCCAGACCGGTACTGTGCCTAGCATTTGGTCAGAACTCAATAAATATTCACTGAATGAACCAACCAATGAATGAACCACATATGTATCTCATATCTCTGCTCATAGGAATGTGTAGCTATAGACAATAGAAGGGGTTCTAAAACTAACTTTCCATTGATGCATCAATAAATTTGAATTCAGATGATCTAGATTTTAACCAAAAAATAAATCCCCAATTATCCAGTTTCTTTGCAGAAAGCATGGCAAGAATTTTCACTTACCACAGACTACCCCTTAAAAGGACAAAAAATACCTGTCTCCTGAGAACTTTCTTCTTCCTATCAATCAATCATCAGGAAGCTTTTTATGCATTATCTAAGATATTTATCAGAGTTTATCACTCATTTAAAAAACTCCTTCTACGCCCACCCTGCCACATATGGCCACAGCTTGTTTGCAAAGAATGCTGATCATGCTTTCAAACAAAACTGCTCCCATGTGCTTGTGATTCATTTCTCCCTTCCTGCCTTTTGCTTCATTTGTTTTAGAATTGGAATTTAATTTTGAAATGGTGACAGGAAGTAACTGAGGAGAGGAAGAATTAGAAGAGGGGGACTACAGAGTTGGGGTGGGTGGTGACAGAAGTGACTTGACTTGCTGCTTGTTAAACCACAAAAGGGATCAAAGACTGTTAAATTGGAAAAAGCCCAAATTCTCACTTGATCCTTTCCTTCCAATTTAAAATAGGAAAATGGAAACAAGGTGTCCATTTCTGGAATGTATTATGGTCCATTATTTACACAATAACTGAACCCAACATAGTCAGTTGCTTACTAGCATGACCTTATGAAAAGTAGAAACATCCTATCTTTGGGGAATATTAATGAAGTCAAGGAACGAGCTGGGTGATATTTGCTACTGCCTTTTGCATCTCAAATATGACCTTTCAGTGGAGTAATTGTCACATAAAACTAGCATGCCACTCTTGGATAATGTACTCATTCAGCAAACGTTATTTGGTATTCACTATGTGTCAATTGCCCTTTCTAGGTTTAGGATACAGTGTGAAATAAAAGAAAGCAAACAAACGAACAAAACAGATAAACTTGTTCTCATGGAGCTTACATCCTAAAAAGTGAGGATAGACAAACAATTTAGAAATTTTGAAAAAGGGACGTCAGAAAATATAATTAACATATCCATTACCTCATATACTTATCTTTATGTATATGTAGTGAGAACATTTAAAATCACTGTCTTAGCAGTTTGCAAGTATACAATACATGGTTGTTACCTCTAGTCAACATATTATACAACAGATCTCCTGAGCTTATTCTTTGCCTAACATTTTGTACTTTTTGATGAACATCTCCCTATCCTCCCCACTCCTAAGCCCTGGTAACTACCATTCTATTCTGCTTTTACAGATGTGAATCTTCTAGATTCCATATATAGGTGAGATCACATGGTCTTCATCTTTCATGACTGGCTTTTTTTTGCTTAGCATACTGCCGTCCAGGTTCATCCATGTTGCCACAAATGATGGGAAATCCTCTAACAATCCACTTTATAACAACAGTAAATTTATTTATTTATTTAGGCAGCCTGGATTGAACTCAGGACCTGCGCTTGCAAGGCAGGTGTGGTGCCACTGAGCTACATCCCTGGCCCAACAAAGGTAAATTTGATACACAGGATGAAAATTCTGTTGTTCCCTAAATTGGTAGACTTTTAAAAAGTCTTTTAAAAGACTTTTAAAAGACTTCATAGATTTTAAAAACCTATGTATTACATAAATATATTAAGAATTGTAGTTTCCTTAAGTTCTATAATAATAAAGAAATTTTATATCACAGTAATTGAAATTTGAGATGCCATAAGACATTTTTATCTCAAATGAATTTCTTTATAAATCAACACTCTGCTTTTCTGCCAAGTTCACATTTCCTTCTAATGGAGGAATCTCCTTAAACATCCCTGAGTAGTAATTATGAAACCTTAACTTAAATTTTGCCCTTTATTTTTGCCATGGACAGAAATAAATATGTATCTTCATTTCACACATAAAGGAACATCAGTTAACACTATATTGCAAATAACAGAAAAATCAACTAAACAAGTTTCATTCTTTTCATAGAACACAGTCCAGAGGAAAGTCAACCAGTTGGTGTGTCCATAGTACCATGGACAACTGGGTCCTATTTGTAGCTCTCTGCTCTTCTATCTTGGACCATGACCTTCAGCCCCCTGACATCTGTGTCTATAGGCAGAGCTTCTGCAGTTCAGGCATGGTGAAGGGAAAGTGTAAAGAGCATGACCCACTGAGTTACCCTTAACAAAGAGCTTTACCAACAGTTCCATGCAGCAATGTGCTTTTACATCTTATTGGCCAGACTATGTCCCCTGGACACATCTAGCAACAAGGGTCAAAGTAATATTTTATCAGGCATATGGCCACCCTGAAAAACAAATTCATGTTCTATTAGCAAAAAGACAAAAATAATGAATTTGGGTCCAAAACCAATAATGTGTAAAACAGAAAAGCTAAAGAACTTGCTTTCTCTCTCTCTCTCTCTCTCTCTCTCTCTCTCTCTCTCTCTCTTGTGGTACCACAGATTGAACTTGGGACCTTACATTTGCAAGGCAGGTGTGGTGCCACTGAGCTAAATCCCTGGTCCAGAACTTGCTTTTTGTACTTGCTTTTATCACCAATTTTAGAGGTATGTACACCCATTAACTTTGCTACAGATATGTGAGTTGGCGATGGTAGTGGTTGTCTGAATTGTTTTTCGGGAACTTGGAAGTTGCTTTTGTCCAGCTTAATCTGATTGAAACCATCTATCCTTTCCTTGTGCCCCACAAGGTGACTTTTTGCTGTCAGAAGGACTTAAACCTCACCCTTGGATTTCATATGTGCCACCATTTTCTAAATATACACCCTATGAAGATCTTTGACTTTGATGCCATCCAGACCACCAATTTAAATCAGTTTTCCTTACCTCAAGTCTTCTTTCAATACACCTCAGACCACCCTGTTTCTTAATCCCATTAATACCCCTAAACCTTAACATTGGGAAGGTGGATTTGAGGCTTATCTTCTACCTCCACACTCTTTAGTCTCATGAATAAACTCTTTTGCAAAATTTGTCACTTTAGTGACTGGCATACTATACTGCACTAAAATGGGCCTGGTTTGGTAACATGCATACCATAGAAGTTTATCCCATTTTTCCATATTTATTCCTTCCTACCTTGAGAGAAGAGCAGTCAGAGACTTGGGCAAGAGCTGTTCCTAAGGGAGGCCTTCCCTGACCTACTTTTTAGATGAAATTCCCCTATATAACACACTTTGAATTCTAATTCTGGCCCAATATAAATTAACTGGAACTAGACTAGTCCTTATGCAATAAGCAACAATAACACTGGCCAAAATATATGAAGTTACAGTTTTCAGACACTGGGCAAAAGGCACCGTAAGATTGTCATCCTTATACTGCCTTATACGATGTGAGTCCTGTAATACCTTTTCTGACTCTAAGCACTTTCCAGATTGTGGCACCAGGAGGAAGCCAAACAGAGCAGAGTATTCCTACTGAGCCAGGAGACAGAAATTGGAATTTTGGGCTACTAAAACAGTTGGAATATGCAGGAAGGGTTCCATAGGGAAGGGAGCTGTGCAGGGGAGGAATTCCAGACATCTGCAGAGGAGTCTCCTTGAGGCTTTGGCTAAATACCAAGCTACTTATTCCCAGGGTAAGGCTCCCTATGGCTGATCAAGAACATTAGGGAGCTGAAAATGAAACTACTGGAAGCTGAAGAGGCATGGAGAGCTTAGAAGTGACCAGCTGGAGTGGAGAGTCAGTATCGACTCCTGGCAGTCAAGAGACCCTGGAAAGCCTACTTCAAACCTGTCCTGACAGGCTTTCAACCAACTCTGAAAACATCAAGGTGATTTGCAAGTCAGTAAACTGACGGAACAAAATTCATACTCTAGTAAAGAATCAACAAAATGCAGACATTCAACTATGTAAATATTCATAATGTGTAGTGTATAGTAAATAATCTCCAGATACTTGAAGAAGTAGCAAGATATGATCTATAAGCAGGAGAAAAAGAGTTGATTAAAAGATTTTGCAATAATAGAAATGATGGGATTCGCAGATAATGATTTTGAAAACAGCTTATTTTTTTAGTGGGAAAAATATTTGAACAGTTACTTTACCAAAGAAGATATTTGGACATTAGCATATGAGCACATTAGTCATTGGAGAAATACAAATTAAAGCCACAGTGAGATACTGCCATACATCTATTAGACTGTGTAAAATTTAAAAATATAAAACATACCAAATGTTGGCAAGGATGTGTAGTTAATTGAGACTCTCATATACATTGGTGGGAATACAGTCAGGCCATGTTGGTGCCTGGCTAAGACAGAAGGATCACCATCATTGTGAGGCCAGTTTAGGCTATCTAGTGAGTTCCAGGCCAGCCTGAACTCTAAAACAAGACCCTTCCCCTACACCCCCAAACAGACCTGGCTTTTGGTGGGAATAAAAGATGGTACCAGCTCTTTGAAATACAGCTGGAAATTTCTTTTTAAAAATAACATACATCTGCTAGGTGTGGTGCTGCACACTTGTAATTCCAGCCCTCAGGAGGTTGAGGCAGTAATATTGCCGTGAATCTGAGATCAGCCTGGGCTACATAGTGAATCCAAGGTCAACTTGAACTGTGTAGCAAGATCCTGTCTCAAACAAAAACAAATGAAAAAACCCCACATACATCTAGCTATTCTACTCATAGGTATTTACTCAAGAGAAAAGGAAATATAGATTCATAAAAAGACTTAGTGTAGAAGTGTTTATATCAACTTTACTTATAATAATCCCCAAATCTGAAAAAAACCCAGATGACCATTACTGACATTGTATTAGTTGTGACAGTTAAGGTAGATTGTTAACTTGATCGGCTTGGGAGCTGCCACCTAGCAGGTAAGTATAGTAGAATTCTGGGTGTGTCTGTTTAGAATAGGGTAATACGACCTTGGGTCCTATATCTAGTCCCAAATCCTTATCTCTCTGGCACTATTCCTCAGGTCTGCTTCTCAGCTCCCATGAACTTTCCTCTGCTAAGCCCCTCTGCCATGATACTTTAAAGCCAAATGACCATGGACTGAATCCCCTGAAGCTGTGAGCCATTAAACCTCTCTTCTTTTAAATTGTGGATGATGATATGGTGTCCCACCAATGAAAATCTGACGAATACAATTAGTCAACTTTCTGTTGTTGAGAAAAAACACCTGACATACACAATTTAAAGGAAAGGTTTATGTTGGCTCATGGTTTCAGATATTTCAGTCCATGGTTGGCTGGCTCCAGGGCAGAAACACCATGGCAGAAGAGTGAGGTGGAACAAACATGTGCAGCTTGTGGAAGTTAGGAAAAAGAGAACCACAGAGAAAAAAGAAGGGACCCAGGATAAAAAAACAGACAAACAAAATCCTCAAGGGCACACCTAACTTCCTCCAACCAGGCCCTGCCTCCTGACAGCACACTCATCTATGAACTCATCCTGGGCTAGTCAATTCATGAAGTTAGTGTCCCATATCTAATAACCTTCAAAAGCCTTACTTCTAAACACCTGAGCCCTTTGGAGACATTTTTTATCCAAGCCATACATTCTATCTGTGACCCCCAAAGGCTCATGTCTGTCTCATTATGCAAAATATATTCAGTTCATCTCTAAGAGTTGCGTCAAGCATTTCTCAAAAGTCTAAGACCAAAGTCACCTTCTTCCACAACATGGAGGTTCATGGTTTTAAAGGCATCAAGAGAGGCCCCTTGCAGTCTACCTTGATGGAGTCTAAGATAACACAACCTGGGGGAGCAAGTAACCAGTCCTAACTGCACTCAAGGGAGGAGGATTCAGCACAGAAATTATACCGTGGGGCAAGAATATTAGGGGCCATGTTAGATTCTGCCTGTTATATCAGGTAGAGCTAACTTAAAAGTCGTGATCAAACTTGAACATTTGCTTCTGTGATCTGAATTGTTTTAACCTCAACAAATAAATAAGTTGGAGAGTACTAATTTTCACTATATTCTCATAGACACTTTTAGTAAAAGCCATTTTTTCCAAGTCAAAACTGATAAAGGAACTGACCAATAAGTAGTAGGCCTAAATTTCTCCAGAATTTTCTGCTAAGTGAGGCTAGAAAGTCTAGGTAGTAGTTCAGGGCAATAAAACTGAGCAAGCTGAAACTATGTTAAGCACTCTTGATAATCAATGGGAAAAGTGATTGTTCTGTGACCTTTAAAATTTTTGTCAGAACATTAAAAATTCTCTTACTGTTGGTTATAAATGTACAGGGAAATGAAAAATAGTAAAACCAATTTACTTAGTACCTTATAATTCATTAATAACAGGTTTATTGAGATATAATTCATATATGATTAAATTTAAAGTGCACAACTCACTAATTTGTAGCATAGTCACAGAACTGTGTAACATAATTTTAGAATATTTTTACCTTCTCTAAAATATCATACCCATTAATAGCAACTCCTTTCAGCCCCAAGCAACCACTCATCTACTTTTTGCCTCTATAGGTTTGCCTAATCAGGACATTTCATGTAAGTGAACTCAAAATCTGTGGTCTTTGTGATTGGTTTCTTTCACTTAACATAATGTTTCACTCCTTTTGTAACATGTATCAATATTTCAGTTCTCCTCATTATTGAATAAAATTTCATTTTACAGATATATTCATTTTATTTGGTCACAAACCACATTCTGTCCATAAATTCGCCTTCACTAAGTTTTTCTGGCTGCTGGTCTAGAGTCTAGAGTCTTTTAGCAGTAGTGTTAATAGTTCCACTATGAACTATTTCTCCTATAGCTCTGTTTATGTTTTGGAACGGGGGATTGAACTCAGGTCCTTGTGCTTGCAAGGCAGGTAGCAGAACCACTAAAAATTTCTTACAAATTTTTTAAGAAAAACCCGATTCAAACCTGGAGAGCCAAATCCCCAGCTCTCTATGTTTGAATCGTGTTTTTCTTACAAAATTTTCATTTTCAGGGCTTTGTTTTTCAGATATAATTTTACATTTGTCAATTCTCTTTTAATTATTCATTATGGTAAAATATCACATGGCTTTTGTCACTGAGAGAGAAAAAGGCAACACAACTATATACTTTGTGGTCTGTCCATGAATTGAATACTAGATATATGGTGACCAGTCAATGACAGACTTTGAAAGAAGTAACCTGATTGGCCACTGATCACGACGTGCATCTATTATTTACACAGCAATCTGACAAGTCTGCAGTGAAGTTTGTACTTTATGCAACTACTTAGCAACAATTTACGATGGTAACTAAAATGTGATCCGTATTTGGAATGATGTTATTTAACTAACATGCAGTCACTGAATTCCTTGCATGCCAGAGCTATGCAAAGTAAGGACTGCCTAAATAATCTCCCAAACCACAAGCACCCTCTAAAGGCAGGAAACCTCTGAGTTTTGTAGCTGCTAAGTGACACTGGCAAGAGGCACGGTGCCATCTTGCTGGGCCCAGACAGTTCCTCTCTCAGCCTTTTCACTCCTCTCACCCTACAGGGACTTCAAGAGTTGAAATCTTCATCCAAATCTTACTTAGTCTCTCTAGGATCTCTGATGCCCTTTACTACCTTCTAGAAATTTTCTTCTCTCTGCCCTGGTTCTCACTTTCTTCCTTTTCAGTCCCTTTCACTAATTTCTTTTCCTGTGCAACTCCTTGCATAATCAAGACTTGGATTCAAATTCTGAGCAAAATAGGTACAAATGGGAGCAACAAAATGTTTTGTGAAATAATCCTTGCCTATATTTTCAGCTTAGCCTCTACATTTTAATTTTTCTCATAGCTTTTATTTTTTGCTATGTTCATTTGCATCCTTTAGAAGAGCTCATTAACTCTCAAGGTCCAACTCTCATTCTTCCATTTGTCATCAACTGCTAAATAAGATCTATGTGCCAGCCCCTGGCTAAGTGTTCGAAATGCCACAAGTAAGAGAAAGATACTATCCCTATTCTTAATATGGAAATGTTAAGATGTTCTTAACATGAGCAAAAAATAAGCTGGGAATACTGGCAAGGATTATTTCACAGAAGATTCTGTATGCTCTGGTTATGACTCCCTTATGTACCTATTTTTCCTAGAGTTCGAATCCAAGTCTTGATTATGCAAACCTCTAATGGGCAGTCTGAACTGCCTATGGAGCGTGTCTAGAATAAAACTCACTGCCTTACTGTATTAGTCAGCTTTTCCGTCCCAGGACAAAATACCTTATATACATAACTCAAAGGAGGAAAGGTTTATTTTTGCTCATGGTTTCAGTTCATGATCAGCTGGCTCTGGTGAAGATATATGGTGGTAGGACATCACAGAGGAAAGCTGCCGAAATCATGGCATTAAGGAAGCAGAAAGCAGAGGAAGAGTGAGAGAGGAAGTGGTCAGGGATCAGAAGTAGTGCCCAGGGTCACCCCCTCATGATCCACCCAGACATAGCTAGAAGAGTGCTTTATTAATCTCCTAGGCATCTCTAAAGCTAATCAAGTTGGCCATCAACAACCTGTAATCCCAGCACTCCGGAGGCCAAGGCAAGAGGATCTTTGTGAGTTTAAGACCAGCCTGGGCTACACAGTGAGTTCCAGGTCGGTATCAACTACATAGTGAGGCCCTGTCTCAAAAAACTGGGCCATGGGGCCAGGGATTTAGCTCAGTGGTGCTGCCACCTGCCTTGCAAGCTAAAGGTCCTGAGTTTGATCACCAGTGCCCCCCCAACCCCGCAAAAAAAAAAGAAAGAAAAACCGGGCCAGGGATTTAGTGGTTCCACTGCCTGTCTCAGAAGCACAAGGTCCCAAATTCAATCCCTGATACAAAAAAAAAAAAAAAAAAAAAAAAAAAAAAAAAAAAA
>NW_022900942.1:23775675-23799564 GCF_012274545.1 Fukomys damarensis | reverse complement strand
ATAAAACCCCAAAAAAAAAAAAAAAAAAAAAAAAAAAAAAAAAGAATAACCATCACACTTGCTCTTAAATATCCTAGGCTTCTTACCTAAGTTTAGGTACCCATATTCACTCAGTGCTCAAGGAGAAATAGCTACCATCTGTGACTTCTCTATCCCATTTCCCCTACATCCTCAACTCAACATGTCTGTAAAGATTTCAAATACATCTCCTGCCAAATGCCATCATCTTAATTCAAATTCCAAGTCATATTCCTAAACTATTGCTGTCTGGTCCTAAATTCCTCCATATTAATGATAATTGTCCCAGTAAGACCTATTTCAAAAATTATGTTCATGAAATCTCACCAATCCTCCCACTGAATCAGAAACTGTTTCTTTTCTAGGATCCCATAGAGGTTGGGACATTTATGTGTTATGTCATTTATACATCATGATAGCCAAATTATCTGTTTATACATCTCTTTCACTGACTGGGATGCAGTGACATATAGTAAAAACTCAGTAAATAAACGAGAGAGATAATTTCATAGAGTTCTTTAATCGTAAAAATATATTTTAGGTTTCAGAAATGTGAATCTTGAAATCTAAATGACAGGATAAGGTTAATGCAATTATGTTTCTTCACAAAAGATAATCTAAAAATTAGCAGGAAAAAAATTACAGAAACAAAATAAGACCAGAGAGCCAATTCAAAAAAATACCCAGGATTATAAACTCTAAAGGTTAATACACATTTAAGTAATCTTAGTCCTCCTTGAACTTCCAAAGCAGGTGAAAATTTCAATATGTCTCTGATTCCTACAAACTCAACAGTCCCAATATTCCAGACAGCTAAGTTAGGTAAAAATATTACAGGCAGCCAGATAGGGCTAGGTCCTTGAGAGAGCCAGGACAAAGGTGAAACACACCACAACTGTGGCTGGAGAGACTCAGTTGTTGGAGATCAGGCCTCAAGATAAAGATAAGATGACCAGACCTGTATACTTCCTCAAAGGACAAATACTGGGCCTAATGAAGTCTAAATAGACATCAGTCACTGTGGTGGATGACCAAGACCTCTGGACCCACAGTTTCCCAGAAGTGTTGTTCTTTCCACCCACACTTGTTACGTGACTTGTTTCCCAACTGGATCACTATTACCTAAGTGACTATACTTGTAACCTTGTTGAGAGCATGGCTGTGGTCCACATTGCATGCATGTGTGTTCTGCTCTATAAAACTCCTCTGTAAAGTGGGGGTCCCTGGGCTACAATTTGGGTCCCCTCCTGCCTCTCAGAAGCTATCCTATCAATAATTACCTTCCTACTCTTAACCTCTGTTGTTCCTAGAATTCATTCTTCGATTTTTAGAGAATATGAGCTTGACATATCAGACAGCTAACAAGTTGGGAGATATAATATTTCACATTCCATCTCCAGTATCATTTCCTGTATCATCAAGAACCAACCAATGATAAACTTATACTGATACCAGCATGAGAACAGAGATAAATAGCAAACCACAGGCCCCTCTTAAAAAGTCAAATCTTTTAAGTTGGAGATCAAGTTTCAAATCAACTTTAAAACTGTCTTGGGTAATGATTCTATAAAGTTTGATGTCTGTTATTGCTTCAAAGTGTACTGGATACACTTTCCTCAAACTGGAATCCTAATAGGCTTTGTAGCTCTGGGTCCGCTACTATAGCTCCTGTCAAAAGTTATTCCTGAACAGATTCACATTGGGGACTTGACAGACACATCAGAAGCTGCCAGGGACGTAGGAAGGAAGGAGGTGACATTTTTGTCATCACAGACAATGTGGAGCCATAAATATTGCAAATGTGCAAATCAGTACGGCCAAAGGACTCCGCACCCCCAGGGACAAGCTTTTAAAAAAGATAGAAAGATGATAAATACTTATTTCTATTTAAATGTACCTTTTTCCATCAGCACATACTACTCAGCTCCAGCAGAGTCACTGCTGCCCCCTTTCCATAATCCTCAGAGACATTCTATCTCGTGGCTGGCAAAGTCACTTCCATCTCTCTCTCTGCTTCTAATAACCACAGGGATGCTGATGAAAGGATGCCTGATCATTTTCAGGTGCTTTGTGTCTTTGTGTCCCTGATCCCCCTGGGGAAGTCTGTCCTTGTCAATTGTGACAACAGAAATCTGCAACAGCATCAATATAGCAGAGGGATTCCACTGGCTTTATTCTCCTGAGCCATTCAGTTGTTTATCCTTCCAAGGTTCCTCTGAAAGACTGAATCAAACCATCCTGGGATAGGCTTAGGCCATTTAGGCCATCTGCTCTAAAAAGAAAAGGAAGAAATTAAAACAGGATGGCATTAAACATAGTATAGTTAATGGGGAAATGCTACCATTTAGATGGCAATAGCAGACAGAAATAGTCTTGACAAAACCTCAGAACTTTTCTGCTTACAATGTTTAGAAGCAAAGCTTTTTGCCTATATTAGTTTTCTAATTAGTCAAACTGAAAAGTGCTGTGCTCTAAAGGAAAACAATTCCCAACAAAATGCCTCTGTGAAAAGCATCCACATTTTCATGCAGATCAAAGTCTCTGACCTTCTCTGAATAAGAGGTGTTTCTCTTTTGGTAGCAACAGCCTTACTGTTGCCTTAGCTTCTCAGAATAGAACACTAGCAAGGACAAGGTTAAGGATTTGCTTCCTAAGTGAGGAAGTTGCCTAGCAGAGGGAGAAATCAAAAGTCTTCACCCACAGCAACACTACCCCAATTCCCAAAGTTCAGTTCAATAAGCTTTATTGCTCCATATGAAAAATAGCATGGATATTGCCTAGCTATAAAATGGTCATCAGAGTCAAAGGGCACAGGGAATTTTAGTATCACAGAGACAGAGATAAGCCATGTAATGGACATACAAAGGCTACCAGTGAATGCTGAACTCTTCTGTGAGTATTCCACCTCTTCGTCCTCCTCCCACAGGGTCCTGTGTGACATGGTTTTGAGTGGGGACAGGAAGGACTATTCCATTCTCCTCATGGCTCTTTCCCACTTTGCTTTTTTTTTTCCTGCCTCTTTTGGACAAAGTTATATAGAAAACTATTTAAGTCCCTCCTCCTTTACTTCTGAAGTCTGTTCTCTCCACCAGCAAAGCCTGAGGAGAATGAGAACAAGCGTAAGGTCAATGAAGGGTCTTTAACCATTTAAATTCCTAATTTAACCTCGTAACAGACATAGAAAGCATCAAGTAAGGTTTCTGAAGGGCAATATAGAGAGGAGGGGCAGAAAGATGGATGGGCAGATAAAAGCATGAGAGAACGTTAGCACACATCTGCTCAGCTGACAGTCAGTAGAAGTGGCTCGGTCTGAAGAAGCTGAATTTAATGAGGAAAGGAATGGGGTTTAGTACTGGTAATTGCCCAGAGTTTCAAATTGCTGAGTAGAAAAGTAATAATAAAAGGTGAGAGGTAGGAGTGGGAGGGGCACCTGGGAACGGAAAGAGCAAAACAGAATTCTTACCAGGACAAGGTACTGGCCTTTTATTAAACCTCATCTAACATGGTGGCAGGAGTCACCTACATCTGCAGCGCACATCAAAGCATTCATTGCACTTGCACTGGGCGGAACTCATAAAGTCCAATTCAGACTCATAAGCTTTGTTTTCAATTTGAGTAGCATCCTGGAGGAGAAAGTCTACCAGGTAAAATACAGAGATTTTTGACAGAGGCCCTGGCCACACAAGTTCTCAAATGCATCGACTAGGGGATGGATAATAGGTCCTCACCTTATTATTCTCCCTTCTCAGACTCCAGAGAGTTTGGTCAGTCTTTGAGGCCCTGGAAGCATTAGAACAGCAGTTTCAGCCATCAGACTGACACGAGATAAGATCTTATAAACCAGAATGTCACTTAGCATTACACAAGACTCAGGGCTTAACAAGCAAAATGGCACTCGAAGGCTTTGCTCTGAGATTCAGAGAATGTTCTTATTATGGTGCCAGGTCCCATTACAGGGTGTATGGTAGCTTGTCTAACACATCTGTAAGCACATCTGGAAGAGATGGAGGAGCCTTGTGTGCAGGGATGGGGGGGCAAATCCCCTCTTCCATCCTAGATTATGTCTTGATGCCACAGAGTTGCCCTCAGAGGGGAAGGGTTTAAAGGACAGCCAGGTTTAACACTAGTTTTTAAGCTTCTGGTTTCAGTTGCATCCAGATGCATGCCAAAAGTATCAAAGAGAAAAGTAAAGTTTCAGGATCTACCACTTATAAAAATGACTGGAATGCTCCAGAAAAGCAAAATCATCAGCCATCTCAACATTAAAGTGATTAACTACAATTTATGAATATATATATAAATTTAAACTAGGTCTCACTATGTAATCTATGTAATTCAGACTGATCTTGAACTCACTATCTAGCAAAGGGTGGCTTCAAACTCATGCCAAATTTGTCTCAGCCTCCTGAGTTTTGGGATTATAGGTGTGCACCACCATGCCTGGCTTCAGTGTTTATCTTTTTATATACATACTTCATGGCAAACTATGGTACTCTGAGCAGTAATTGCTTCAGGTAACCATTTAAGTGCTATGACTTGACCTTTCAAAATGAGCGGGGAGAGCCGGGGATTTAGCTCAATGGCACCACACCTACCTTGCAAGTGCAAGATCCTGAGTTACATCCCTAGTACCAGGAAAACAACAATAAACCAAAACAAAACAAAAATGAGGGGAGAGAGATAATTTCTAAATTACTAAGTTAAATGTAGTCCTTAAAATGCAGATAAATGCTTACGAGTATTTAATAAACCAAGACTGGAGAAACATCATGGAACAAATTTGTTTGAAAGTATTAACAGGAATCCTTGGAACAGAAAGTAGGAATCCACCATCCCAGTCCACTCAAATGCATTGCAGTAGATGAAACTTTTCTTTGAAGGGACTTGAAAAGTTGATTGATGTTTTGCCACAAGAAGCAAAGCTTTCCTAACAACTCTATCCTCAGATGCAGCTCAGGGTTTTTATAAAACTTCAGTTGCTTTAAAACAGAGTTAATATTTACTTCAATCCCATTTTTTTGTCCCGACAAAAATAAAAGCAAAAAAAAAAAAACAAAACCAAAAACCAAACTTCATTCTCTGTTGCATATACCACTTGGAAAAGAGGTGGCATAAGCCTCAAAGGTAAATGTTAAGAATTTGGGGCAAGCATGTGCCTAGCAACTGCACACATGGAAGAAACTTCAAAGCACCCTTTTCTAATTGTACTGGCTACACTTGATTACTACACATGAGGAAAAAAGTCATCTTTACACTACCTGCATAGGTATAGGTCCTTCATTTTCAGAAACAATCTACAAATAAATACTCCTCTGCAGATATTATGACAGGATGTTTGGGAAAAACTACCCTTTCAAAACGTAAACTGTACTAGCTCAGATCTTAGGCTTTTTTTTGGTAGCGACCCCACTGAGCTAAATCCCCAGCCTGCACATTTCAGTTTTCTTATCTGTAAAATGGTGTAATATGTGTATCACAGGGTTATGGGAGTTATATAAAATAGTGTTTTTGAATTTAAAGCAATGCCTGGCACATTGGAAGGACTATACAAATATTTACCAAATTTTTTAAAAGTTATAATTAGGAAACACAGTGAATATTGACAAGATACACTTAATTCAAAAGTACACCAAATTCAAAGTACACATCAATTAAAGTTATTGGTCTCAAGTATTTGAGATGCAGAAAATTTTAGGATATGAATGATTTGTAAAGTAATAATCTTGAGGACCATGAAAAGCTGGACTGCAGATTGCAGTCAAAGGGACTTAGAGAGAACATCACTGCAGCCATGACCACTGCTGCTGGTTCTAGTGTCCACTCTGGACTGAGCTTCTGGTGGCAGAAGTATGGGAGCCACTTTCATCTTCTAATGGAAGAGCACTGTACCCATCATGGAGCTCTGTACAAAATAAGAAGCAGGACTAACTGCTGAGCAACCAAAATAACATTTCTACAATAGTATGGCTTGTGTGCATACAATTACTTAGTTTGGGAAGCTTCATTGAGAGGAAAGAGGAGTGACTCTAAAGGAGGCTTTATACTTTTTTTTGCGGGGGTGGGTAATGGGGATCAAGCTCAGGACTTTGCATTTGTGAGGCAGGTCACTAGGCTAAATCCCCAGCCCTAAAAGCTTAGATTTTTTAAAAAAAGACTTATTAGATTTACCACTTTCTTTTTTTTTGAAGGCAGTCTCGCACTAACCTGTTTAAAATCTGAAGTTCTACCCCTTCTTGACCATTTGACATGGGTAAGTTAACCTAAATCTGTTTCCTCTTCTACAAAATGTAATAAAAGCTAGGTTAACTAATTCTTCTGAATTACTTAGTTAAGTTCCTGGCATATAGTACAACCTCATTAACAATGAACGTCTGTAAATGTTTGACTAATGGAATAAAATCCTTCACTTCTAAACATAAATTGAGTTCTAAAAATTGGTTTTGTGTTTTCTCAGTTGTTTGTAAGCATCTCATTGTAGGACTATACTTATTTCAATTATTTTCTCAAGATCTGTCTCTGTACCTATTGGGACACCAGCTTTCCTGAGTTTCGTCTGAGTCTCAAGCATTAATTGCATGCATTCTCACAGGGCAAGTATCATAAACTACCTTTACTTAATAACTATAACCTATACACAAAATTTAAGTATGCAAAGCACTAAAGAACTAATCTTAGTGCCCAAGTAATTTTGTATATTTTGTATATTTGTTTTAATCTGTCAGAAGTGAAATGAGACCAAAACATGCTGCAAGTCAGGTAGTACCATTACTATTTTACAAATAAATCAATTCAGACTCAGAGGCTTGCCTGAGGTCACATGCTAATAAGAGGCAGAACCTGACAGCTCTGAGATTCTGGAATGTCCATAACTAAGGAACATAGACCCTGTCTCCCAATTTACATCAGATATTTCTTCAGGGCGAGAAGTTGAAAATGTCTTTGTATGCCTGTTATCACATAGAAAAGTCTTAGAGGAACAGGTTCAAGGTTTGGGGGCCAGTAGATGAAATGGTGAACATTTTAAAACCATTCACTCTACTAATGAATTATTAGAAAGCCAAGTTACTAGATTTTATGTAGTAAATTCTTTTGCCCCATGAATATTAACATCTGCCTTGAAATGTGATCTACACTTAAAATCTCTCCAAGTATATTAGTCAGTCAGTTCATATAACAAATGGTAAGTTGTAGAAAAAATTTCAATGCTAAAATTGTTTCCAATAAAGGCACAATAATTAAAATTGTATGATTTGTTCTATATTACAAATATATAATGTGAAAAGATGCAGATAAGAAATTAGTAAATTAACCAGCCAAAGACACCTCTGGGGTTCAAAAACACCTATACTTTTTTGTGCATTATTGTCTTCCTTGTGCTTATGATACTTTTGCTAAAGTAAAGAGTCTTGAGCTGAATCCAAGATGTTTTTCTCAACAGCCTGAAATCCAGACCAGGCTCCCAGAGGTCTGGCCTAGCACAAATGATTGCAATGATTCAATTAAGTGATATAATGAATGTAAAGTACCTGCCAAAGGGCTTGGCATATAGTGGGCTCTCTGCAATGATTATTTATGCTTGTATTTATCCAGTAGCACCCAGGAGAGAATCTCTGCTTTGTTTTGGAGTAATGACACGAAAGAAAGCACTCTTTGCATTTCCTGAAAATGGAGGCTATAGATTTTGAATTGCTATTTTCACTATATAGTATCAAAACAGGGTGGCTACATTGTACTATTTGGCAGGAAAGTAGTGCTATGAACAGGACTAGTCTACACTAGTTTTCATGGAAATATTGTCCCATCAATTCTAACTTAGAAAGCATAAAACAAAAATGGAAAATACAACATTCTAAGTGGAGCTTTCAATTTGTCATAACCCATATTTTTATAAATATCAATGGAATCAACCCACTTTTTTTTTTTTTTTAACCGTGGATCAAACTCAGGATGTTGAGCTTGCAAGGCAGGTGGCAGCACCACTGAACCAAATATCTGGCCCTCAACCCGCTTTTTTGAGGATGAGCTATCTGTTGCAAGAGATTACTTATTGAAATATCTCAACTAAACCTGGTCACTAGCAGCTCTTGAACATTGTATCTTAGAAAATTTCTCAGTTCTACTTGAAAATCATGTAAAGAATTCAAATTGGACTAGTTTGGGTTATACGTACATCCCATACACTACTCAACTGTGATAAGAAAAGAGTCAAAACTAGTTTAACTCCTGCCAGAGTTATAAGGGGAGCCATGGAGGCACATGTCTCAAGAATGTTGAGCAGGGGTGCAGCTGCCCACAACATGCTCACTATATTTATACGCATATACTAAACGATGAAAACTATCCATGAAGAAAACACTTTAGTCCACATGATGTACTCATATTCAAATGGCTAAAAGATATGAGAGTGACATGAATAGAGGCGCAGAGAAAAGGCAAAGGAAAAAAGCAACAAACCAAGGAATGCAAAACTACCCCTTCTATACCCTGCTTGTTATACCACTAATGCATTTCTGTAGAATCATTTGTGCACAGAGAAAAAATAAAAACCAAATAGTCCTTTTATTTTAGAATAGTTGCATAGAAAATTTGTAAGAATGCTATAAAGTTCCTACATACTATCTTACCCAGTTTCTATTGTTTCCCCCTTTGGCTTTTTTTGTTTTTTGAGACAGGGTCTCACTATGTAGTTGAGACTGACCTGAAACTCACTATGTAGCCCAGGCTGGTCTCGAACTCATAGTAATCCTCTGGCCTCAGCCTTCTGGGTGCTGGGATTACAGGCATGTGCTACCATGCCTGGGTCAATTTCTATTTTTAACAACTTACATTAGTAAGGCACATTTTTCAAAATTAACCAGTATTGATATTTTATTACTAAGTCCATACTACTGAATTCAGATTTCCTTAGTTTTTACTCAACGTCTTTTGTAAGATTCCATCCAAAATGTCACATTACATTTATTAGTCACGCCTTGGTAGGTTCCTTTTGATTATAACAATTTCTCAGCTTTTACTTGTTTTTGATGGCTTTAACAGCTTTGAAGAACACTCACTGGGTATTTTGTAGAATGTCCATGAATTGAGATTTGTCTGTTTTTTCTCATGGCTAAACCATTGTTCTGAGGTCTGGTGGGGTTGCTGGGGGAGACCATAGAGATAAGGTGCTGTTCTTACCACCTCATATCCAAGTACACATTAGCATCGCAACACTTGATGTTAACCTTGATCACCTGGCTGAGATGATGCAATGACTTTTTATAAGGTAAAGCCAATGACAATAATTTCAGAGCTAGGACAAGGCAAGCAAGGGTACATTAGGCAAACTGGAATTCTTTGGCTTCACACTTTAAGGATATTACTTCCCATCAGCAGAGGAACTTTTAAAACATTGACCAACTATTCTTAGATAGTCTAAGAATATTGAAGTATTACAAGTAAAAGCTAATGCCTACAGGATTAACAATTACCTTGTTAATCGTAGTAGTCAAATCCAATGAACACACTGCTTAACATAAAAGCAACTTTTAAAAATTAATGGAATTATTGCTATTTGCTGTTAAGTGGTATGAGATAAAAGTCAAGCTAATTAAATTCTTAAGTGAAAATAACTTATCTTTTCATAAGTTTATCCAAGAAGTTTAGATTTTCCTTCTTTTGGTAATGGCAATCAAACTCAGGGCCTTATGCTTATGAGACAGGCGTGGTGCCACTGAGCTAAATCCCCAGATTTAGATTTTAGTTCTTGAGGTCAATTAAAGGAAATCTTGACAATTGATATTTTCATAGTTTTTGTAAAAAAAGCATCATTAAAAGAATTTAACTAGTAATTACTTTCTACAGTTCCAGTCACAAGAAAATAAGCTGATATTTGTTGTGAATAAAGGCAAAAGATGTAAAGTATAAGAAACTCCAACAGTGCTCTATAGTCAACTGTGATAAATACGATGTAATCTGGTAGTTCTGAATTTTCCACATGAAAGACTAACAATGAGAAGTATGATTTATACAAAGGCAGACAAAATTTCTAGTATATTTAAGTTTTCCCCTATCAAGGGCCAAAAAAAAAATGAGCTTTACCAGTTTTCAAGAAAAAAAAAATTCAATTACATGCACAACATCCTATTTTCAAAACAGTGTGACAAATTGAGATTTTATGCCAGGTATGGTGATACATGCCTATAATCCCAGCACTCAGGAAACTGAGGCAGGAGGATTGCCATGAGTTCAAGAATAGTCTGGTTAGCTGGGCATGGTGGCTCACACTTGTAATCCCAGCACTTGGGAGGCTGAGGCAGGAGGATCGCTGAGTTTGAGACCAGCCTGGGCTACATAGTGAGTTCCAGGTCAGTCTCAACTACATAGTGAGACCCTGTCTCAAAAAACAAACAAATAAACCAACAAACAGAATAGTCTGGCTTACCTAGTGAGTTCAAGGCCAGTCTGGACTATGTAAAGAAACCCTGTCTCAAAAAACAAAAAACCTGAGATTTTTTAGGGCTGGGGATTTAGTCCAGTGGTTCCACTGCCTGTCTTGCACGTATAAGGACCCGAGTTTGATCCCTGGTACCAAGAAAAGAAAAGCAAAGAAAAGAAACCTTAGATTTATTTTTTTTTAAACCAGTCATGTAACAACACGCCTGTAATCCCAGCTACTTGGGAGGCACAGCATAAAGATCACAAGTTCAAGGTCAGCTGTGGCACCTTTGCAAGATTCTGTCAAAAAGAGAAAGAAAAGGATCAAAGGAGCTGGGCATGTAGTGGGGCTCAGTGCACCATAAGCTCAATCAGGAAGGAGGGGGAAGGGGAAAAGGAAGAAGGTGAGGCAGAGAGAAAGAGGGAAAAGGAAGGAGGAAAAGGAAAAACGAAAATCAATTTGTTTAGTGTAAAAGTATACAGGGACATTTCTAGTCTGTGACCCCCAGGAGGGAGTCTTTATGATAGGGTCTGCAGCCAAATAGGTGGAAATTTTGGCAACATGTTACTTTCATCCCTTTACAATGCACGTAAGTTAAACCCCTGTAGTAAAACAAATGCACCTATTTTGACTATTTTTCAAGTATATTAGAACAAAACTCTTTTTATTATGACATTATTTGTATACCATGGAACTGATACTCTAAGATATATGTACTTTTTTTTAAGAAATGCTGCTCTATGACACATAAATACTGCAATTCTAATGGTGAATGATCAACAACTGTAATCCATTTTAGTGCATTAAAGGAAATTAATAAACAACACATCTCAAATGTTTTTATTCATTACAGAATGAGTAGTACAAAACCCCATCCTTTCATTATTTTATAAGTCATACTGATGCAGAAATAGCAAAATGCTACGACATTTCCATAGAACTGACAGCACAGAGTATAACGATAACAAATGCTTTAGAACATTTTAAAGAAGACAAGGGAACTGTCAACATAGAAGAGGAGAGAAATTAACAAACTATCTCTGGTCTTTTAAAGGAGTCGACCTAACTAGTCTAAAATGGTACTTTCCAAATGAGCAGGTTTAGTGTCATTGTCTTCAGCCCCCTGAAGTGATGACACCTAATGCGTAGATGGAGCTCCGCTGCTTCCCTGCAGCAGCCCCTCCCTGCCTGTCTCTAGAGACTATACTGTGCAACGCTCTTCATTCCTCCATCATTAGAAATCATACTTTGAACAGCACAGTGATATGTCAAAAGGAGGAACAAAAGTCTCTAGTCTACTAGTGTACTGGCTGAGTATGGTGGTGCATTTCTGTAATCCCAGGGTAGGCTGAGGCAGGAGGATTGTGGTGAGTTTGAGGCCAACCTGGGCTACACAGTGAGCTCAAGGTCAGCCTGGGCCACATAGCAAGCCCCTTTCTCAAAAATCAAAAAACAGCCCCCCACAACAAGTGTATTGTATAAAGATGATAATAAGGAGGAGACTTGACATATATGTTCCTAATGTCTGAGCTGGCTAAAATTTGGATTTTTTTTTTTTTGATACCAGGGATGGAATTCAGGACCTTATGCTTGCAAAGCAGTCAGCGGAACCACTAAGCTAAATGAGAAATAATGTTATAACTAAATGAATACTTCTGTTTCTCTGAAAATAAGGCCTATCCAAAAAATAATCAACATTGAAAACTAGAGATCAAAAATGCTAGCCCCAGCACCTTGCCTTACCTGCTATTATAGAGTAGCCACTGAGCAAGAGTCCTGAGGTATAATTTTCTGCGTGACCCTGGCCATCATCACAATAACAACTAGTGCTTATTTTCCAGTTAGTTCTTTCCTTTGGGGAAACTGTTTATCAAATGCCCTCATTAATAAACCATTTTGAGGACACTATTTTAAAATGACACCAACACTTATAACATTTTCTGACAAACATAAAAAAAGCTTTCTGTTTTCTCAGTATTCCACACTAATATAATAATAAGAATTATTTTATGAGTAAATTATGGATAGGCTACAGTTCATTTCCTAAAGCCTTAATGATCCCCCCAAATTTATTCATGGTGGATATGACACAGCATGCCTGTTCTGTAGTTAAGTACTTTCTCATCTTGATATTCTCACTTTAATTCTTACAGAAATTTTTAATTTAAACTATGTTAATTAGCAATTGTTGGGTGGGGAATGTAGCTCAGTGGCGCTGCACCTGCCTGGCAAGTGCCAGGTCCTAAGTTTGATCCTCAATGCCCCCTCCCATTAGCAAATGTCTAAGATCTTGATTCAGAAATGAAATCTAGTATGGCATATATAGAATGAAAAAAAAAAGAAATAAATTTTGCTCAAATTTCATTTCTTTTTTCTGTTATGCCACATAAAATATATGCTTCAAAACTTTAAGACTGTTGAGAAACTATAGAATGAAAAAGGCCCATTCCTAAGTGAGTGTGAGTGTGGGGGTACACACAATATATAGCTGCAGGAGCACTTTCTACTTCTGTAAACTCACAATGAACCCAAGAGGCAGTCTGAAGAGAAAAAAAACCAAAACCCAAAAACATGTTCTGAAGAACATGATAAACATAAGGCACTGAGTACCTTTTACAACACTGTAATAAAATATCCATTAATTCCTCTGTATAAATTCTAGGGAAAGACAAAAGGCAAAATGAGATATAAAAAGACTTAAGTGATAAAATTTTTAATATAGTAATCAGGCTTCTCTGATACATGGAAAAATTGATGAAAAAATCATAAGATTAAATGAAAGCTCATGGACTCTTTCTGCCAACACAGTAGCCTCTTAATCATCTACTTAGATTTTATATTATAGACCTAGTCACAAGGTCTTATAATAACCTAAGTACTTCTCTTTTAATATTCCAGAATGCTCTCACTGCTGTATATGAAGTATTATGACAAATATATTAAAATTACAGTTCATCATAAATAAAAATTAAAAAAATATATTTTGCCAAACTGAATATTTAGTTTCTAAATTGTATTTGTTTAATCACTTGCAAATCTGAAATATCTAGTAATCTGCAGAGGACATTCTAATCATTAGTGCAAATTAGCAATGCTATAACTTAATTCAAAAGCAAATTTTTTTAAAAAAATGGGATACATACCAGCAAAGTTTAGCATCAGCCAAACACTTCTGGCAAAACATGGGCAAAAGGCCAACTCTACAGTGATATGTAAAGGTCACCATATGGATATTCCAAATAAAGATTAGCTTAAAATATTTAGTCCATTGACATTAATTTACAGAAGGGAACCTAAATTTAATGAGATGACTTTAGGCCTGTGGATAGAATCTCACAACCACAAGAGTAACATTTTTAACATGAATTCTTAGGATCCTGTCAGGAAGTTTTAACCACTGATTTGGAGCATTGTGTTGAAACAATACATAAAAGAACCAAACCAAACAAAAAACCTATAAGCATAACAGATAGTGAGTCTACAACTACAGTTTTTTGTTTAGACAAGACACAAGTACTAAGCGTTTTTCTTACTATTTTATTCCCTGAAGTTCCATGATAATCCAGAAATGAGGGGAAGAGGGAATTAAAGTTAAACCTGTATCTAGCTAGTTGAATACAAAAACTCTGGAAATAGCATTAAGAAGCCTAAGATACTGCTACTGCATTCTGAAGAAAAAATGACAAACACTGCAAACATTTTTCTTCCAAAGCTTCAATAAATTTGAAATAAAATATACTGCCTTACTAGTGATATTGCTGAGTAGTTAGAAGTACTATGAAACCAGTGCTGAGAGTTGATACTAATGGTGCCACCGAATGATGTCCTTTATATTCAACCACAGCAAAGACTTTGGATGTTGTCAATACTGTCCCCACAGATGGATGCTCTCCTTTGACTATATGGGAAGCTGTACCATGATGATCAGATTGTTACCGGAACTTTGAACATCAGCTAAAGAAAAACTTGAACATCAGCTAAAGAAAAAGAATGAAAATGGAGAGTGCTTTACCATGCTTTCCCACAAATATAATCACTACTTCAAAGTGAATAAAAAAATCCTCAAAGAGGGCCGGGGATTTAGCTCAGTGGTTCTGCCACCTGCCTCGCAAGGAACTGAGTTCAATCCCCAGTACCAAAAAATCAAAAAACAAAAACAAAAAATACTTCAAAGTAAAAGGTAGCTCTGTTATCTGAGATAATCTGCAAATTCAGAATTCCAAATATAATATTTTACAGAAGGACAATATACTATTTTTTTTCCCCCTTTGGTACCCGGGGATCAAACTTGGGTCCTTACACTTGTGAGGCAGGTAGCAGAACCACTGAGCTAAATCCCCAGCCCAGTATGATATACTATGCATCCATATCCATCTTCTTATTGAATCCTTGATGAGATTTTAGTTAAGAAATAGAATGATAAACAGGATCCAGATGCTGGGTGACAAATTCAGCAACATTATATGAGGTGGCTTTTAGGTTTGCCACATAGGTTGAGCTTCTTAGTTGTGAGCAGCTGTGCCAGACCATTGAGAAATACCAGAAAGATGGCCATGGACATGACAATCACATAGTGGCTGATGCTGCAAAAAGAAAAAAAAAGAAACACATTACAGACAGACAAAAATACGTGAGGGATTACATAAGATTCTCCAAATGTTTTCAAATGGGTACACAAAATACACAAAATTAGAAAGGATACCAGTGATTTTAAAATAGGTTCTAAAATGTTTTTCTAAAAACTCAAATTTCTTATAGTAGTACGAGTACTTCCTTAATAATGTATTGCTTAAAAATTAATAATGTATATTAGTTATATACTAATTTAAACCTCAATAACAAAATACCATTATTCTGAAATAGTAAATACTATTTTGAGATGTCTGCAATGATTGAATAATGTTATAAAAATGCAGTTTGTATTAGTAGTAGCTATGACTTTGTCACCAGTAGAAATTAGATTTCAAAAGCTTTTAGAAACATAAGACAATTTTCTCTCGTTTGAATCTTGGATCCTTCGAACTCTCCACATCTATCCAAGATGTCCCCTGGTTATGTATCCTGACATTTTAGAGAATACTCTGAAGCATGTTAGAAATATTTTGACAAGACTATCAGCTACTTAAGAAGAAAAATATTATCCAAACTCAAATTCAGTGAAGTGAAATTTTAGTCAAAGATCTAAACCCAGAAAAAAGAGCACATTTCTTTTCTCACAATCAAAGCAACTGTCACCCAGACTTTTGGAAAAGGAATAATAAAAAATACTATTAAAATTATCCTGTTTTCACGTATCGGCAATAGTAAATGTTCAGATTTCCTTTTTAAACCCAGTAAATTGTACCATCTACACAGAATATGGCTTCATAAAAGCTTTTCAGAAATACAGAAAGAAATCTAGGCTACATATCTTACAAATGTGCAGTAAAGCAGAGGCTTCTTACAATACGTATATGGCACAAACTAAGCTATGGTGCATACATATTCTCAAACTGCCTATTTTCAATACCTATTAGAATTACATTTAACTTAATAGTAACTTAATAGTAAGCTTTAACTTAATAGTAATTTTCACTTTTTATATTTTTCAGCAAAGAAGGTGTGAAATATTTTAGCAGGGCTATTAGTAGGCCAGTGTGAGAAAAGGAGATCATATTCTCTCCTCTTTTTCTCATTTATCCCTAGCACCAAGAAGAGTCAAGAAGAACGCCCAGCCCAGGGGTGGCCCACAGGTCAAGTCCCTGGAAACAAGGCCCAAGTCCCAGAGAACAAACCCCAACAACACGGAGAGTAATGGTTGGGTATAGGTAAAGTAGGCCTAGAGGATTCAAGACCTCCTACCTTTCCAATAACTCTAACCTACAGCTGAGCAGCTTTTAAAACGTCAGCATGTTGTCAGGTATTTGTTCATATGCAAAATCCCCCATAGCCAGGAAAAAGAACTTTCTATTTGTTTTCTTTCCAGTAATGTTACAGATTTTAAGAAAGTTTGTAAAGCTATATAGTCTGATAAAATTCTCTTTGGAAAGGTACTGGTTGGAGATTTTTTTTTTTTTTTAAACACAGGGTTTTGCTATGTAGTTCAGGTTGGCCTTGAGCTCACTATGTAGCTCAGTCTGGCCTTGAACTTGTAGCAATCCTCCTGCCTCAAGCCTCCCAAATGCTGGGGTTACAGGCATGTTCTTCCATGCCTAGCATCAAGTAAGATATTTAAAAACTCATTTGTTTTCACTGTGGAAGTAATGTAATATGATACTGGACATGAAATTTTTCTACTTAATTTTATTAATTTATAAATGCTAATTTATTAATTTATAGATATATTTCTCTCTGCATTGTTTTTATCTGGAATATATTAGGTACAGTTACCTACTACCTAACTCACTAATAATTATTTATTTAAAATGACTATTAGCCGGGCGTGGTGGCGATCGCCTATAATCCCAGCACTTGGGAGGCTGAGGCAGGGGGACCGCTGTGAGTTCGAGACCAGCCTGGTCTACATAGTGAGTTCCAGGTCAGTCTCAAGTACATAGTGAGACCCTTTCTCAAAAACCAAAATAAATAAATAAATGAATTAATAAGTAAGTAAATAAATAAATAAAATGACTATGACTATTATCCTTATGAAGACATGCTGAGAATAAAATTATTTAGATATTTATTTTAACATAATACTCTTTTTTTTTTTTGTAGTGAGGATTGAACTCAGGGCTTTGTGCTTGTGAGGCAGGCAGTAGCACCACTGAGCTAAATCCTTGGACTATTTTAACATAATACTCTTGAAAAACTCATGCCAAAATAGACAAAAACATGTTACTAAAATTAAGTCAGCCATATTGACATTTTATTACAAAAATATTTATGATTGGTTGATCTTATTACAGAGAACTTTATAATTGGTTGATTAATTTTACTTTAAAGGTCTCTCAAAGTAAGATAACTCATTTATTATGGTACAGAGATGCTGGGAAACCATACTGTTAGAAAAACAGGAGCTTCAAAACATTAGAATAACTTTCTCTTTCAGCTGGAGTAGGTGCACTGTTCTCTTTTCTGCTATGTACAACTAAAAAACTTTGGACAGAAGACTAAATGGTAAGGAGGGCAGACTGTCTAAGGGTATTGGAACCAATGAAATTTCACAGTTTTAAGTTCCCTGGATATATACCTGACTTGCAAGAAGAAACAAGCAACCCAGAAATGTCACAGACTAGGGCACAGACCAAATAAAAAACAAAAAAAACCTCAAAACCCAAAAGCATCACCAAAGAAAAAGACTATCTAGCCAGGGGTCAGACAAAAAAGGGGCACTCTTGAAACATTGAAAACTAATAGATTAACCATTCTACTTCAGCTAGATACCACAGAAAAAAATCAGAGGCTTTCTTCTCTCTACCCCTATCCTTACCAGGCTATAATGGGGTACTCTGAATCCCTGTCTATCCTCCCTACCCTCCATGGTGTCAGAGCAGGATGAATAGAGAAGCTGGTATTTTCATCCAAGCAAGGCGATGTTCTATTTACATCTAGCAATAATGCACCCCTTCCCCTCCTCACTAGGGAAGAGTCAGAGGAAATCTAGATAGTAAGGAATACAATAATTCTCAGCAAAGAAGCAGAAGACATAAAGAAGAACCAAATATAAATGTTAGAATTGAATAATACAATGATCAAAATAAAAATCTCAATGAATTGCCTTATTAGTAGAAGTGAACAGACAGAGAAAAGAATCTCTGAACCTGAAGATAAAACAGTAGAAACTAATACAAAGCCAGCCTGAACAACAGAGAAAATAGGCCAGGCAAGGCCAGAACAAGACAGGATAGGACAAGATAGGACAGGACAAGGAAGAATAAGACAGGACAGGAAAAGTGAGCCTTCACAGACATGAGGACTATGATAAAAGATGTAACATTTGTTTTATGGAATTCCAGAAGAAGAAAAAAAAAAAAAGAGTATCCAAAGGAATACAAAGGAGTACCTGAAAACTTTGCAAAACATGGTAAAAGTCACATACCTATAGGTTGCAGAACTGAGAAAATGTCATACAGAATAAACTAAAAGCATTCACGTAAATTCACATTGATCTACTGACAACTAAAAACAAAATAATTTAAGCCAGCTACTAGAAAGGTTAAGGCAGGAAGAGTAAGTTCAGAGCCAAGCAGCTTAGTGAGAACTTGTCTTAAAATAAAAAATAAAAAAGGACTTGGGGGTGTAGCTCAGTAGTGAAGTGCTTGCCTTGTATGTGCCAGGCACTACATTGAATCCTCAGTACTCCCCCTACCCCCAAAAAAGGAAGAAAAGGGAGGGAACAAGGATATTACAGAAAAATCTAAGGAGGAAATAAATGAACGATGATAGCACATTTCTTATAAGAAGATACAGGCACCAGAGCAAAGAGCACCGCCCAGTTTTTCAAGCACCAAAAGAAAAGAACTATGAACCTAAAATACAATAATACAATGAAAATATCCTTTTTTTTTTTTTTTCATGGAGAAAAAACTCAAGACATTCTCAGATGAAGGAAAACAAAAGAATTTCTTGTTTACAGACCTACCCTCAAAAGGATGTCTGAAAGTTATCTAAATAGAAAGAAAATGAAATAAAAGGGATTTAGGAAAATCATGAACATAATACCTAGAACAAGCACTTAAAAAGCCATACAAAGAGATACACTAAAAACACTACAATTAAAAATAGAATTCTAGAAAATGTTTAAGGAACACACAGGAAGGTAGGAAAAACAAAACAAAACAAACTGAAAACAAAAAATAAAACAGCAGACATAAGTGGAAATATGTCAATAATTACACTAAAAAATCTAACTATATCAACTAAATAAGAGAGTGGTAGAGCTGATTAAAAATCATGACCAAATCATATGCTGTGTGCAAGACACTTCAACTCTAATGACACAGGCAGTTTAAAAAGTACCACTGAAGGGAACAGGGTAGTATACACAGGATTCTTCTCTATTACTTATAACTTCATGTAAATCAATAATTACCTCAAGTCAATTAAACCATTTTACTTCTTTTTTAAGTTTGCTGGCCATACAAAACAGGAAGTGTGTTAGTTTGGGCTGAAAGGACAAAGGTTGCTGACCTCTAAACTGTGAGCCCTATGGAAGTAGACACCATAACCTTTTTCTCTTTCCCCATTGCAGGTCTAAGGGCTAATGAAAGTCCTGTGGAAACTCAGTCTGTAAGGCCTTCTTTTGCTTCATATTAACTCAGCAGATTTAACCTTGACTTAGACTTCCTTAAAGTAGCAGTCATAAACATAATCAAAATTGAATGCTTTTTAAAAGCTTAATATAATATTTCCCTACTCTTTTTTCCTAACAAAAATGAAATACAGTTAACCTAACAAGATTTAAAACACGAAGTGAAGTATACTACAATTGGTCAGAAGAGTGGAAGAGAACAGATAGTCTTGTCACACATTAAAACAGTAAGATAAAAAAATAATCATCACAAAAAAAATTAAAACTGTTCTGGCCGGGCTCACTTTTGTGAGCATCACTTTGAATAGTGCTTATGTCTGAGACATTGAAATATGGATAGATTATTTTTTCTTATTCTTCCAATATTTTCTGTAATAAGCTTATAACACATTTGTTTGTCTAATGCTCAAAATTTATGCGAGGTGTAAGTCATAGAATTTTATTCCGTCCTTTTTTTTTTTGGTATTGGGGATCGAACTCGGGTCCCTGCGCTTGCAAGGCAGGTGGTGGAACGACTGAGCTAAATCCCCGGCCCCTAGAACTTTAATCTTTTTAAAAAGTTTCACATGACATTTAAAAAATATGTACCAATTCCTGAGACCAAAATCCTTAAGCAATAAGTGGGATATAATGATCACAACTTCTTCACGTTAACAAAATATTTACTCCCAAGGCCAAGGACTGAAGTTTGTACAGTCTGAAGTGAGATGATACTTTGATGTACAAAATTTAATTTTGTGTATATAAATGTTAACACACAAAAACTGAGATGAATAAATGAGGAAGTATAAACTGCCCAGCATAGAGGCTTGAGGATTAACTTCAGGAAAGTTCAATCTGATCTTGGTTCCATGGAGGAAAAAGGCACGGAGGTTGGAAGTCAGGTAGATAAAGAAAAGATATGAGGACTGTAATGTTACTACATTGTAGGAAAGATAAGCAAAATGTGGCGTACAATGGAACACTTCAGCAAAGAAAAGGAACAAAGTATTAATGCAAACTATAACATATATGAATGGCAAAAAAAAAAAAACTCTCAAAAAACAAAAAAAGTACACCAAGTGGAAGAAATCAAGTCAGACGGGTGTAGTCCCAGGTACTTGGGAGGCTGAGGAAGAAGGATTGCTTGAGCCCAGGAGTTTGAAACCAGCCTGGGAAACTTAAAGTGCCTTAAACAAACAAACAAACAAACAAAAACAAAATGTGGAAGAAATCAGATGTAAAACACAACATGTTGTATAATTCTCTTTATATGAAATGTCCAGATTGGAACTGACAAATTTGTAGAGACAGAAAGCAGATTAGTAATTGTCTAGGGCCAGGTAGGGGAAGAGGGATAAAGTGTAAAGAGGTTCAGGGAAATGTTTTGGGTGGCTGAAATGCAGTATTCAAAAACTAGATTGTAGTGATGGTTGTAGACCTCCATAAATTTGCTAAAAAATTATTGAAACGATTTAAAGAATAATTTAAGTAAGATTAAACCTCACAATGGATTAATTTTATTGTACATAAATTAAACCACAATAAAATTGTAGATTAATAAAGCAAAGGTTATATGCCAGCAGATTTTTTTCTCTTACATTTTGCTATCACTTTTAGGTCAAAATATTAAATTCAAATTGATCTCTTGACACAAATGATTGTAAAACCAGTAAGTGGCCCATCTCAAATTTTATGAAAAGCCTATAAAAGATATTCATTCCACAGATCACTTATCTCCCTACAATGGCCTGAGATTACTGACTCTTGGCTCGTTTAAGCTAACATTATTACACAAAACAGTCATGACACTCATCATCCTCACATGGCTGATCCATAAGACATTCAGCTTGTAAGAGTTTGCATCATTCAAGACTTGGCATCATACAAGCATTAGCAGAGGTATAAGAGCATCAAACTTCAACTTGAAATGAGTTTAGTTGTTCCCACTCTCTCCCACCCCTCATGACTGGCTGGTATCATTTAAAGCCACGATTCTCAAGGTGTGCATGTGTGATGACACAGAGGAATCACATAATATGTGTGCAGGGGCACATAGAATTGCTAGGTAGATCATTTCAACTTGCACAGTGAGTGATAAAGGTTGATGGGCTATAGAAGCATAAAGACATTTTATGACACTTATTATATTTAGAATATTCAAAAATGATTGAACAGAATCACACGTTTTCATTTTATCTAAAGAGAAATGATTAATACTTTTGCTGTTATTTGTATTTTAATAAGGTACAACAATAGTGCCATTAGGAAACAATTAAAGATCAAATGAACACCCCTAACAAATCTAACTGCTCAATCAAACTGATGATCCTGACTCGAGTTCCACCTCCACAAATATATTTAAAATATAAATTTAAATATATTTTTATAGTCATGATAATTAGTTCAGGAATTTTTCTCTAGTTTTAAAATTGTACTTTCAGTATACCCTATAAAAGGCAATACTCTATAAAGTTTATGATCTGCAATACATGAAGATAAACTTCAAAAGAAGAAAATTCTAAATTATCCCTGTCAGTTGAACAGTTTTATAGCTGGGGCAGGATATTTTGCACAAGGTTCTCAAGGGAAGCACTGCACTTACTCAGGGGTTTTAGCTGAACATACTGACTGCAGCATATTCTTCTCAGAGTCTCAACAAGATTGGTGAAACCTTTCTGAAGATGCACTGTAAACAGTACTACACTAATAAATAGATATGTTGTCTCATGACCTAGTAATTCATTCTTTATTTACTTATTCATTAAGCTGAAATTAGTTGTTGAGAAATCTCTCAAAAGTATTCTACAAAGACGGGCCTGGTGGCGCATGCCTATAATCCAAGCACTTGGGAGGCTGAGGCAGAAGGATTGTTGTGAGTTCGAGACCAGCCTGGGCTACATAGTGAGTTCCAGGTTAGTCTCAGCTACACAGTGAGACCCTGTCTGAAAATACCAAAAAAAAAAAAACAAAAAAAAAAAACAAAAAAAAAAGAATTCTAAAAAACAAAAACAAAAGTATTCTACAAACTCACTAAAGTCACCTCGATGACACCAAAGATCACACCACATGACATTCATAGGGCTAATCAGCTCCTACTCCTCTAAAACTCTACGATAGATTCTCTTTAGTTCAGTACTCATAAAATACAATGGTGAAGACAAAAGGACACATTCCTTCCTGTGAATAATGAGCACTGAATGATTAAAATTATTAACTATATTATGACCACAAAGGATTTCAGGAAAAAAAAGCTGTCATGAAGGGAAACCATGGCAGAATCACAATTCACATAACCTTAGTTTTCACCAAGAGAACTCTGCCAGTAAATTTAATGATACCAAGGAAAAAAGTCTACTTTTTCAAATAGTACTAATTAGAAACCCCAAGTGTAAAAGTAACATTTTCAAAAATAGAAAACAGAAGTACAACAATGAGGTTTTCATATGTGAACACTATTATCTGGTACTTTAGTTTTGAATTCTGAAGTATATCCAAGCCTTTTCCTGGAGTAAATTATATGTTTATGAAGATGTATGAACTATTCCTACACATTAGTACCACATGGTTCACTGATACAGCATAAGTCTTTTTGCTGTATAGGATCTAAAGAGATTTTAGAACGCTAACTTGTCAGTAAGAGGAACGATGACAACAACCCCTAAAATTGAAGCATCAGGGCAATTCCATGTAGAAAGTCTGGTATCAATATTTCATTTGGTATCAAGACTTCATTTTTGGCCCTTCATCCTCACCTCTCTTCCCTAACTCCCCTTCTCCCTACAATTATCTTCTTTTCTTAAAGTGGGTATATTTTGGATGACATGAGACAAAGAAGACAAACAAAACAAAGAGCTGTTTCAGCAAGAATGACCCATAGAATATGTGGGAAATTTATGCAGATCAGTCCAATTCCCCTACTGTGACGGCCACAACTGTGACCTGGGGTTCTTTATTGTATCTGCCTTTAAAAACCCTTTCAGAATAAGCACCTCATTTAGCCTAAAGGAATGAGAGTCCTGATGATGAAGCACTGAGACTGAGACAAACCTGGATATAACATAATTTATGAAGAAGCTATACCTTCATCAGTTTCCCACCAGTTTAGATCTTTAATGTACAGATGGGGGTAGTGATTACACCAAGACAACAGGTATAAACCAGAACTGTTCCAGGCAAACCAAGACTTTTTTATCACTGTATGTACAGTGCTGCTCTCTAAAAAAAAAAAAAAAAAAAAAAAAAA
>NW_022900942.1:23757648-23775641 GCF_012274545.1 Fukomys damarensis | reverse complement strand
CTGCTCTCTAAAAAAAAAAAAAAAAAAAGCAAAATATTTCCACAGCACATTTTACCCTGCTTATAATTAATTAGTTATAGAATATTTAAAATAGTTATACCCAAATCACTTAAAGTACTGAAACATGAAATCAACATCATTTTCTCATGACTGCTACTGTAGATCTGGGTTCAAAAAGCATTCTCAGCCTGCAAGTACTACTTTGCCATTGTTTCCCTTTGTTTGAATGATGCTCGCTGTTTTATGCCTTTGCTACTATTTTGTGCTCTGGTAGACACTTCATTCTCATGATGGCTGTATTAAAAAATGAAAGGAATATAGTTGGAGGTATTACACAAGTGCCAAGGAGAATGTCATGCTAAATATTAAAGGACGGTTTTGCAATGACTCTTAAAAAAATCCACCAAAAAAACACAGGTAAGCAAAAGTATAGATCAATAAATTGGGCTACAATGAAGTGAAAAACTTATATGCATAAAGGATATAATCAACAAAGTAAAAAAGGCACCCATAGAATGGGAAGAAATGCTTGAAAATCATATATCTGATAAAGAATTTATCAAGAATCCTTATAACTCAACAACAGAACAAAATATAAACCAATTAAGAATGGTAAAATCATCTAAAGAGACATTTCACCAAAGAAGACATACGGTTGTCCAAAAAACATTTGAAAGATGCTCAATGAGGGAGCCAGCATAGCTAAATTCATAGAAACAGAAAGTAGAATGGTGGTTGCTAGGTGCTGGGGGAAAGGAAAATGGGGAGTTATTTATTGAGAAAAGTTGGTTGTTATACAAAGTGAAAAGTTGTGGAGACCTACTGTACAAAGAATGTGAATATTATTACTACTGAAATGATTAAGAGGTAAATTTTATGTTATATATATTCTGCCAAAACTGTTGAAAAAGTTGGCACTTTAGGTTTGTCACTGTTAAACTGGTAAGTTTGGCCTACGTCTATTTCTATAGCAGGGTGATAAAATTTGGCCCAAAGTTGCCTCCATATGTAGTTATGAACTGCAATCTAGCTTGTTATGTAAACAAACTACAAATTAATCAAAAGTGTATTCTTGTAACAGATAGCTGAATATTAACCAATCATAGCTGTTGAGCTTCAGCCAATCACAGCTATTGAGCTTCAGCCAATCACAGGCTGCCAACTGATCAGACCATATTTTATTTTATTTATTTTATTTTTTAAATTTCATTATTTATTGTTTTTAACATTTGTGCTTCCAATCAGTAGTACAAAAGTTAGTAGGTCATTATTTTAACATTTTTCTCTAGTGGAATAATGTACTTTAAAGTTTTTATAAAAGTTCTTAGTGTGCTTTACAAAAGAATTCATCATGTCAGAGAAATATATGTATGTGTGTGTGTGTGTGTGTGTGTGTGTGTGTATAGTTTCTATCTTACCTAACATATGAATAAAGATGCTCTCATAACCCCTTGTGATTAGAATATATATAGCACTATATTTTACTCCACAAAATGATTATTATATATTATATTGAATATTATATATATATGAATATTACATATACCATATTTATAACTATAAACAATGGAAAATTAGAATATGTTCTAATTTATTTCATTATGAGTTTGAGCAAGAAACATAGCTTTTAACAATGTATTGATTTGATCTCATTTGTAATTTATATTTCCAACACATTAGTCATAATTTCAATGAAATGCCATATATAAATTGTTGTTTAGCTCAGATTAAGTTTAAATCAGTTTTATTTGCCTCATCACACCATGCCCATGTAAGACAAATATGACTTCAACCAATCGGGTTGCTGCATTTCACTTCCTTTTCCTAAGCTATAAATATAACTTGCACAGGTGGTGAGGGCTGGTATTTGGAACTAACTTCAGTCTGGAATGTTGCCTAGTTCTAGCCTTTTTTCTTACTCAAATAAGTGTTAAATTTAACACATCTTAGATTTTCAAAAATAATACTAAGTACCATGAAATGGTAAAAGGTTGTGCAACCTCAATGTAGCCTCGAAGGCTTGACCTTGAAAAAAGCAGGAAGAAATTATGCCCACTGGCACATAATGACCTCAAAAGAAAACTGAAGGTCACTTGCCAAGGTAGGTAGACAAAAGCATACACTGCAATGACCCTGCCTGTACTGGCTGAGTTAGTCCCTCTATTTCCAGGCATACATTCTCTGCTCCCCTACTCTAGGAACTAAACTTTAGTAAAAAGATAATCTAGACTCTTAATTAACTCCTAGGCAATCATTCACTTAGTGATATCTAAAATACTTGAGCTCACCCAAAGCACACGGTTCTCCACATGCCAGTATTTGACATTCACCATGTTAAGCCTATCTGGACTGAACCCAGGGCCTTTACACTAAGAATATCAAAACTTGAGAACAAGGTTGATGAATTATCCCTATGACAGTAATAAAAAGAATGAATAAGACATACAAGAATTCTGGGCCACTGTTAAAAGACCAAACATGTATAACTGAAAAGATGAGGGAAAAGAGCTACAGGCTGAAGGCACTGAGTCTGTTCACTAAATAATAGAAAATTTCCAAAATCTTGGAAAAGATATGAGTATCCAACTATAGGGGACATTTAGAGCTCCAAAGACAAAGACATAAGCAGGAATTTTTTTTTTCCATTATGTTGCCAAAAGTACAGAACAAAGAAGGAATACTAAAAACTCAGAGAAATTCCAAGTCAAAGCCATGAGAATACTAGTAGATTTATCCACAGAAACTCTAAGGGCCAAAAGGGCACAGAATGACATATTTAAATTCTTCAAAGAAAAGAACAAAATTGCCAATCTTGATTATTATGTGCAGCAAAGCTGTCCTTCAGAATGGAAGGAGAAATACAGACCTTCCAAGATGAACACAAACTAAGGCTAAGGGAATTCATGACCACTAAACCAATATTACAGAATTTACTTAAGGAAATTATATATCTAGAAAAAGAAGAAAGCATGGGAACCTGGGAAAGAATAAATCTCACTAGAAGAATAGATAGGCAAATGAGAATCAGGAAAGAATAAAACACTATCAATATGATAAACCATCTAATCTCTAGAATAAGAGAGGAATAAATGAACATGCAAATTCAAAACAACCAGAAGAAAAATAATCTCATAGGAGCAAGTATATACCTTTCAATATGAACAGTCTTTATTGTCTAATTAAAAGATTAGAGTGGCTGACTGGATAAAAAACAAGGCAAACAATAATACACTGCCTGAAAGAAACTCAAAGCATCTGCAGAGATATACAGAGATTAATACAAAATGAAATTCCAAGCAAATGTTACCTGAAATTAAGCAAGAGTAGCTATATTTATATCCAACAAAGTAGACTATAAGCCTAGAATTAGTTGCAAGAGACAAAGTCAATGTACATCAATAAAGGGAACAATATCCAGAAGATATTTTGACTATAAATATATATGCACTGAATGTCATAGCATCTAATTTTATAAAATGAACACTTTTGGACACTGAAAGTTAGGTCCCAATAAAAGAACTGTAGGTGACATTAATACTCAATGGTCACGGATAGATATACTATCCAAACCAAAAGACATCTACACTATAGATCAAATGGACTTAACAGATGTCTATAAAGTATTCCATGAAACAGTTGGAGAATACCTATTCTTTTCATCAGAACATGGAACCTTTTCCAAAATAAACCATATTTTAGGCTATAAAACAAGTCTGAGCAAATTTTTAAATATTGAAATAATTTCTCACATCTTATCAGATTATAGTGGAATGACATTAGAAATCAACAGCAAACTGTGACCAAAACAGCATGGTAGTGGCAAAAAAAAAAAAGTAGACCTGAAGATCAATGGAATAGATTAGAAGATACAGAAGCAACTCTAAACACATGCAGGTGCCTTATCTTTGACAAAGGAGCCAACTACCTTACTGGAAGAAAGCCTCTTTAATAAATGGTGCTGGAAAAATTGAGTCTCAACATGCTGAAGATTAAAACTAGACCCATATTTTCACCAAGCACTAAACTAAAATTGAAATGTATCAAAGGTCTAAGTATTAAAATAGACTTAATCTGCTGGAAGAGAAAATAGGGAGAACTCTTGAAAATACTGGTATAGGCAAAGACTTAATAAACAAAACCGCAATCGCACAGGAAATTTCACAAAGAATCAACACCTGGGATCTCATCTTATTAAAAAGTTTTTACACAGAAAAAGAAACTATCAACAGAGTAAAGAGAAAATCTACAATGTAGGAAAAATTCTTTGCCAACTGTTCCTCAGACAAAGGACTAATATCTAGAATATATAAAGAAAAAATCCGAGCCCCCCCAAATTTAAATACTCAATAAAAATGGGTATCTGAAATAAACAGATATTTCTCAGATGAAGCAGAAGCAGCTTATTCATGAGAAAATGTTCAACATCACTGGTCATTCCAGAGATGCAAATTAAAATAACACTGAGGTTTCTCACTCCAGAGAAAATGACTGTATGAAGCAATCAGCCAATAACAAATGCTGGCAGGGATGTGGGGAAAAAGGAACCCTTCTCCACAGTTGGTGGGAGGATAGACTGGTGCAACCACTGTGGAAGTCAGTGTGGAGACTCCTCAAAAAACTAAAACTAGAAGTTCCATTTGACCCAACTATTCCCCTTCTTGGTATGTTCCCTAAATAATTAAAAGCAACATACCACATTGTTTCTCTGGTATGAGAAACCGAAAGTGTAAAATAAGGACCAAAATGTATAACAGATACTGAAAAATGGGAAGAAAATGTTCAAATGAGGAGTGAAAAGAAGGCTGGGGGAGGACAAGGACACACACACACACACACACGAAAGAAAAACATGGAAACAAAAGTTTTTATAAATAAGGAAGGGAAGAGGGGTGAAGGGAGAGGTGAGAATAGGAAAAAAAAAGATAAATCACGTACAGGTACACATCCCCTATGATCCATGTCCTCATTCTGTATATCTAAAATGTACCAATTAAAAAGAATATATGAGGGAAAAAAGCAAGAGAAACAATAGAAATAATAAAATTACATAGAGATTGAACAATATAATGAACAGTGGATCACTGAAGCTATGGGGGGGGGAGATTTAAAAATTCCTAGAATCAAAAGAAAATGGAAACCCAACATACCAGAACCTATGGGATATACTAAAGGCAGCACTGAGGAAAGTTTATAGCTGTGAGTGCCTACACTTAAAAAAAAAAACATAGATCTCAAAGTCTTAGAGAAACAAGAACAAACTAAACCCCAAAGCAGTAAAATTAAAGAAATACTATAATAAAATTCAGAGTTGAAATAAAGACTAAAAAAGTACAAAGGATCACTGAAACAAACACTCCTATTCTTTGAAAGGATAAAATTGACAAACCTTTAGCAAACTAATGAAAAGAAATAGACATAAAAAGTAAAGATGAAAAAGGGGATGGATATTAAAAAGATACCACTAAAATTCACAGTATCATTAAGGAATACTTTGAAACACTTTATGTCAATAAATTGGAAAATATAGAAGAAATGGACAAGTTTCGACATGTGTGATTTACCAAAACTGAACCAAGAAGACATAGAAAATTTAAATAGATTAATTATAAGCAATGAGACTGAAGTAGTAACAAAAAGACTTGCAACAAAGAAATACCTTGGACCAGATGGGGTTATTGCTGAATTTTACCAGTCTCTAAAGAAAAACTAATACCAAAGCTCTCTCAAACTATTCCATGACATTGAAAGGGAAGGGACTCTTCCAAACACATTTTGTATCCAAGCCAGACAAGGAAGGACACAACAATGAAAAAGAAAACTAAATATCAATATCCTTAATGAAGATGAACACAAAAATCCTCAATAAAATACTTTCAAATCGAATTCAACAGCATATTAAAAAGATCACACACCTTAATTAAGTTGGTTTCATTTCAGGGATACAATTATGTTCAACAAACAGAAATCAATAAATATAATACAGTACATAAACAGAATCATGAATAAAAATCATATGATCATCTCAATAGGAGCAGAAAAAGCCTTTAATAAAATTCAACATCCTTTCATAATAAAAGCTGTAAATAAAGTAGACAAAGATGGCTCATAGTTCAAAGTAATAAAGTTATGTAGAACATTCCCACAGTCAACATTATACTGAGTTGGGAAAAAGTGAGAGCAGTTCTTCTAAAATTGGCAATAAGACAAAGGTGTGCACTTTCACCACTTTTATTTGATATAATACTTGATATTTCAGCCAGAGCAATTAGGCAAAAGAAATAAATTAAAATAATAAAAATAGGAAAGGAAGATGTCAAATTATTCCTGTTTGCAGATGATTTTATACTTAGAAAACCCTGCAAAGCCAGGTGTGGGAAATAACTTTTACCAGCTGCTCCTCCGACAAAGGACTATTATCTAGAACAAATAAAGAACTAAAAAAGAAAATCAGCCCCCCCAAATATAAAGACCCGATTCAAAAATGGGCATCTGAAATGAAAAGACATTTCTCAGACAAAGAAATAAAAGCAGCAAGTAAATATATGAAAAAATGCTCCACATCACTGGTCATTCAAGAGATGCAGATGAAAACAACACTGAGATTTCACCTCACCCCACAAAGAATGGCTGCTATCAAGAAATCACACAACAACAAATGTTGGCGCAGTTGTGGGGAGAAAGGAATCCTTCTCCATTGTTGGTGGGAGTGCAGAATGGTGCAACCACTATGCAAGTCAATATGGCGATACCTCAAAGAACTAGGATTAGAGGCTCCATTTGACCCAGCCATCCCTCTGCTGGGTATCTTTCCAAAAGAATTAAAAGAATCATACCACAGTGATATATACGCACCCATGTTTATAGCGGCACAGTTTATAATAGCTAAAACTTGGAAACAGCCCATTTACCCATCAGTTGGAAAATGGATAAAGAAGATGTGGTTTTTCTATAAACTGGAACACTACTCAGCCATAAAGAATGAGAAAGTAGATTCATTCTTAGGTAAATGGGTAAGTTTTGAGGATATACTCCTAAGGGAAATAAATAAGTCACACATATGCAAATACCAAATAGTTTCTCTGGTGTGAAAAATTAAAATAGTACTCAAGATCCTAACGGGACAATTAGCAACGTGAAATAGGAAGAAAAGGACCAAAGGTGTAGGGACAGTGAGAAGGATAGGGAAGGGGAATAAGGGAAAAGGAAAAAAATATGAGAAAATGTAAAAATGGAATTAAAGTGTTTGAAGGTGGGGGAGGGGAGAAGAGGGTGAAGGGAGGGTGGGGACTAAGGGAAAAAATGAGAACCAAGACCTGGCATGTAAAGGTACAAGATCCCAGTAATGAATGTAATGTACTGTCTACCTAGAATGTACCAATAAATTCAATTTAAAATAAAAAAATTTAAAGTGGAAAAAAAAAGGATCAAATACCTACAGTAAGACCTGAAATATTACAACTATCAGAGGAGAACATAAAGGAAATATATCAAGATATTGGCACAGGCAACAATTCGCTGAAGAGAAACAGTAATTCAGGAAACAAAATCAAGAATTGACAAATGAGATTACTTCAAATTAAAAAGCTTCTGCACAGCAAAGGAAACATATCAGCGGAGTGAAAAGACAACCTTTTCTTAGAACTTACAATGATACAAACAGCCTGCTGTAGCACACATGCTATAGTTTCACCACCACTGGTACAATGTGGGAGAAAATCTTTGCCAGCTAATCACCTAACAGAGGATTAAATACCAGAATACATACAACAAAACACATAACAGAAGATGAAGTAATCTAACTCAATGTGGGCAAATGATCTAAACAGACACTTCTCAAAAGATGTACAAATGGTCTACAAATACATGAAAAAAATGATAATATCTTTAGGCATCCAAGAAAAGCAAATCAAAACTATATTGAGATTCTACCTCACTCCCATTTGAACGGCCATTGTCCAAAAAGCAAAAATAATAAATGTTTACAAGGATGTGAAGAAAGGAGCCCTTATGGAATTTTGGTGGGAATGTAAAGTACAATCAATACAAATAGCTAAAAATAGAAGTACAATAATGACCCGGCCATACTATTCCTGGAAAAGGAAGAAAATAAAGAGATCCCACATACCAATGTGTATTGCTACACTATTCCACACTGTTGGTGGGATTGTCAACTAATAAAACCATTATGGAAATCAGTGTGAAGATTCCTCAAAAACTAAAGCTAGAAATTCCATTTGACCCAGTTTTTTAATTTTTCAATAAAAAAAGTTTTATTTATTTATTTTTTTTGGTACCGGAGATCGAACTCAAGACCTTGTGCTTACAAGGCAGGTGCAGTGCAACTGGCCCTTGACCCAGTTTTTTAAAAAAGATATTTTTCCGGAAAGCATTAAAGACATCACATTACAGTGATAAATGCATACCCATGTTTATGGCAGCATGACTCAGAATAGCTAAATCTAGGAAGCAGCCATTATGTCCATCAACAGGTGAATAGATAAAGAAAATACAGTAGCTATAAACAACAAAGCTACTACTCTGCCATAAAGGAGGATAAATGTGAGTCATATGTAAGAAAATGAATGTATTTTATGACCATAATTTAAGTGAAATAAACCACGCATAAAAGCTTAAATATGACACGATTTCTTTTATATAAGAAACCCAAGATATAAAGAGCAAAATAAAAGATAAGAATTATGGATATAGTTTTTTTGCATAAGGGAAGGGAACTAAGAGGTAAGGGAAAGGGGAAGGAGAGGAGAGGATTAAAAAACAGAATTAAGATGTATGTTATACACACACCAACACAACACAAGGGAGGTAATCATTATGTACCAACAGAATATAAAATAAGATAGAAAAAAAAGTGTCCAGTTAGCAGAGCATGACAGAGTATACTCATGTAACCATCATCACTCAAAATATGTAACACTGGTCATCTCCTACAAGTTCCCACATGCCTTAATGCCCAGACAACTACTGACCAGTTGTGACTATACATTAGTTTGCCTGCTCTAGAATTTTATAGAGATGGAATAATATGCTATGAATGCTTACATAAATCTGACTTCTTTTACTCAATATAGTTTCTAAGATTTTTCCATGTTTTTGAGTGCATCAGTCATTCATTTGTATCGGTAAGTAGTAGTTCATTGTATGGATAAAACACAATTTATTTACCTATTCATGTTCTGATGAATATTTTGGTTGTTCACAGATTTTGGTGTTATGAATAAAGCTGCTATTAAAATTCCTGTATAATTCTGTGTACATGTTTTTCTTCCTCTTATGAGCATGAAATGCTTGGGTCATAGGATCACGTGTGTTTAACTTTATAAGAAAATCTCTTTTCTAAGTATCAACCACAAATGGGATAGGTGCTAGTAAGTTCCATGCATGTGACAAAAATTTCTATGTTATGTTTTAGGATGAGAAGGTGGGATGTCTTCTCTGTCCTTTGGGCCAGGCTACAAATGGGAGAATGGTAGATAGCTTTATGCTGAGGTGGCAGCAGATACTGTATAACACAACAGCAAAATTCTCCACAGGCCTTTTCTCAGTGTCTTTTGAGGTGTCCAAAGCACTTTCTACATGAGGATGAGGCCTACTGATATTACCTGGAAGAGAAGTATTCAATGCATCCCTTCTGGCTTCCCTTCATCTCCCCTCCCTCCATAAACTGTCTGACTGTGTAGGGAGCCTCTGGGGTCGTCTTTCCTTTGGTCATACATGCTTATAGGTTTTGGGTTACTGTGTCCTCTCCTCTCTCTGATTATCCATCTTCTAGGTATTTGTTAACTTATATCTGTGGATGGTTCTTCATTCTCTTCACTTCTCCTAGGTATGTGTAATTTAGTGGAATCTTGATAAAGAAGAAAAATGATAATATTTTGGTCTGAAGTTGTCATCCAGAAATTGGTGGATCTAATTCATTGTGGCAATCCAGTACCAGACCCTGTCAGTGAAATTGCTTTAGCGCAGGCTCTTCAATGACCGCCACTGCTTACTCTAATGCACATCTTTCTGTCTTATCTCTAAACTTGGACTCTATAGCCTTTGTCTTTCATGAAACATTCTTGATTTATACAACACTACTTTCTCCTAGTATTTGGCTTTTTTTCAGTCTCATTTTCATACTTCTTTCTCTGTGTTGTTCATCTCTCACTTTACATATTCTCCCTAGGTATTGTGACACAGTGTACTCTGCCAAACTACATACTTGCGGGGCTGGGGATTTGGCTCAGTGTTTCTGCCGCCTGCCTTGCAAGCACAAGGACCTGAGTTCAATCCCTGGTACCAAAAAAAAAAAAAAAAAAAAAAAAAAAAAAAAAAACCAAAACCCACATACTTGCAATATTTATACAGCCCCTCTCCTAAGAAGCATTTCCTTCTCATGCAAGGTTGAAGAGGTGCCTTAAAAATCCCCATTACATCTACCAGACACCTCTGGAACTTCTCACACAGTACAGGTTGCCTGCCCAGGGATGTTTCCTCCTCTGGCTAGAAACTGCCTGACTGCATATTTTCATTTTCAGAATTTCTTCTGACATATAATTGGTACTTGATAAATATTTGCTGGATAGAATGAGATCACTGATATGAATGCACATTGAGGCTATACTCAAGTGATATAAATAGGACACACATGTGTAAATAATGAATAGTTTCTCTAGTGTGAGAAACTGAAAGCATAAATAAGGACTAAAAGGTATAAAAGATAATGTAAAATGGGAAGAGGAGGGACACGGGGAAGGGGAATGGAAAGAAGGGAATGGAATTAATATGAGAAAATGAAAAATGGAAACAAAGTCTTTGTAGATGGGGGGAGGGGTTAAAGGGACGGCAGGGGACAAATTAGAACCAAGATATATTATGTAAAGGTACAAATTTCCAACAATGAATGTCATGATATTGTGTACATTAAATGCATCAATAAAACTAATTTTTAAAAAGTGCTTTGTGTTTTATACGTAATTGATGTCAATAAGAATATTTGTACTTTGAAGAAAAAATATGCAAGGTAAAGATAAGTCTCAAGCTAATCATAAAAATATAAAATTCTTAATTCTTATAATATAAATTATTAATTAATGTAATGTAAATATAATGCACATTTTAATATGAAAATTTTATCCTTTTCATTTCTTGGCACCTCTTCAGGGCCAAACCAATATAGATTTCTCTCATCTAAAAAGTCTCACTCTACATTCATAGCAGCATTATTCACAAAAACCAAAAGCTGGAAGCAACTGTCAGATGAATGGATAAATAAAATGTGATATAAACACACAACAGAATATTATTCAGCCATTAAAAGAAAGAGAATACATATGCTACAATGTAAATGAAACTTGAAGTCATTACACTAAGTGAAATAATCCAGTCACAAAAAACAAATATCAGAGGCTGAGGCAAGAGGATCACAAGTTGAAACCTAACCTGGGCAACTTAAGTGACTTAGCAACTTAGTGACTTACTGTCTCAAAACACAAAATAAAAAAAGGGCTGGGAGTGTAGCTAGTATGAAAATTCTGGTTTCAGTTCCCAGTACTGGGGGAAAAAAGGGAAAAAGGAAAACAAAATAAAACAACAATAAAATGCAAATCTTGTATGATTCCATCTATACAGGTACAGAGAGTAATCAGATTCATAGAAGTAGAACATCGGATGGTAATTACTAGGGCTTAAGGAAGGGAAAGTGGAGAATTACTGCTTAAAGGGTTCAAAGTTTCAGTTTTGTAAGATGTAAAGAGTTCTGGAGATGGACGGTGGTAATAGTTTAAAAATGGTTATGATAGTAAAGATTATATATATTTTAGCACAATTAAAAATAAAGTTTCACAAAAAAATGCATCAGACTATTTTTCAAATAAAAGTTTTCTGACCTATGTCCAAAATGAAAATTAATCAAATTATGGAGAGAGTATGAAAATATATAAAACATTAAAAAACAACTATTAATAACAGTAGCAAAAGAAGACATCTGTTGATGTTTACAACATGCCAAGCACTATGCTAAGCATTTTAGTTGTTTTTTTTTTGTTACCGGGGATCAAACTCGGGTCTCTGTACTTGCGAGGCAGGTGGCAGAACCACTGAGCTAAATCCCCAGCCCCTTGCTAAGCATTTTATGTGGATTATTATTCATTCAAAATAACTGAGAGACAAATGAGAGCTTTAAGAGTTTAAGTCATCTACAAATGGTCTCACAGCTAAAAAGTGAGAACAGGGATTCAAATCCTGGCTCTGTCTAAGCCCATGGTCTGGCATTCTATCCGCCTGAACACACTGGCACGAGAGGGATGGTGAGAAGGTGTCAACATATTCTCTTGGTTCTCACATTTAAGAGACAAAGGTAAATAAAATTGGTGATCTGCTTCTACAGGTCAAGCACATAGGGAATGCATGAGATTCTAATCAGATCCCAGATCTGAGGGAACCATTATCAGGAGAGACAGAAAGATACACAAAGAAGGAAGTATAAGCTGTGAGTTGCCGAAGACAGTATTTTGTAGTGTCATGAAAATCTACACAATTCTTGGCAAGAGAAACTGAGAACAACTATTGAATAAATGAAATAAAATCAGTCTATAAACGTACTTCATTTCAGAATACATTTGGGGAAAAAGGCAAAAAGATCAACTTTGCTTTCTTCTTAAAGAAAATACATTTAAAAGACTATGGTGATTGACATATCATGATAAAGAGGAAACTGACTTTTTGTTCAGATTACATTTTAAATAACAATGTTATAGGATCACATGTTAAAATATTCCTGTATTAAAGATTATAAAAGGCATATAATGATTTACATAAAATTACTTTTTTAAACAGTCTTGCTAGATAGTTCAGGCTGGCCTTGAACTCACAGCAATCCTCCTGCCTCAGCCACCCAAGTACTGGGATTAAGAAAGTTTGCCACCATGCCTGGATGACTGCATGAAATTTAAACCACTACATAAAATCTATAGTGCAACTCAAACAGCTTTATTTTTCCAGAGACATTGTGAATTTATAAAAACATACAAGAACACTGGAACAATTTACTTGAACCTTCAGATTCAGTTTTTTCTATCTTCCTCTTACCCTTTAGTTCCCTCCAGACTTAACATCTATCTTCTTCTCCACAATATCCCAAGAAAATACTCACCTTGTGTAGCTACAAGAACTGCAGAGATGTCTTGGTTCCACAGGCTTAAAATAACTGTTATTTGCTATGCTTACCCCAAAATCATATTGATGATACCTTGTATACTAACATACCGAATTTTCCTATTTTCATGGCAGAGTTAATAAGTTCCATGTGATATACACTATACCTTGTTCCAATATCAAGCCAGCTGCCATAATCCTTGACCAAGAAGAAAAATTGCTGTAAAATATAATAAAAGATGGTTCTAATTTTTAAAAAGCCTATTTAGATTCAATCTAAAAAAAATAAACTTGTTTTAAGATCGTATTTTCTGTATTTTTGACTCTTCAAAATAACTATCTGTTTAGGATCAACTAGAATATGCTTTGTTTTTGGTACCGGGGATTGAACTCGGGTCCTTATGCTTGTGTGGCAGGAGATGGCAAGAATATGCTTTTAACTAAAACTTTTACTTGGGTTACAATGAGCAATAGTCTAAATGCCTGAATTACAATTACTATTCAAGGAAATAAACACATTTTTGTGAATAACTAGAAATAAAAAGAGCCAATTTTAGTAAAAAATACCAGACATAAATGAAGAGAAGCCATATTATCCATTCAATAACAAATATTTGCTGACATCACCTATTATGTACTAATAATCACTGTTAGGTCCTGAAGACAAGTTTCCTCTCACAAAGTATATAATCAAGTGAATGATTCAAATTATCAGGGGTGTGTGTGTGTGTGTGTGTGTGTGTGTGTGTGTGTGTGTGAAAGTAAGACAGAGACAGAGAGAGAGGAAATATCCTTGGAAAATACAGGTAATTATGGAAGCACTGAAGAAGTGGTATAAGGGAAGGTTTCCTGTTGAAAGATGAAATTTAAGTGAAAAGTACGAATCAAATGAAAGAGATTTGGGAGACAGACTGAAAGTATTTCTGGAAGACAGAATAGCCTATATAAACACCATATGTCCAGATAGAACCTGGTAGGTTCAGGGTCAGGGATTTAGCCCAGTGATGCTGTCGTCTGCCTCACAAGCACAAGGTCCCAAGCTTGATCCCTGGTGCCAAAAAAAAAAAAAATTTGGTAGGTTCAAATTGAAAGGTGACACCAGTCAAATAAACAGAAGCTAGATCACAAGTAGCTTTGCAAGTCAAATTGAGTGATCTGACCTTCATATAAAATTACTTAGAGAATTTCAATTCTCTTCTATTAATGTCTTGCCTATTTGTCACTTTATGAGCAAAACTGAAAGTTGCTTTTGCTCTAATCTTGTGTGGTCCATTTTAGAAATATATTGGATACACTGTTCAATACAACACAATTATGCTCTCGTTTAAAGTAAATGTTTAGCAAATGTTGGCAGGGTTGCGGGGAGAAAGGAACCCTTGTCCACTCTTGGTAGGAGTGTAGAATGGTGCAACCACTATGGAAATCAATATGGAGATACCTCAAAGAGCTGGGACTAGAAGTTCCATTTGACCCAGCCATCCCTCTGCTGGGTATTTTTCCAAAAGAATTAAAATAATCATATCACAGTGATATATGCACACCTATGTTTATAGTGGCACAGTTCGTATTAGCTAAAACTTGGGAACAGCCCATTTGCCCATCAGTTGGAAAATGGATAAAGAAGATGTGGTTTTTCTATAAAGTGGAATACTACTCAACCATAAAGAATGAGAAATTAGACTCATTCATAGGAAAATGGATACATATTGAGGATATACTAAGTGAAACAAATAAATCACACATATGTAAATACTGAATAGTTACTCTGATGTGAACAAACTATAATAGTACATAAGATCCTAATGACATAATTGACCATGTGAAATAGGAAGAAAAGGGCTAAAGGTTTAGGGAAAGTGGGAAGGGTAGGGAAAAGGTAATAAGGGAAAGAAAAAATATGAGAAAATAAAAAAATGGAAATAAAATGTTTGTAAATGGGGAGGGGAAGAGGGAGTGAAGGGAGGGCAGGGACAAGGGGTAAAAAATGAGAACCAAGACCTGTCATGTAAAGGCACAAGATCCCAATGATGAATGTAACTGTACTGTATACCTAAAATGTACCAATAAACTCAATGAGGGGGGAAAAAAAGCAAATGTTTAGGAATTTGATTTAGGAAATTACCCTATGTTTCTAATCACTTATAGCATGGGATGTTGCATAGTAAATAATTTACCCTCAAAAGAAGTGTGGCCTTTGCGTTCAACTACTAGCAAGTGTTTTTAGGCCCTCAGAATGTTATTCTTAGTAGAAATATATTACCTGGAGCATTGATCACTAGATAATCTAACAATATGATTTATGACAAGGGTTTTGGGCCACGCAGTATCACTTCTACCCATGGAAATACTGAAGATTAAAGATTAGCCATGTTGGCAATATGTGATCTAGCCTCAATAAAAAGTCTTGACGTCAAAGCTAAAGTAAGCTTGGAAGGCAATATTATGGTGTACTGTCACACCTTAGCAAGATACACACCTCCTGACTCCACAAGAGGAAAACAACAGAAGCTCTGCATTTTATGTTCTCTCAAACCCTGCTTTATATATCATTTCACTGCCATAAACCAAAACTGTGAATATACCAGTGTTCAGCAATTTTTGTGAATCCTAGGCTTTTTCTGTTAATTTCCTATGGAAGGTTCATTTCAGATACAAAACAAAACAGAAGACTAGGTATAAAATGACTGAACTGAATAAATCAAATAAAGAGATTTATGACACTTTCTGAAGAGTTTTCTTCATAAAGTAGCTTGTCTTTATGCCAGCATTTTAGAGCTCAATATCTAAAGATTTCATACACAGAAATGCATTCATATTTTTCTTGATTAAATCAACTCAGCACTTAGCTTCTTAATCTTATTTATGCTAAATGTCCAATAATATCTTACCAAGGCCATAATGTCTGATATGATGAGAACAATGAGAAAAAGGCTAGGAAAAAAAAAGAGAAAAATCACATATAATACAACAGGCAGAGTTTTAAAACACATTAAAATACCAATGAGAATACTCAGGTAACCTATGAGGATAAAAACAATATCCTAAGGAGAGGAGAGTAGAAAGTTAGCATTGCTGATGCCATCACTGGCTCTATGCTGTCGTCTCTAAACTTCCCATTATGTGAGACAAAACTACCACCAGTTAGATTTTCATTACTCACTGCCAACAGCCTTCCCAGCAGATTATTCACTAGGAAATCTTCAGGCCACAAAACTCCTTTTTAATGGTCTTCACCCAAAATGTACATGGTTTTGCCAATTATAAGAACTGAGAAATTAGACAAATTATTGATATTTAGAAAAGTTAACTTTAAATCATGTACACTGAAGTGAACAGTTTTTTTTTTAACATCACCTCTGCTGAATACATATTCTAGGGAATGAATCAGAAGAAATGCAGTTAGAATCATATACCTGGTTTATTATATTAAAATTATCCTTGTCATTATGGACCTAATAAACAAGTCATTAGTATAAGCCACACTTGCATCTTAACTCCTATCCTTTAAGAGTTGTAAGAAAATGTTCAGCAATATAAATGAGACTGAAAATGTGGATATGAAAGAGAAATGATATCAGTGATATTTAACAAATGGATATGGCAATGAGCGATGGATGTACTTTAGCTTGTGTAATTAAGGAAAACAAAATGAGAAACTTGTTGACAATAGGAAGAAAGGGAATCACTGGGTGTTATGACTTGTATGTAGATGTCCCGCTAAAGCCTCATGCACTCATAGATGGGGCTTTTCGGAGGTAGCTGGATCCAGGTGTGTGAATATGGATTAAGGATATGCGAATGTGGACACAGGTTGCGGTAACTGGATTAGTCCACTGACTGGTTTAGCACTGTTCTGGGTGTGGGTAATGGGAACCCACACTACCTCTGGATGTGGGTAGCACCATCCCAAAGGCTTGTAGCCTGGATAAGATAAAAGGGAAAGGGAGGCTTGCTGCTGCTGCTTACTGTTTGCTGCCTCCGCCTGCCCTGCAATGGACTGTTTCTTCTCTGTGATGCGCTTCTGTCATGCACCCTGCCTTGGAGCCAGCCAACCATGAACTAAAACTTCTAAAAACTGTGAGCCAAAACCTTTCCTCTTTTAACCTTGGATGTCAGGTATTGTGTCTCAGCAATAATAACAGTAGCCAAGACACTAGGTTCAGTGTGTGACATATTAAACTTAAGTGTGTGTGATATTGAGGGGGAAATGTTAAATGTCTTATAAAGTTTAAAGGTCAAAAGAGAAGACTTTTATAAACCCTCAGTTTAGCCACTTTTGACTCAGTTCTCTCCCTTGGTATTGTTTTCATTGCAGTTAGTTTCAAGGCAGAATCACTACACATACATGCACACATATAGTCACACACAAATATATGTATACATACACACATATACACACACGGACAACACTTCCACTTCTCATTCCACATGTGCCCAGTCTGTATCCAAGAGTTAATCAAAATCCCTTCTAAAAAGTTTATTCATTAACAGAGATGCCAGAAAGTATATGTCATTTAGTAGTTTTCCTCACATTTAAATAACTGTCTTTATGTGAAATTTAAAGGCATAAATGCTTTCAATATTAAATTCATGTAAATATTCTGCCAAAGTATACTAATATCATTTCAAATTAGAAACAAGATTTTTACTATTTTTAAGCAGTAGAAAAAAACACTTAAAATGTCACTGTATAAAAGTATGCTAAACCCAGTTTTAGCTTAAACTCATCAAGAACATGCAAATTTATGTTAATATTAGTTGTTTCTTTCAGCATTGAATATGTCAGCTTGATCCTAAAATAACAAAACTGCTAAGAAGCTTCATATATATACATATAT
>NW_022900942.1:23722578-23757625 GCF_012274545.1 Fukomys damarensis | reverse complement strand
CAAGTATTTTTTGGAGAATCCCTGTGCTAATGAGGCAATTTTATTGGTTAAAAAATTCAAATAGAAGAGTTGACAGCTTTTCTTCCAGCAATCTTGACTGCTTAAGAAATTCCTCAAAACTCAAGACTTCCTACTCTACTTTTCAAACGTGTAGAAATCAAGACTGAGTAACTGTGTAAATTACTGATACTAGAAAAGTTAATTTTGTGCCACGTAAAAAGTTAATTATGGGCCAAGGATTTAGCTCAGTGGTTCCAGCACCAGCCTCACAAGTGCAAGGTCCCAAGTTCAATCCCTGATACCAAAAAAAAAATTTTAAAAATTAAAAAATTAAATTAAAAGTTAATTTTATGCCATATATGTTAACAAATTTATCTAATACATATTTAGAAAATAAGTCAAAAGAAATTAGAATGATATCCTTTGTTTTACATATGCATAGCTATAGTTGTAACAAATAAGTCATTAACTACAACATTTAACATTTATGTTTCAGTATTTGCTGGGGAGGCTCTTCACTAGCTTGAATAATATCCTAATAACATTTTATTGCTGAGAAAGTATAATTGTCTGCTAGAGGTCCTAACCTACTAATTTCTTCTAATACCAACTGAACTGTGACTGAAATGGTGAAATATTTCTCATTTTTATAATAAAAAACTACACCACAGGGTCTTAATAACAATTACATGAAAGATTTTCAAATGTTTACTCTTTATTATGAGAAGATCCAATGCGTCTTAAACATTCTCTTACCTTTTTGATGATAATTGTGTAGTTAACTGAACTGCTTCAAAAGCACACATCACAAGAACAAAAGGAATTAAAATCTGTTTAAAAGAATAACAAATGATGTCATTGGTAACTGAAGCATATTTCTTTTATCTTTTTTTGGGGGGTGTTACTATGGATTGAACCACAGGGTGCTCTACCACTGAACTACACCCCTGACCCCAGTCCTTTTCATTTTATTTTGAGACAGGGTTTTCTTTTGTACCAGAAATTGAACTCAGGACCTTGTGCTTATGAGGCAGACATGGTGCCACTGAGCTAAATCTCCAGTCTGAGAAAGGGTCTTCTAAGTAGTCCAAGTTGGCCTCCATCTTGTGATCCTCCTGCCTCAGCCTTCCCGCTGTTGAGTAGCTGGGATTATAGACAAGTGCCACTGACTCAGCTTTGAAACAAATACTACTTTTGATTATGAAAATATTTTCAATATCTCAAAAAACTTCTATATATACTAATGAAGAGCAAACACTGAAATGCCTGATACCAATGGTATAAAACAGTGATTAAAGATTTTAAAAGCTACATTAATACATACAGCATAAATGATAGCAAACATTAACACATATTCCAAATAAAAATTCATTACAATTAATTTTTATTTGGCTCATCTTAACAATTCATGACAACTGGTTTTTTTCTTCATGACAATGTTTAAATGACTCCTAGAGGATTTAAAAGGCAAAGAATGAACACTCAAATCAAATAAATTGAGCAGCCTGATAACTTGATTCAAAAATCTCTGAACTCATCTGATATGGACATTACAACACTATAAACATGATTTATTTGCTTTATCATTGCTTTTCTTTTTTTAAAAGATTCTCACTAACAATCAGTCCACAAAGTCATCAAGTGTATTATGCTTTTAAAGTTAAATGAATTATGCTGAAGATTAAAGATCCAGTATTATAATTTGAACTTTTCTTTCTTTTTCCTTATTTCTACCTAGATTCAGTTTTTTAGAGAGAAAACAGGACAACCACCATTTTAAAAAAATGTGAATTAAAATTAAGGAAACAATAACATTTTGAAATAATCTGATAAAGAATGGGATATGACAAAATACTAAAAATCTTTTTAACACTTTCTAAATGCATACTTGTATTAGTACTGAAACAAAAAGTAGTAGTATTAGTGCAATAACAAAACTCCTATTATAAGAGAATCCATACTTTTAACGATTATTATTACTTACATGTTCTGTACAGAAGGTAATCAAGTTTTACACTTTATTTTCTTAGTTATTTAGTGACACCGGGGATTGAACTCAGGACCTTGCAATTGTCAGGCAGGCATGGCACCACTGATCTAAATCCCTGGCCCTTGTTCATGTGTGTATATATACACATATATAATATTATTTTAACATTATTATATATAATATATATAAATTCACTGCATAAAATGTGCCAGGCACTACAGTAGAGAAAATGTGGTAGAGGGAACAACATAAATATAATGACTCTAGAAAAGAACTGATATTCCCAGAAAGCTAAGGTGTCATTATTTTTGTATTGTTAGCACCTAACTAGTGCTTGGCACACTAATGAATGGAGCATTCAAAGATATCTTTGTTGAAGGAATAGATAAATTCTAGGTACATGGATTATAACATGTTGGCAGTTTTGCAGGTGGGATCTTCAGCAGCACTGCAGTTTTGATCACAGTTTCTGCTCAGGCTTTAATTACTTCTGATAGGACTTTCTGGAACTAACATGAAATCCTTACTCTTGAAGCCAAACAGTCTCAAGTTTAAAGCAAAAAAGATTAACAATATTTGTAAGCAAGTGCAAAAGGATTCTGCCTCCAGATCAGCAATGGTGACAATGTCTGGAAAGATGTTTTCTTTCCATTGTCACTTAACTTTGTCACAATGGCTTTCAATGTTAATGTCATATGTCACATAATCTTGATTCATAATCTTAACCTGTCAATGTCTTAATACAAATAAAATAAGAAAACTAACCTTCCACATCATCAGGGCTCCCATCATAAAAGGACTAAACACAGTCAGAAAGCAGTAGACAGAGGCAAGATCAAAGCTAGGGAATCATAACATAAAAAGGATTTTAGATTTCACAGGGTAGCTTTAAAAGATAGTTCTGCTAAAAGGATGTTTAATTCTTTTAAATCTATTCTTATACAAATCTTACTCTTACACAAGCATATATCACATCAAGGAATATCATGAAGCTATTAAAATAAACAAGGTATAACTATATGTTACAATACATACCAACCTCCAAAAATATATCATTTAGTATAAATAACAAGAGACTTGCAATGCATATATATTGTTTTCAATTTAAATTACCTGTTAATAGAAGCTATGTTTCCAGTTCCAAAAAATGCTGTCACTAAGAAGAAGACCTAAATGGAGTTAAAGAAATGCCAAAGCTGGTCCACAGTCACACTAACTTCTTTTTCATTTAGAAAAGACACGGCAATTCTACTATGAGGGTAATTTGCTGTTCTTATGCATTCGACCTTGAATATTCTTTGAAAGGACCAGACTAAAACAATGTACTGAGCACCAAGAAGCTTGGGAAGATGCCTTCACTTGGTTACTAGTAACTTGGGAAGGTTAGTTTTCTCTTCCTGGACACAAACAAGTTGAATCATGTCTGGAATTGACTGATAATGACGTTTTTGAAAAAAGAATGCAGACTTGCATGATGTTTTAAATTTTAGTTCATACATGCTTGCTATGTGCCCACTATGTGGGAACACCATCTTATGTTCTTCAAAAGGCTCACAAAAGAAAAAAGATACAGTTTTAGAAAAATGTAGTAGAGAGTGAGACGAGAAAATGTTGAACATCTTTTTGACATTTCTTAATCGTAGATTTGTACTAGCATGGTAATAAAAAAGTAGATAATAACCTGATGGTGTCCAAATACCTACTGGTAGCAAAGTACTCAAAATAGTGTGAGATCTATTGAAGGGACTCAATACATATTTGCTATTTTATTGTATTTACATACACACGCATGTGGTATAGAAACCCTGAAGTAGTGTATGTTATAATAAAATTTTGGTTAAAAAAAGGGACATTTGGATAGGAAGAAAAAGTACAAAAGGGAAGGGGAAGGAAAAACAAGGAGGGGTAGGCAAAAGAAAAAAATATGAGAAAAGGAAAAAACAGAAACAAAGTCTTTGTAAATAGGGAAGGGTGGAGGGGTTGAAGGGAGGGTAAGGGAATAGGGAAAAAATAAGAACCCAGATATATCATGTGAAGGTACAAATTGCTGATGATCAATGTCATCATATTGTATACCTAAAATGTACCAATAAACTTAATGAATAAAATAAAAAGGGGCTGGGATATAGCTTTGTGCAAAGGCCTTGGGATCAGTCCCTATTACTCTTACTCCTCAGTAACTGAAATGTGTAGGTTTTGGTACATATGAGAACAATGAAGAGTTTACCATGAACTTGAAATGCCAATTCGATTGCTACAGAGAGAAACTAATGAAAATAATGTTAATAAACTCTTTTTAGGAATTCGTTGTTTTCCAATGGCTTTGTGCATTGAGAGGAATAGTCGATATTAACTGTGCTTTGTTTACTGTTCAATTTTATTAAATTCAAATAGCTAATAAAAAACTTTTAAAATTGAAAAAAGGACATTTGAGTTGGTAAACTGAGTTGTAAATATATTCATGCATCCATTTATTTAATCAACTAACATTTGTGAGGTCAGGAGAGGTCAGGGCTGCAGAAGTATGTCTCAACAGTTCTCTGCACACTGGTTTCTGTCAAGGTTAAAGGAAAGGATAGCACAGATAGAGATGGTTGATGGTGAAGTATGGAGAAAAACACAGATCAAGAATTAGGCAAAGGAAGACATCTATTTATATATTCTATTTTGACAGAATTCTATTTTGCCTTAGAAAAGAAGTCTTGTCATTTGTGACAACATGCATTACTATGGAGGATGTGATACTAACTGAAATAAATCAGATACAAGAAAGATAAATAGTGTTATGATCTTACTTTTACATGGAAAGTAAAATAGTTTTAGAGAGTAGAATCATGTTTGGCAGAGGCTGGGAGAATGGAAAAACAGGAAGATGGTAGTCAAAAGGTATAAAGATTCATCTGGGCATGGTGGTGCACGCCTGTAATCGTAGCACTAGAGAGGCTGAGGCAGGACTGCCACGAGTTCAAGGCCAGCCTGGACTAATAGTTACTTCAAGACCAGCCTGAGCTAAATAGTGAGACCTTGTCTCAACCCCTCCTCCAAAAAACCAACAAATAAAAAAAGATAAAGTTTCAGTTATCTAAGATCAGTAAGGTCTGGAGGTCTAACGTACAGCAAGGTGGCTATAGTTAATACTGTATTATACACTTGAAATTTGCTAAAAGTTGCTCTTAAATATTTTGAAAGAGAAAGAAAAGAAAAAGGAAAAGAAAAGAAAGAAGCTTTATGAGACAAGGGATATATTTGTGGCGATCATTTTACAATATATTTCTGTATCAAAGCTGAAGTTATATTTTAAATATGTAATTTTTATTATTCAATAAAGCTGGAAAAATTAAATTTAAAAAGAATACTTTATGAATTTCTTAATACTAGTCAGAAGATTTCAGCTTTAGCTGTAATGGTTTAATTTTTTAAAAATATATGCATATGTGATAAAATCTTAATTATTTATATCTTGAATGGTAGGAATACCTACACACTTATTACATCATTCTTTATGTAGTAAAGTATATAGATAAACAAAACTTTAAAATGGGGTTGGGGATGTAGCTCAGTGACACCATGCCTGATTCACAAGTGCAAAGTTCTGAGTTTGATCGCTGGTACCAAAAAAGAAAAAAAAAAACTTTAAAATGTTAATTTATATATATGAAAAAAACTATAGCTGAGAGAAGAATTAAATGGCCTCCCATGTAATATCACTACAATGCAATAAGTAGAAACTCTTTCCATATCTTGTACCTCCAAAGTGGGATCTTGCATGTCATAAAACAAAAGTTTCAACAAAGGATACAAGGAAAAAGGCTCTACGGATATCATCTAGATACAGCTGTCGAAACTGAGTTATATCAGTACTATAGGAGAAATGGATATTGGTGAGCTATGAGAGAAGAAAAAACATTATTAATTCACAGTAACAGTTGGTTGACATCTACACTCAAAGGCAAACTTATAAAGACTGTTTTAGCCACAGCTGGAAATATATCCTGTGCTAACACAAAAATCAACACATCTTTTTTTATATCTTAATCATGCTTTACTAAAATCTGACAAAAGGAAAAGGTCTTCAATAACATACTGAACAGAGCTGCAGAGTCAGGACTTGTGTAATAAAAGTGAGAACTGGGATTTTTTTCTTTCTGTCACAAACACTTCACTTTCAAATTCCTATATAATTCTTCCCTTTCAAAAACTTGATTTCTTGAGCTCAGTGATGCTACTGCCTGCCTTCCAAGCACAAGGTTCTGAGTTCCATCCCTGGTACTAAAACAAACAAACAAACAAATAAACAAATAAAAAAAACCCAAAAACTTGATTTCTCAGAAAGTATCCTGATTTTCTTAAATTCAGGTATGGTATGAATTTAAAGGATATGGTAAAATTAATTGTTTCTTTGTTCTGTTAATTCCATTTACAGACAAATTTTATTTTTCATTAGCAAAGCTTATTTTTCTATCTCTGGCAAAATGGAATACTCTATCTTTGGTAAAATGGAAAGTCCTCTTAACTACAAGAACAAATGCTAATGGGTGAATTTAAAGGAAGGACCCCCTCACATATACACACTCCCTGTGTAATTTTCCAGTTATGGGTGCTTCAGTGACCTTTTCTAGAAAAAAAATAGACTTGATTTCGTTAAAAAATAAAAAAGAATGTGACACAATGACTGAGGTCTGATGAAATATATAATATTAAGGACAGTTTCTGACCATTTACATTAAGCTGATTAAAACTGTTCTTCGTGTATTAATATTCCAGAGCTTAAAGTTAAAAACCAGCAGTTATTCAATATACTTCAATAAGGTTTCTTTTGTGTTAAAATTAATTCTGGGTTTTTTGTTTTGTTTTCTTTTGTTGTGGGTACTGGTGATCAAACTTGGGTCCTTGTGCTTATGAGGCAGGCAGTGGAACCACTGAGCTAAATCCTGGCCCAAATTATTCTGAATTATCAGTTCCTTTCAATAAACCTAAGTGAAGGCAGTAAGGATCAATTATGGATCAATTGTGAAAGTGCTTTTCTGTAATATGTATTCATTTACTTGACCTCAGTATAATTGTAAATATTCTTACCACCAATTTCTCATTACCTTTAATTCTAAAAAAGACAAGACTTATCAGTTTAACCCAGCATGATAAAGTTGTCCTTAAAATTTGGCTGGTTGGAGAGGGGAGTAAAGGGGAAGGGGACATAAAAATAATTAATATGTGCTATGTACACATAATGATTCCCCATGATGAATGTAACCATTTTGTGCTGCAAATGTACCAATAAAAATAAAAATTAAAAGAAAATTTGGTTGGCTCTTAGCCAATTACAAGTACTCTGTGTTGCATAAATAGTTAAAGATTTGGCCTGAGGTCACAATCACTAAAATGACAGAATATGAGATATGATCTAAAAATTGAATATTTAAATTTAAAAAATTTTATTACAAAAAAAAGACACACTGCCATCAATCCCTTTCAAAATACTAGTCCTTGCCCCGAAATTATTCCATTGTTCTAGCCTACTTTCTGAAGTGATTTTAGAGGTTCTCTTTCATGAGTGTCTTCAGCTACACTGTTGTTGCTGCCTCGATTCAAAACATTTACTTTTCATGGTCATTTTAACTTTGAAGAAGACCCAGATGTCTCATGGTGCCAGGATGAGGATACATCATGTTTTTGCCTTTTCTTTAGATGGCACTCTCAGTAGCTGCATTCACTATATTTTTTTAATCACACATTGTAAAGACACTAACTAAAAAGGACTCCAGAACTGCTTCAGAAAGTGGCAAGAATAATGGGATAAGTGTGTTTGAAGTGAGGGGGACGAGTCTGAGGGGGGTCATTAGCAAAGTGTCATTTACTGTAAAAAAAATCTTTAAAATGTAAACTTTCACTGTATATTTTAATCATATCTTGTAAACATCTTGGATTAGGGTAACCAGAAAAACAACAATGGGAATTTAAATCTCAATTTTAAGATCTGTGACATTAACAATATTCTTATGACTAAAACTGACAGAAGGAAAAACTGGATATGATGACACAGGAAAATAAGATTAAGGACATTCTTTTCTCTTCCATTCATTCACCTACACTGATGTTCTTTGTATCAGTGATTCTCAAGTAATCACCATGAAAAGCCCACTATATATTGCCTGTAAAACTATAAAAACATACTTCTCTGTGATAAGTGAGAATTTTACATACAAATTGGTTAACTTAAATACTAATGTCAAATAAAATTTACTAATGCTAAATTAAATTTTCTTTAAATGTTAAAATTTTAAGTAGAATTTTTGATGAAGTAACATTTCAACTTCCCAACAGTTCAGAGCATATTTTAGTATTTTAAAACACAGCAGTGATTTTGACAAGTTACCTTCTGTTTAGAAGAAACACCAGACTGTTGCAGGGTTTCTTGTTCCATGTATATCCAGATAAACATCAAACAAGACAACACTAGTGGAAAGAAAGCTTCATACCTAAGAAGTGGAAAGTGAGTGGAGGGAAGACAGAAAAGAAAAGAAAAAAAAAATAAACTAATAAAAATACACATTTACACCGAGGGGCCAATAAACAAATGAATATATATTTGATCTTATCAACAACTGATATGGAAATCAAAACACTAATAATACCCTATTTACTTGTCATAGTTATAATATTAAAAATATGTTGAAAGAGTACAATGAAAATGGAACTCTCATGTTCTTTATAATATATACTTTCTAGAAGGCCATTTAATATTATATATCAAGAATCTGCAAAATATTCATAAACTATTATCCAATAATACCATTTCTAGGAATTTACTCCGAGAAATTAATCATATGTACGCAGTTTGATTCCATTTTTAATATACTCGTTGTAATACTGTTTATAGGAGAAAAAAGTGAAAAATAACCCCACACATCTACATGCGAGGGATTAAATAATACATGATACATTCGTAGACTGGATTGTAATGTGGATACAAAATACAAGAAAAATGTTCATGAGATAACATGGTGAAGAAAACCTTTCTAAACTGCTTCTGGGTTGTAATCCAGAAATGCACTAATACAAAGAGTACTTATACTCTTTTAATCACATGTTTACTTGTATGTATGTATGTAAGTATTTATTTATTTTGGTACTGGGGATCGAACTCGGGTCCTTGCATTTGTGAGGCAGGCTGCAGAACCACTGGGCTAAATCCCCAGCCCACATGTTTACTTGTATATACTCACTATTAGATTATAAAATCTTTGAAAATTGTTTTGTTACCATGGTAGGTCTAGCTCTAAAGATTTTTGGGCTGGCGTGGGGAGGGCAGGGTTGAGAGAGGGTCTCATTATGTAGTCCAGGCTGAGCTTGAAGTTGTTAGTTTCCCAAGCAGAACTCAAACTTGTGACCCACTTGTCTCAGCCTCCTGAAGTGCTGAGATGACAGGTGTGAGCCACTATCCCTGGCTAAGTAGTATATTTGAATGAGTCACTAACACAATTGAAAGTTACAAAACAAAAAAAGACAAAACAAAACCTTATTTTTCCTTTAACTTTTCAACCACTGAATTCTAAGCCATTTGGCAATATTTCTAAACATGAGAAAACAAACGAAACAAAATACTTTGAATTTGACTACAGGGCTGGGGTACAGCTCAGTGGTACAGCAACTGCCTAGCACACACAAGACTTTGGGTTCAATCCCCAGACTGGAAAAAAAGAGCCCATAAAAGACTAGCAAAATTATAAAACTAAAACAATGGAGATTGGGCAGAAACATCAGAGTTTGAGAAAGCATACATAAGTTAGTATGTAAGATTGAGAATCCACAAGAATATAAACATATAAAATGTACATGAGAAAATATTTTAAGTGCAGAAATGTACAAAAGCAGTATTGTTTTCAGCCTTTTAAAACAGCATTTGATATTATTTAATTTTTTGGGGGGGTACTGGGGATCAAACTCGGGACCTTCACTTGCCAGGCAGGCACTGTGCCACTGAGCTACATCCCCAGCCCATTTGATATTATTTGACAATGAAAATACCAAATATTGTTAAGGATATGACAAAACAGTACCCAAATGATTTTTTGGCAATATTATCAAGTGACACAGTTAAAAACAAAACTTATACCCAATGGCCCACCTAAACTATTCTGATAAGTAAATAAAGAAAACATCTAAACTACATAAAAAGTTTATGCGTTAAAAATATAGCTCAAAATATTATTTATGATAACAAAAGGTACAAACAGTAATTATAAAGAGGGGAATGGCTAAGTAAATCAAAGTGCACCCACAACAAGAAATATTGAATATCAATTAAAATGATGGCTAGGAAGCCTGTGATCTATTTGGGAAAATTCTTCAAAAATAATGTTTGTTAAGTAGAAAAAAGATACAAAACAGTACAGTACTATCAATTCTATGTTAAAAGACATATTGAGTTAAGACCAGAAGGCTATATTACCAGAATGTCAATAGGCAAAGTTAAAAATAACTTTGTTTGACATCTTTACTTTCCAAAAAGACCTGAAAAACAATATAGAATGCCTATTATCCTGGCCTTTCTTTAAAACTCAGTTCAGCTTTTCACAACAGGTTTGCTGCAAGAGCACAGGTGTAGTGAAAACCACCACTAAATCAAAGTCAACGTGGGAAAGGAAAAAAAATATCAATATTGGACACGTGAATTCAGGCAAGTCCACCAATACTGGCCATGTGATCTACAAATGCGGTGGCATCAACAAAAGAACCACTGAAAATTTTGAGGAGGCTGCTGAGATGAGGAGGGGTTCTTTCAAGTATGCCTGGGTCTTGGATAAACTGAAAGCTGAGGGTGAGTGTGTTATCACCACTGACATCTCTCTGTGGAAATTTGAGACCAGAAAGTATTATGTGACTATCACTGATGCTACAGGACACAGAGACTTTATCCAAAACAAGATTACAGGCACATCTCAGGCTGACTGTGCTGTCCTGATTGTTGCTGCTGGTATTGGTGAATTTGAAGATGGTATCTCCAAAAATGGGCAGACCCATGAGCATGCCCTTCTGGATTACACACTGCCTGTGAAACAACCCCTCGTTGGTGTTAACAAAATGGATTCCACTGAGCCACCCTACGGCCAAAAGAGATACGATGAAATTGTTAAGAAGTCATCACCTACATTAAGAAAATTGGCTACAACCCTGACACAGTAGCTTTTGTGCTGATTTCTGGTTGGAATGGTGACAACATGCTGGAGCTATGGCTGAGCTTGGTTCAAGGGAAGGTCACTTGTAAAGATGGCAACGCCAATGGAACCACACTGCTTGAAGCTTTGGATTGCATCCTGCCACCCACTTTTCCAAGGGCCAAGCCTTTGTGGCTGCCGCTTTAGGATCTCTAAAATTTGTGGTATCGGTACGGTCCCTGTGGGCAGAGTGGAAATTGGTGTTCTCAAACCTGGCATGGTGGTCACCTTCGCACCAGTCAATGTCATAACTGAAGTAGTCTGTTGAAATGCACCGTGAGGCTTTGAGTGAAGTTCTTCCTGGTGATAATGTGGGCTTCAACGTCAAGAATGTGTCTGTCAAAGATGTTCATTGTGGAAATGTTGCTGGTGAAAACAAAAATGACCCACCAATGGAAGCAGCTGGTTTCACTGGTCAGTTGATTATTCTGATCAGATGCTCAGGTGATAGCCAGATCAGTGCTGGCTATCCTCCTGTCCTGGACTGTCACACAGCTCACATTGCTTGCAAGTTTGCTGAGCTGAAAGAGAAGATTGATCACCGGTCTGGTAAGAAGCTGGAAGATGGCTGCAAATCCTTGAAATCTGGTGATGCTGCATCGTTGACATGGTTCCAGGCAAGCCCATGGTTGTTGAGAGCTTCTCTGACTATCCACCTCTGGGTTGTTTCACTGTTTGCGATACGAGACAATTGCTGTGGGTGTCATCAAAGCAGTGGACAAGAAAGCTACTGGAGGACTGGGAATTTAGCTCAGTGGTGCTGCTGCCTGCCTCGCAAGTGCAAGGTCCTGAGTTCAATCTCCAGTGTCAAAAAATAAACAAAAAGAAGACTGCTGGAACTGGCAGGGTCATCAAGTCTGCTCAGACGGCTAAATGAGTATTACCCCTAGCACCTACCAGCCCAGTCTTAATCAATGGTGGGTCCACTCTCAGAACTGTTTCTCCCAATTGGCCATTTAAGTTTAATAGTAAAAGACTGGTTAATGATAACAATGCATCATAAAACCTTCAGGAGGAAAGGAGAATGTTTTGTAGACCATTTGTCTTCTTTTGTGTGTGGCAGTTTTAAGTTATTAGTTTTTAAAATCACTTTTTAATGGAAACAACTTGACCAAAAATCTGTCACAGAATTTTGAGACCTATTTAAACAAAGTTTAATGAGAAACCCATGTCTTTGGGTCAACACAAAACTTCAGTTTTCTTATAACCTATTTCTGGTGTGAACCCTGAAATTTAATGAAAATATAACTTTGGCTGCATCATATCTGGGAATTAGAGGTGAAGGTACTGTTTTAAATACTAAAGAGGTAAGGGGGAGGGCCGTATTGATGGCACCAATTAATAGAGCAACACTTTGGTATTATGTAATTTATAACTTAGGCTTATAAAACATGCTACATCTCTAATAACAAAAAATAAAATTCAACTTCCATGTGAGAGCTTGATGTAACACCAAGTTACTCAACCTCTAGTCATTCTTTATATTACACAATTCACAACTTAACTCACAATAATTAATTGTTCCATTTTAATTGTCTAACACTGTAAAACATAGCCCTCAATTTATAGCAGTTTATAACTCTATTGTATGGCTGCGTTACAGTAATAATTCTCTCTGTATGTATGTCTTGTGCTTAGGACACTAGATATGTGAAAAAAACCCTGTAGATTAATTAAACCAGATGGCTTTGCATTTATTAAGCAAAAGAGGACCATGATTTTAAAAAAATTTTGCAGTTATAAATGAAGATTTTTTTCCTAATATATAAAAAACACAAATTCTGTAATTCTACAAATAGTGTTAAAGATTGCCTCCTTTCAAAAAACTATGCATTACATCAGTTTCTTTTGTAAAATATAGGTGAATAAAAATAGGTGAATAAATCAGAGACAGTATTTATATGGGGCTAGAAAACATTTTGTATAAAGTCTGTAAATCCGAATTAATAAACAAAAATATAAAAAAAATATCATCATGGGCTTATAGGAACATAATGAAATCCTACTAACCCAGGATTGGTTGGTTTGGATTCTGTAAAAATTGAATAGGGCTCAAAAGGCATTTAAAAAGGCATCCCTTTGTTAAAGGATAATGTAAACAAAATTTCAGAGGAAAATGTTTAATCCATTTAAGAGAACAAACTATTTTCAAGTATTAAATGGCTTCTATTTGCATAAAAATAATTAAGTGCTGATTAAAAAGGAATCTTTATTCATTAAATCAGGATGCATTGTTAGAATTTAGGATTACTATTACTGTGCTTTACAACAAAGCTGCATTCTTTAAATATCCTATATTTCTGAATATTCACTAATTTATCTAGACAAATCTCTAGATTATCCAAAATAGTGATGCTGAATTGTAACAGGTGGATTATGTTTTGTAAAACTAATTTGACACTGAAAAAATGTACTAACCTACATGATTAGACTGTGCTATTTCAATGTACCTTTTTGAATTTTTTTAACAAGGCTAAATATAGGTTCAGATGTTGAATAATTTATCTCTGCATTCATTAGTAAGTTCATATTCAGTATTAATACCCTGATTTTAGGCATGAACTTTCACATTTTAGATTTTCTCAAAGTAAGTTGAATATGCTTATGAAAATCAATTTTGGCAACTTTTATGACCATTAAATTGCCAATTTAAAGCACTGTGATACTCCAAGGTAAGTTAAATAATTAGTTTTATTTTACTCAAAATTAAACCATAATTGTCCCTCCTTTTTCTTTCATTTCTAATCCAGCAAATCATATCTATATACAGGTTTGTTTATATTTTTTAATCTACTACACTTCCTTTGAATCTGTTTATTGCTTTATAATTTAAAGATTCAAAAAAGAAAAGTGTTTATTCATTATTAAGTGACTATGTATAGGTTAGCACATACTTCTGTGCTATTGCGTGCACCTATAATATTCAGCAATGTTTATCACTCTTGAATAAGAATAACTGAGGCTCACAGGCTTTATTCAAATTTCAAAATCTCAAAGCAAGGCCATTTTATCAGAGATAAACAGTAAAAAATTTCTATGATGTGTATATTACATCTTCATAGCTTTGGTCCACATCTGGTTAGGCAGGCAGAAGGAAGGTGTGAGGAGCTTTGGTGACCAAAAGCAGTTTAGTGCCTCAATAGATCATTTCCTAGCTAGGGCCTATAAGAACTCCTGGGATCTAGGTCACTTAGGATGTTAGTTTGCTATGAAAAAAATTTGAGAGCATCTAATCTTAAATTAGGAAAATTAAACTTCCTATATAAGTTTGGATCTAAATGGCTTTACAAAATCATCTAAATTGCAAATAATCTGTTGAAAGCACAGTGGAGAATCCCTAGTTTTAGTCTCATTTGGATCAAGATCCTATATTTGGGGAAAAATTAGAACTAACAGTGATGTTAATTTGTTCTAATAATTATTGTCATAAAGTAAACATTTCTCACCTTCATAAGGACTTAAGCAAGGATGAAATAAAATTCAAATGCAAGTCAAAATTCTTTCCTTTAAGGTAGAGAGATAATATATAAATCTTCATTGAATTCTAAAGAATGATTCAAGATTCATACCAAATTAAGTTGCTGGATTCTTTGTCTCTTACTTGGTAAGAAAAATTCAATCTTAAATAAAAATGAATTCTTTCAATTTTTGATAAAATATTCTGAAAGTTCCTTGAATCAAAAAATTATTGGGATCATGATACATGTAATACATGTATGAATAAAAACAAAATATTACATTCAAATAAGAACAAATGAAAGCATTTTCTTTTCTCTTCTAGGGGCCTTGTACATATTAAACTGCTCTCCCACTGAGTTATATCCCAGCCCTAAAGCATACTTTAAAATGCAGGAGAAGAATGTGACAAAATTGAAAATCTTTCTAGCGAGACTTAAATTCTCTCATAATCTATCAGAATTAGGAGTTCAATGAATTTTAGCAATTAGTAAATAAACAGAAAAAGACCAGAGAAAAGAGTATGAAAAACAAACAAACAAACAAACAAAAAAACCCCAGAAGATTATAGATCAGGTCATACAAAGCACAAATACTTTAAATTTATCCTTCAAGATTTAGAAAACATTTTTCATTTCTATACTAATAGAGAAAATGTCAATACATCATTTAAGATTGCTACTATAAAATTAAAGTTTTAAAAAATGTATACCCTGTGCTTAGAAGTAAATAGGTTGACATCAAGGAAAGAAGTATGCTAAACAAACGCTGAAAGAGAACCGGAGAACTCAGCAGTGGCACAACCAAAGAAGAGGCTGCAATAAAACAAAACAGGTCAGTGCAAGATATACAAACAATGTTAGTTTAGAAGTTCTAAATAATCGTCATTGATGGCATTTATTATTTGTGTTACCTTTGCCACAAGGGTGTATTTGCCCTAGTAAGAAATAAAAAACTTTATGTTTGATTAAAATTATATCTTATTGTTTGAACTGTATTGGCTTAAATAAGTCAAATTTTCTCTATACATATTCAGACTAGATCACTGTAGTAATACTAATTCCTAAATAAATAATTTGTTATTTTCCAATGAAATAAAATATGATACTCAAGATTCAGGAAATCATCTTTTAATTAGGCATTTATATCTTGATCCAAAGACAATTTGCTCCCTAGCAACCGATTTTCCCTAATCTTTCCTAAGGTTTCCCACTATAAAATATGCACTGACAGTTTTAGTGTACCACCTGGAAAACTGGAATGACCTCACAAGGCATGACAGCTATAATATGAGTCATAATAACTGAAGCAATCTTCCCTCATAGGATAAGAAAAACAAATACCTCAGTGTAGGCAAGGCAGATAAAAGGGGGTAGGTAGGCCAGCAAAACATAAATTCCCTCCAAGTTTATTTTGGTAAGTATTATGGCTTGTATCTAGATGACCCACATGCAGTCATAATAAACAGAGCTGTTTTTGTTTTGTTTTGTTTTTTGAGATAGGGTCTCACTATGTAGTTGAGACTGACCTGGAACTCACTATGCAGCCCAGGCTGGTCTCGAACTCAAAGCGATCCTCCTCCCTCAGCCTCCCAAGTGCTAGGATTACAGGCGTGCACCACCATGCCTGGCTAAGCAGGGCCTTTTGGAAATGGCTAGATGTAGGGTATGTGACACTGGGATCAAGGATGTGATGCTAGGATTAAGGCTACCCCACTTTGGGTGTGTGTGCCACCCGCTCTAAGGGTGGATAGGACATAGAGGACAGAAAGAGGTTTGCTGTTTGTTGTTGCTTGTCACTTGTTGCTTGCTGCTTTTACTGACTTCTGCCTGTCTATTTGACAGGCATGACTATTTCATGCCTCACATCACAGGTATTCTCTACCAAGCCCAAGGAAGAAATTTCCTATTTAAAATATAAAAAAAAATAAATAAAAAAATAAAATATATACTCAGAGAGACATTAATGTGTTTGGAGAACAGTAGTAGATAGTCTCAATTTTCTACTTATTCCTCCAAAACAACAATAATATATAGGATACTTCAAATAGGGAAAAATATACCAATGTAAAACTATGATTTCTAAAATACAGGTGTGTATAAATACATTTATGTACATATATATTAAATACACATATATATTAAAAAAGATACTTTAGGATGTGAAAGGGTTGACAATGAGGTAAACCTAAAACATCTTTTTCATACCAGAAAAGAGGAAAATGCCCAAAAAATTAGGTAGGGGAGGAGGTTCTATTATAAGACAGTTTGAAGGAACAAACCCTTCTTCCAAGTCTGAGCCAATATGAACACAGATAATCAACAGCAATGAATTAAAAACCTTTCAAAAATGGGAATTCATGAGTCCACATCAATATTAAATAGAAACATGAACAAATGAATCGGGGATATGAAGAATTTTTTTTTTACAGTTAAATGTTCAGAGCCTTCTCATATATGCAGAGGGAGGGTCTAAACTGGAACATCATCATATCATACCCACTGATTGGGTAAGACAAAGACTGGATCAGGAAACATGGGTAAATTCTAAATTTCAAGAGAATTTTGATAAAAAGGATACTGGTCATCTTAAAAGTATCTCCTCCAGAGTTACTCAGAGGGAAGAAAAACACAAGCCTACAGTGGACAACATCTTGATGGGTTAATCAAAATTTACATCATTAATAAGGGATGGATCATGTGCATCTAGACCTAACTGTAAGAATGCTAGTACACCATTACATCATTACATAGTATATTCTGGCCAATAAAAAATAACCTGATTTTTTTTTAAAAGACAGGTTGTTCCTCGGGGAGCCCTTGAACTTGCAATCCTCCTGCCTTAAGCTCTGAAATATCTGGGAGTAAAAGCATGTGCCATCACACCTGGCTGTAACCTAAATTTAACTATAAGGAAATATCAGACAGCATAGATTGGGTAATAATATATGAGCAGAGGTGCTACAGATTTTTAAAATGTCAATGTAATAAAAGACAATGGAAGGAAAATACCATAAAAGTCATTACTAAGTCACTGAAACAATTAAAATAAGGATGACAGAATAGAAAAATATTAAATCAATCAAGTGTTTCAAAATTTTATACACATATCTAAAGGACAAGCACAAGCAGTGAAGGATGGCTTCTTGTAATTCTTGTTCTATTTCTTGAAGTTTAAAAACAAGATACATGGTAATTCTATTTTTGTTTTTTCATCTTCTTTCATCCTTAATTCTTCTTTAAAGAATTCTTTTAAAATTAAGACATATCTTTTAAAAATGAGATACAGGGGCCGGGGATTTAGCTCAATGGTTCCGCCTTCTGCCTTGCAAGTACAAGGTCCTGAGTTCAATCTCCAGTAAACCCCCTCACCAAAAAAAAAGAGAGAGATACAATGATATTGCAGTTTGGTTGGGAAGAAGATGAAGGAACTGAGTAATAAAATGAGATATAAAAATATGTGGACAAAGTCTGTTTTTCCTTTTTTTTTTTTTGTTTTTTGATACAGGGTCTCACTATATAGTTGAGACTGACCTGGAACTCACTATGTACCTCAGGCTGGTCTCGAACTCACAGCAATCCTTCTGCCTCAGTCTCTTGAGTTTGGGATTACAGGCATGAGCCACCACACCCGGATGTTTTTCCTTTTTTAAAAAGTCTCTGTTGTGGTTTATTAACAGGTAGCTAAGAAAACTAAGAAATTGAGCGGCTACACTGCAAATACATGAGGTTATGTGGCAAGTAGTACCTGAGTGGCTACTTATGCATACTGATCTACTTTCTCATTTGTCATGTATTGTTCATCTACTGATTATCATATATGACTACATATTTGAGAAATTGTATAGAAAAACTTCTCTTTTTTTAATTGAGTTTAATGGTACATTTTAGGTATACAGCACAGTTACATTTATCATTGGGATCTTGTACCTTTACATGACAGGTCTTGGTTCTCATTTTTTCCCCTTGGCCCTGCCCTCCCTTCACCCCTCCTCCCCTCCCCGTTTACAAACACTTTATTTCCATTTTTCATTTTCTCATTTTTTTTCTTTTCCCTTATTACCTTTCCCCTACCTTTCCCACTTTCCCTACACCTTTAGCCCTTTTCTTCCTATTTCACATTGTCAATTATCTCATTCGGATCTTATGTACTGTTATAGTTTTTCACACCAGAGAAACTATTCATTATTTACACATGTGTGACATATATTTCACTTAGAAGTATAGCCTCAATATTTATCCATTTTCCTATTTTTTTTAATGGTACCAGGGATCGAACTCAGGACCTTGTGCTTGCGAGGCAGGTGGAAGACTTCTCTTAATATTATATTCTCTGGTCATAATATTTTAGTTTTCCATGAATTTCAAAACATGTCATATGAAATATCATCACATAGAGTCACTTCACTAAAATATTAGCTTCTCTACCCTTGCAGAAAATAAGCCCCAAAATGACAGAAATTTGGTCAAGCTTTAACTTCAAGGAATAGAACTTTTCAGAGCATACTATACACTGAACAAATTTTTTTGACTATGAAGGAGTAGTCACTGATATTGTTCATGCAGAGTGAATGTAAATGTAATTTTTTTTTTTTTTTTTTTTTTTTTTTGTACCAGGGATCAAACTTGGGAGCTTGTGCTTGCAAGGCAGGCAGCAGAACCACTGAGCTAAATTCCCAGCCCCTTATTGCATTTTTAAATCACCTTGGGCTTTAAAATCAGCCCTAGGAAACACATTCCTGTCTCTTAATACTCTTTTCAAGCTGAAGTTCCGTTCAAAGATCTTTTCCTTTATAATTATGAAAAACAACAATAACAAAAACATAAGAAATGTTAAATTGTATGCCTAATCATTCACTGGCATAACAAAGTATCTTTTTCTCATGAAAAATCTTATAGACATAAAAGCTTGCTCTTGTCTTCCAGTTGGAAGGAAAAGCCTAGGTCCTTAAATTGCATGTTTGCTTCACACATACATTCCAATGTTCTTAAATAAGGGCATTTCATAGAGGAATATGCTTTGAAATACTTAACCATCTCTATAAAATATGTAATTTGTGTTAGAAGGTGCATAACTAATGTTATTTTCAGAAAAGGAAACATACAATTTAACCATTTCATACTTTCTGTGTAAAAGCTGAAAATTTATGAAATGACATGAAAATTAACCATATGATGTCCTTTGTGAAATTTTCCTCTTTTCCATTCATTCACTAGATTTTTATCAGATGCTAATACACAACCTTACTATCAGATTATATTTTATCAAATAATTCTAATCAACACATGTGTGCTCACAAAAGATCTAATTTTTGTCAATCTCAGATAGAAATAATAGCTATTATTATTTTCTATCAACAAAATTATTTATTTCAATAACAATAATATAAACATAAAGGGATCATTTAAGATATCTAACATGAAGTAAATTATTTCATTTGGTTGAGTGGCTGCTTACCTAATGTTGCCCAGCTCACAATTTGATTTGTAAGAGGTAGTCCTTGTTTCCTGAGTAGACTACTGTGGGTATTGTATACCACATACATAGAAATAACTATATTCATCATCTGAAAATACAAAAAACAGGTCAAGAAAGAGAAGGTAATGAAAGACTCTGCATGTTAGAAAAAATGCTGGGAACAACCAGCATCTGGCCAAAATGCCACTGAAATTGGACAAGGTCACCTTCTTCTGGCCAAGGCTAACAGTACTTCTGTATGAAGCAAAGGAGATCCTTTATAACCACGACAGGAGGCATTTTGGCATACATTATCACACTTTCTATTTATAGTATTTGTTGCAAAAGTTGAAGGTTTCTTAAATTATGGAAACAAAGTAGGCAAAATGTGTATAGTTAGTATACATGGTATAGTGCTTTTACCCTAAGTCCACCACCACAGTTGCTGATTTGTTCATTCAAAACATTTTTGTGATCTAAATATTCACCCGGCACTGAGAATACACATAGCATAAATCTTCAGAGAATATTTATAAGTTAGTATAGAAGCTGGTAAACTATAATGTGTAGGCTGGTGATCTGTTTTTCTACATACCGTTATATTAGAACATAATTACATCCATTTCGTGTTGTTTCTCTTTGCCCTAAATAGTAGAACTGAAAATTTATAACATACTTCATATGATCCACCAATCTAAAATTTTTACTACCTGGCTTTTTAGAAAAATGTCTAGTTAACCAAACTAGTAGACCAACTGACATTTTTAAACAGTGAGCTAACAGCTGGGTATGGTGACACATTCCTGTAATCCTCTCTGGGAAGCTGAGATAGGAAGATTGTAAGTTTGAAACCAGCTTGACAACTCAGCCAGACCTGACTTCAAACCAAAAAATAAAAAGGTCTGGAGATGTAGATCAGTGGTAGAATACCCCTGGATTTAACGCTCCCACCCTCTACCCCCACACCAGCACTAAATTATGATTCTAAACAAAGTTCTTAGTTCAGATTGGCAGTTTCATTAAAAAATCCTAAGAGCTATTTTTAATTATGCTTATATTTTCAGTAAATTAAAAAGAAAAATTTCTGTTAATAAAGCTATGACACAATCCTAGGATCCTTTCAGTTTTAAGACACATTCACTTTAGAGATATTAAAATTTAAAAAAGTATCTTAGAATCAATAAAATATGGCAGGCGGCACAGGAGTTAATGTAAACTGATAAAGCTAAGGAAAACAAGAGCTTTGCGATGGACTTACCAAATACTCAAGGGTATTTCTTTTTTGTTGTTGTTGTTGTTGTTGTTTTTTTTTGAGACAGGGTCTCACTATGTAGTTGAGACTGACCTGGAACTCACTATGTAGTCCAGGCTTGAACTCATAGTGATCCTCCTGCCTCAGCTTCCCGAGTGCTAGGATTACAGGTGTGCGCCACCATGCCTGGCCTACTCAAGGGTATTTCTAACAAAGCTGTAAGAATTCTACCATATTGTTTCCTCCTTTGGAGTGAGAGTCAGAAACACTGACTTCTGTCAAAGTTTGCATTATTATAGGTGAATTTTGTCAAAGCTACTCTGGCTTTAAAGTAACCTCAGTCAGTGTACCATTTAAAATGAAACATATGTTTCAGTGACTTGACAGGATCTTTGACAAAGTATTTCTTCTTTTTTTGTAAGTTCTCTTTTGCCTTCCAAGAATAAATTTAACTTGTGATATCATCTTTTAAGTATGACATATTTTTATTTCACACTGTTTTTGGAAATACTGTATTTTCTATTATTCCAGCTTTGATCTGAGGAATTTATTTAGAAGACTCATGAATTCTATTTTTGGGTCAGTGTTCTAGATGTGGTTATTTATACACTTTAAAAAAAGGCAGTTTCTGGGCCGGGGATTTAGCTCAGCGGTTCGGTGGCCTGCCTTTCAAGCGCAAGGACCTGAGTTCAATTCCCAGTAACGCCCCCCCAAAAAAGGCAGTTTCCAATCTTATTTATAGAAAAAAGGAATTTATAAAACATATGTAACTTAATTCTCACAGCTCTATTAGGTATTATTTCTACTTACAGATTAAAACAAGTTAAAATCAAATTACTAAAAATTGTTCATGTAGTATGCAGCATTAACAGGACACTGACCCAACTTTGAAACATAAGGTTTAAAGTTCTTTTTACTACAACAAAACCACCATTCAAGCTGAAGTTTATTTTCTTGTATCACATCATCTGAAGTCTTAAACGAGCTGTTCTTCTAACACCATAGGTTGCTTTCATTTCAAAGAATCTTGCCTTAAATGCACACTATACAGGTACCTGGCACAATGGAAGCCCTTTTAGCTTATGCTCTGGTCAGTATAGATGTCTTGTAAGTCTCCCCAACCTCTGCTCTCCAGGCATCTTTCTTTTGCCTCTTCTTGACTTTTTTTGCATTTCTTACATTTTAGGGAACATACTTCTGTGTAGTAGCTTAAACAGAAAACTTCCTTCTTAGCTGGTATATACTGAGTCACATTACACAATGGCACCTCAAGGACAGATTAAATACAACTATATGATCACTTTTGTGTATCATTAAAATAACAGCAGAGAAAAATCTGTAACTGACCTGTAACAACTGTACCAATAGCTCTTCCTTTCCAAAGCTAGTTTTCCTTTTCATGAGAGATATCATAAAAAGCAGGGATAGTAGAAGAACCAGCAAGCCTGCACCCATTCTGTTGCAAATACAATTCACAATTTAAAATTTTCTTAAGATATTTATTGGACACATCATGTGAAAACATGAAGCATTTAACTCTAATGTAGAGCTTCTTAATCATTTGATTTAATCAAGATGAAGCAGAAAAATAGATACATGGGCTTAACAGGAAATAATAAAACTCTTGAAATAAAGATAGAATTATTTTTAGTATCTTTACCATCTTTCTATAATTAAAATTAAAAAAAATTTTACATACATCGAGTACCATAATTCTTAGTCTAAACTGGAGAAATTTACATAAAACAATAAAAATATAGTTAAAAATACATTATCAGCATCTATAACATATATTTTATGACTGTGGGCACCTAGTTGTACTGAATAGATCTACATTTATAATGATTTCCAACTGAACAAATAGCTCTTTTCTTCATTGACTTTGGTGCTTTCCTCAGCTATCCTGGCTAAATGAAGAGTAGGACAGTGAACACAAAGGTCATTTATGGGTGAATACATTAGTATACATTAATTTTGTCATGTGATGAAGCAACAGATGATACTTTTCAAAGACACAGCAAAACACTCCTTAATCTCAGCACTGAGGAGGCTGAGGGAGGAGGACTGCAAATTTGAGGCCAAATGGAATACATAGTAAGAGCCTGTACCCATCCCCCCAAAAACCTAGAAATAAAAAACAACAACAAACAAAAAATCAGATATAGAATGGTTCCTGAAGTCAAAGGTGACTGATATCAAGGAAATTGCTGCACTATTGCTGAGTTCTCTCTAAAAATGTGAACAGCACAATACAACTGAAACTCTGTTCAAGATAGAATCTGGAATTCAAAACTAACAGAACTAAGGGAAAAGTAATTGGTTTAAAAGAAACAAAAGGCCTGCACTGCCATCAGCTTCCAGCAGAAGGAAGGTAGAAGGCAGAGGTCCAGGACAGCCACTTCTAGATCATTTCTCCCTCTGGCCTGCCTGGACCCAATCGGCAGGGACTGGGTAGCAATGCCCTCCCCTGCCTCTGCTGCCATCAGCTTCCAGCTGAAGAAAGGTGGAAGGTAGAGGTCAGCTGCTATGAGATCTGTTCTGCCTCTGGCCTGCGTGGGCCCAATCGGTGAGGACTAGCTAGCCACATGGGCAGCCCTGAACCTCCACCCTGCTCTCAGACCTCCTGATTGGGCCAGCACTTGGATCCACTCTGCAGAGGCATAGGTGGTCATAAAGGGCATTTTTTTGAACTCCCAACTTTGAATATCTTTAAAGAAAGGGCGAGGGAAACCTGTAGTAGAACAGTGTGGAGTTAAACCCTGCAGGAAGTCAGGGAACTCAATTTGGGCCTTGCGGCCTGAAATCAGTCAATCTCAGGGGTCTGCCATTGGCTCAGATCAAAGTACTTAGTTCTGCACATGGCTGCACACGTTGTATATTATGACAGCAAAGATACAGTCTAAAAGAGGCCTTCAAATTTTTTTCTTTCTTTTCCTCATTCCACTCTGCAAAATTCTTTCTTTTATCTGTCCTCTTATTCCAACTCAGTCTCTTACTTCACCATATTATTTCTCATCTCCCTTTCTGTTCCTGCTCAGCCCTAACTGTATTCCTTCTTTTATCATCTTTTCTTTTTTCTTTATGTTCTTTTCTTCTCTCATTTTACCTCACTCCAGGGTCAATAGTTTCAAGGGAAAGTGAGCCCCTATTACCATTAAGTGGTTATATTCTTGTCCTTACTCTTGCACTCTGTCTTTCCCTTTTGAATTTAACAGTTTCCTAAAGATTGTATGGTCATTCTATGTCCTCTGGCTTCACTTCAAACCTTCTCCAATTCTTTTACTTATCTACTCCTCTCATCCTAAGTCTGTCTAAGCCCCCATCCTAAATGGTAAAGATTCTATATTGAAGAGTTTATTCACTGCAAACGTATTTTGGGCTGCTACTTGATTTTAATTTAATTCACATAGTTTAAAGGTGCTAGATTAATGGCTACCACGAATGATCAATTTGTAAGTTATGCTTGATCCTATTATGTTGCTGATTGTATCAATTGGGCTAAAGGATTGTGATTGATTTAATGAGGTGTCTTCTCTGATATTAAGAAAATGAGATGTCTACGAGTCATTAGAGACTCAAAAGCTAAAGCGCAACTATATCAGGAAGATTTAACTAATAACCCAGAAATTAAACCGAGGAAAATCTGACAACAAAAATAAAAATGAGAAAACACTTAAGCAAGACACAAAGACAGACTTCCAGTTCACCAATGGCAAACAGTAGGGCAAATGAGGATGAAAAGTGTGATAGTGAACCACTAGGACACCCTGAACTCACAGCACAGGAAGTAACAAAACAGATCAATCAAGCTCCAGAAAAATTCAAAACAGAAATAATTTCCCAAATAACCAAAGAGATGGTGAGCAAAATGAAAGCCATGATTCCAGACTCTAGAACAGAAACTGACAAAAAAATAGATGAGCTCAGGACCATGATAGAAGCCATGAAGGCCCAGCATAAGAAAGAAATGTAAACAACAAATGCCCAAAATAGGAAAGAAAAGGAATCCATAAAACAGATCCAAACAGATATCCAGGAGATTAAAAACTCTATGGAAAGTGTTTGCAGTAGAATAAAAGAATGTGAAGATAGAATCTTAGATACACAAGATAAGATTGTAGTCAGTGACCATGAAAAGAGAGATCTCTTAAAATCAGTAAGGGATCATGAGAAGTTGATCCAACAACTCCTAGATGATGCAAAGAAGAATAACATAAGACTGACAGGAATCCATGAAGTAGCAGGAAAAAATACAAATGACTTAATAAAGCTGTTCACAGAATTAATGACAGAAAATAGAGTGGAGGAATTTGACATACAGATAGGTGAGTCATATAGGACTCAAACTAGCCATGATCAAAAAAAAAAAAAAAATCAACACCTAGACATATAATAATCAAGATCCCAGAAACCCAACAGAAGAACAAAATACTACAAGCAGTAAGAGAAAAGAAACAAATCATATGCAAAGGAAAGCCCATCGGAATCACAGCAGACTTTTCAACACAAACCCTCCAGTCAAGGAGAGCCTGGAGTGAGGTATTTCAAGTCCTAAAAGAAAACAACCTCCAACCTAGACTGATGTATCCTGCAGAACTCTCTTTCAAAATGGAGGGGGAAATAAGATACTTCCATGACAAAGAACACCAAACCATAACCACAAACAGTTCTAAACAATATCGTAGAAAAAGACAACAAAGGTCACAACACCATGAGGCCCAACAGAGCATATCAAATAGGCAAGGCAAGAACATAAAAGGAGAGGGCAAAAATTAAAGAGTCAACAAAAGGATAATAAGATGACAATAATAAGTCAGTACATATCAGTTATAACCATCAATGTCAATGCCCTCAATTCACCAATCAAGAGAAATAGACTGGCAGAATGGATTATGAAGCAAAATCCAACAATATGTTGCATACAAGAAACACACATAGGGCAAAAAGAAGCCCATAGACTGAAAGTGAAAGGATGGAAAACAATTCTCCACACGACAGGAGCCCAGAAAAAAGCAGGGGTAGCAATCTTATTCGCAGACGAAGTAAATTTCAAAACAAAACTGATTAAGAGAGAAAAAGAAGGCCACTACATCCTTGTAAAGGGAACAATTCAAGAGGAAGAGACGACAATCATAAACATATATGCCCCAAATATTAATGCCCCCAACTATATAAAACAAACATTAAGTAACATGAAAAACCAAATAAGCGCTAATACAATTGTAGTGGGGGAATCTAAATACCCCACTACCACAAATAGACAGATCATCTAGGGAAAAATTCAACAATGAATTACCAGAACTGAACCAAGCTTTTGAACATATGGACTTAATAGACATCTATAGAGTGTTCCACCCCACAAAATCAGAATATACATTCTGTTCTGCTGCACATGGGTCATTCTCCAAGGTAGACCACATACTAGGTCATAGAACAGGTTTGAATAAATGCAAAGGAATCCAAGTTATCCCCTGTATATTATCAGATCATAGTGCAATCAAACTGGAGATCAATAGCATAAGAAACCGAAGGAACTTCACAAACACATGCAAATTGAACAACACCCTTCTGAACAATCAATGGGTCACAGAGGAAATTAAAGAAGAAATTAGACAGTTTTTACAAATAAATGAAAATGCCAATACAACATACAGGAATCTATGGGACACAATGAAAGCAGTTCTATGTGGAAAATTCATAGCATTGAATGCCCACACTAGGAAAATAGAGCGAGCTCAAATAAACAACCTAATGATGAATTTTAGACTCCTAGAAAAAGAAGAGCAAGAAAAACCCAAAGTCCGTACAAGAGAAGAAATTATAAAGATTAGAGCAGAAATCAATGCAATGGAAACTAGGAAAATGATACAAAAAATAAATGAATCAAAGAGTTGGTTTTTTGAAAGAATAAATAAAATCGATAAACCCTTAGCTAACCTTATCAAAAAAAGGAAAGAAAAGGCTCAGATCCATGCAATTAGGAATGAAAAGGCAAAGTCACAACAGATCCAACAGAAATCCAGAGGATAGTCAATACCTACTTTGAGAACCTGTACTCTAATAAAATGGAAAACACAGAAGAAATGGACAGATTTCTAGATACTTATGAATTATCAAAGTTGAACAAAGAAGATAAAAACATTTTAAACACCCCAATTACAATCAGTGAAATTGAAAATATAATTAAAAGTTTACCAACAAAAAAAGCACAGGTCCTGATGGATTCACTGCTGAATTTTACAAGACATTTAGAGAAGAACTACTGCCATTACTCTTTCAACTTTTCAAGGAAATTGAAAGGGAAACAATACTTCCAAATTCATTCCTGGAAGCAAGTATCACTTTGATTCCCAAACCAGGGAAAGATGTAACTAAAAGAGAGAACTACAGGTCAATCTCCTTAATGAATATAGATGCAAAAATCCTTAATAAGATACTAGCAAACAGAATACAGAGGATCATCAGGAAGATCATACATCTTGACCAAGTTGGATTTATTCCAGAGATGCAGGGATGGTTCAACATACGTAAGTCAATAAATGCAATACACTATATTAATAGAGTCAAGGACAAAAATCATATGATCCTCTCGATAGATGCAGAAAAAGCATTTGAAAAAATTCAACACCCATTCATGATTAAAAAACCCTGCAAAAAATTGGAATAGATGGTCTACATCTCAACTTGATAAAGGCTATCTATGAAAAACCAACAGCCAACAGCATATTAAATGGCCAAAAATTGAAAACGTTCACGTTAAAATCACGAACAAGACAAGGATGCCCACTATCACCACTCCTCTTCAATATAGTTCTGGAAACATTAGCCACAGCAATTAGAAAAAAGAAAGAAATTAAAGCAATAAAGATAGGAAAGGAAGAAGTTAAACTGTCATTATTTGCTGATGATATGATACTTTACACTGAAGACCCAAAACACTCCACCAAAAGACTTCTAGACTTAATTGACACTTTTAGCAGAGTAGCTGGATACAAGGTCAACACTCAAAAATCAATAGCCTTCTTGTACACAAATAACAGACTCACTGAAAGAAAAATTGGGGAAACAATTCCTTTCACAATAGCATCCAAAAAAATGAAGTATCTGGGAATCAATCTAATGAAAGAAGCAAAAGACCTCTACACTGAAAATTACAGCAGTCTGAAAAAAGAGATCAAAGAGGATATAAGAAAATGGAAAGATCTCCCCTGCTCTTGGGTAGGAAGAATCAACATAGTGAAAATGGCCATACTACCAAAACTGCTATCCAGATTCAATGCAATGTCAATTGAAATTCCAACAGTATATTTCACAGAACTAGATAAAATAATCCAAAAATTTATTTGGAACCAGAAGAGACCTAGAAGAGCAAAAGCCATCCTAGACAACAAAGACATGCAGCAGGTATAACAATTTCCAATTTGAAACTATAGTACAAAGCCACTGTGATAAAAACAGCATGGTACTGGCAAAGAAACAGACCTGAGGATCAGTGGAACAGATTGGAAGACACAAAAACAACTCCAGATGTACTCAGCTATATCATCTTTGACAAAGGATCTGACCATCCTCATTGGAGGCAAGATAGTCTCTTTAATAAATGGTTGGAAAAAGTGGATTTCCACTTGCCAAAGATTAAAACTAGACCCTTATCTTTCACCATACACTAAACTAAAATCCAAGTGGATTATAGATCTAAATATTAAAACAGAAACACTAAACTTGCTGGAAGATAAGTCAGGCAGAACTCTTGAAGACATTGGCATAGGAAAAGAGTTTATGAACAAATCCTCAATAGCATGGGAACTAGCAGAAAGAATCAACAACTGGGATCTCATCTCATTAAAAAGCTTCTGTACTACAAAAGAAATCATCAATAGAAGTAAAGAAAACCTACAATGTATGAAAAAATTTTTACCAGGTGCTCCTCAGACAAAGGACTCTTTTCTAGAATATATAAAGAACTCAAAACAATCAGCTCCCCCAAATATAAAGATCCGATTCAAAAATGGGCATCTGAAATGAACAGACATTTCTCAGACGAAGTAAAAGCAGCAAGTAAATATATGAAAAAATGTTCCACATCACTGGTCATTCGAGAGATGCAGATGAAAACAACACTGAGATTCCACCTCACCCCACAAAGAATGACTGCTATCAAGAAATCAACCAATAACAAATGTTGGCGGGGTTGTGGGGAGAAAGGAACCCTTCTCCATTGTTGGGAGTACAGACCAGTGCAACCACTGTGGAAATCAATATGGAGATACCTCAGAAAGCTGGGACTAGAGGTTCCATTTGACCCAGCCATCCCTCTGCTGGGTATCTTTCCAAAAGAATTAAAAGAATCATATCTCAGTGATATATGCCCACCTATGTTTATAGCGGCACAGTTTGTAAGAGCTAAAACTTGGAATCAGCCCATTTGCCCAACAGTTGGAGACTGGATAAAGAAGATGTGTTTTTTCTATAAAATGGAATACTACTCAACCATAAAGAATGAGAAATTAGATTCATTCATAGGAAAATGAATACATATCAAGGATATACTCCTAAGTGAAATAAGCCACACATGTATAAATACCAAATATTTCCTCTGGTGTGAAAAACTGTAACAGTACATACGATCCGAGTGATATAATTGACAATATGAAGTAGGAAGAAAAGGGCTGAAGGTGTTGAAAAGTGGGAAGGGTGGGGGAACGGTAATAAGGTAAAAGAAAAAAATATGAGAAAATGCAAAAATGGAAATAAAGTGTTTGTAAATAGGGACAGGAGGAGGAGCAGGTGAAGGGAATGCAGGGACAAGGGGAAATATTAGAACTAAGACCTGTCATGTAAAGGTACAAGATCCCAATGATGAATGTAACTCTACTGTATACCTAAAATGTACCAATAAACTCAGTAAGAGACTAAATAAATAAAAGAAAGAAAAAAGAGCAAAAGTCAGGGATAGACACCTAAAGAGAATGCCAAGCACAAATTCTCAGTAAACTGCTTGTTCTTTGTTTTTAATTCTTTAAATGTCCTTAGAGAACCAGGAATTTAGCTCAGTGGTTCTGCTGTCTGCCTTGCAAGCACAAGGTCCCGAGTTTGATCCCCAGTACCAAAATAAATAAACAAACAAAGTTTGAGAGTCTTAAGAAAAGAAATATTAATATATTGAACATGGGTTATTTTACAGGTGAAATACAATGAAGATTGTTTTATCTTTTACCTTTCTAAAAAATAATGTGGCATTTTTAACTCATTGGCAAATAACGTTTTTACTTTAGCAGAGAGGGACATTACAGATGTGTTAGGCACAGTTTTGTTTTCCCTAATTTTATCCTTAAATGTTTCATATATGTGTCTTTGTAATTTTCTAAAAAACAGAACTACTATGAGAGATCAAATGGAAAGAAATTTGTCTATAAACCAGAAATCAAAATAAAGAAGTTACAAATACAATTAGCAGGAAACTAACATAAATTTAAAATCACCGAGCAATTAAAATTTATAGAGTGAAACAATATAATTAACATAAATTTTATTTTTATATTTTAATAGATTTATTTGCTTCCTGCATTCATCTTAATTGAACATGCAAACGGCAAACTTCTATGACGATCATTTATACGATTTCTTTTCCTTTTAGCATATGATAAATTCTGTTTAACTATGTCAATACTGCTTGAGCTGGACCAACAGGCAGAAGCTGAAAAAAGAAAGGGGCTTTACAGGAAGAACAAAAGAGCTCACAGAGCAATGTGAAGCAAGACATAAGTGAAAACATTGGAGTTAATTTTGTCACATACTATTTATAGTTTATTACAGCTGTAAATGTTTTAACTTAGTAACACTCAAAGTATGCCTGAGTATGGCTTTAGAATTCAATGCAATTATTGTGAGCTGTGCAAAAAAATTGAGTTCCTGGGATAGTTCCTGACATAATGCATATTGGTTGCCTTGAACAAATGAAAGATGTAAAACACCTTAAATTAGCATGTACATAAATAAATATTTAATTTTTATTCTGTTAAAAAAGATATGCTCAGCCGGTCGTGGTGGCGCAAGCCTGTAATCCCAGCACTCGGGAGGCTGAGGCAGGATGATCGCTGTGAATTTGAGACCAGCCTGGGCTACATAGTGAGTCCAGGTCAGTCTCAACTACATAGTGAGACTGTCTCAAAAAAAAAAAAGAGTTATGCTCTAAATCTCTTAAAGATTAGGTTAAAATGTTTTAAAATGCTTATAGAGTTCAGAAGAAAGTAACAGATGTTTATACAGTTAAAAAATAAAAATAAAATGTTAAATGAAATAATGATCACAGTGCAGTGAACACACATAGACATGTGTGTGGTACGTTATTAAACAATAATTTAGAAGTTGGGTTAAAAACAAAAGTAATTGATTATTTTATAGATTTAGTTCAGTCTTGAGAGCAAATAAATATACCAGCAGAAAGAAGAATGCAGGTGAAATACACAATAATCTCACACATTCTAAATGACTAATCATGGAATAGTTTTCAAAGTAATTAACTTTCTCCCATGAAAATCTTCAAATTCAGATTAGAATAGGAGAAAATTTTCATTTTTTTCCTATGATATTTTGGTGTGAACATTCTCAAAAGCAAAAACAGGGGTAACAGAATAGTTTTGGTGTCTTTCTATTTTAGCAGTGGTTTCCTACATGAAACTAAAATTTTCATCAATTGCCTGACACATAAAAGAAGACATATGACTTTTTTGGGAGCATAGTATTTTAAGGTATAACTGACAGAATTTCATTGTTTGTGAAAGCCTAGAAGCCTCTCCAAGAGGACTAAACAATGCTCAGACTTAGGCTAAAATCATGAATAGTAGTTTGATATTAATATTTTAACTTTCAGTTTACTCATGTGAGTTTAAACCCATACACAAGATTAGGTTCAAATTTCAGGGTGTTGATTGAGAAAAAAATTATATTTAAAAGAAAAGAAAATATTATTCATACACTAGAGAGATGTCTGGCTCTCGACCTACGACAGGCATCAGTGGGAACACTGCCAGGAACAAACAAAAGAAAGTCCAACTCATTGAGGTGATCTAAAATCAAGAAAAAATATTATCTTTAGTCAGATATGGTATATAAAAGCTGTTATCAATGTTTCACTAACTATATGTAAAATTAAAGGGGAAATGTAAAACTTATTAGCAGTTTACTTTAAAAATTAATATGGTTATTTTTGTGAAGAGACTGTTACTGGCACATTGTGAGAAATATCTCATTTAATTCTCAACAACCTCAAGAGGCAAGTTTTATTATTCATAACATTTCAGATGAGGAAACAGCTCAGATAAGTCAAAATATAAATAATACCAGGTCCTCAACTAGTAATGAAACAGCCAGGATTTGACCTTGGACTTAGTATTTCAAAGCAAGTGCCCCACTCAATTCATTTTATACCATATGTTGATGATGATAACTATAAGAAAACATGCCTATAATAATATGATGATAAGCCAAGCAGGGAAATAAGTAAAACTACTTTTATAATTAGATTAAGACAAAAATGATTAGTAAGGCCATCAACTAGAGACTTTTATAAGTTTTCATCAGGCAAAAAGAAGGTATCTCTTCTCACTATCTTCATCAAAAATTGTCAAGTGGGAGTATATTGAAGAAGTATATTGTAATTCCTTGCCTAGCTAAAGGAAGAAAATCAGAATTATATATTTTAAAATCTACTATAAATACATACTTCTCTAGGAAAAAAAAATGGAATGGCTCAGGGCCAGAAGAAAAGTGGCTCCTCTGACTCCTAAGCTGCTGTGTTGCTCTGGGCTCTAGAAACTTGAACCTAAAGGAAGACAGGGATGTACTTCACAGGATGAATCATTGCTTCTCTAGCATTTCAAGTGCTGCATAACTGGGTCATTTTGATCTGAAAATCTAAATTAATAATTGAAATTTAAAGTTGATCACTGAAATTTAAACCTGGTCTTCCTATCAAAAGCACCAAATTCTTTAGGGAAGAATAAATTTTACTTTTTTGTTTAAACATAAACAATTTTTTAAATTAAACACATATCAAAACAAAGTAGTTACTAATGTACCCTATGTCAAAATTAGTATTTATACCTTTGCTTGAATCCACAGCTGAGTGAAAAATGGCCAAACTGCAAATGCAGTAAGTCCAGCTGTAAGCATACAGCGGTAGAAAAAACTGAGAACCTAGAGATATATTCCAAAGAAAAATGAAAAATTAGAACATTTAATATATATCAAAGAAATCTGAATTTATTGCAATTGGTGTATTACTTACTAATACTTCAATTCCCAAAATAAAGACTAACAGATACCAAATAAGGCTCAGAGGAAAGGTCAACAGTGATACAACAAGATCTTGAATAACTTGAAACCTGTTTCAAAAGATTACAAAAAAGAGTTTTATAGTATGTATTGAACTTTAAAATTATATATAGTAAAAACTAAAACTACACAAAACCAAAAATCAGGAAATTTTCTACTTACAGATTATTCAAAAACTAAGCATTTCAATGGCTTTACTTAAGTTTTAAAAATAAATATTTTAGGAAAAATATAATCTGAATTAATTTGAAAATGATCACAAAGGTTTGCTTGGCTTTTATAAACATTAGTAATACAAATGTCTTATTTTATCTTCATTTTAATATATGTAAATAAAATTATAAACATAATACCAGAAATAAAATATAATGAATCCAAAAGTATACAAACTGAAAAATCTTTTAAAATTTACTCAGATAACCTTATATTAAAACTCTCAACTATTTTAATAAAATAAAAGTAGGTTTTCCTAAGTTAGGTAGGGAAAATCTTAACTGCATTTTTAACTGGATTTTTCAAACCCAATTTAAGAAATCATTAATTACATACTAATTGTGAGTTTATAACCATAAAAAATGAATTATATACTTGAGTACTTTTTACATTTTATTATTGAGAAGAAAAACTTTAGCATTTGTAGTATATTAGTAGGTAATTTTAAAAGGTCAGTAGTATTTGGCTTATGACCTTTTTCTGATTGAGAAAAATGGCTGCAGAATGTTATCAAACTATTAAGGTGCTGTGTAGGAAAACAAAGCTAATAGTCATCAAAAAGAGAAGGTTTCTTTTGTTTCAACAGTGAAGAGGCACAGAGGAACAAAAGATGATGCTGTAAAACCATTTAGGAGATTTTTTTTTTCCTAAAGGAAAACTGAATTTTTATGTTTATTTTCTACATAATCTATCAAGAAGATAAAAATGGAATATAACATACTTCCAAAATCAATCACATGTTCCCTTAAAATTTAGATAAACATGTTACTTCATAACTAGGATAAGGAATAATTCAGAGTGTGTTCTATAGTAGAACAGAATTTCTGCAAGGATAAAACCTTTCCAAAAATTGTAAAACCGAAGAAAACGACAGTAGAAAAAATATGAACTAAATAAGCACATCCAACAACTCTATTTTTTTCAAATGGAGAAGTAACCATATGTCTTTTAATCTGTATCTTTCTCTTTACAGTAAAAAGTTATTTAAAAGCCGGGTGTGGTGGTGCATGCCTGTAGTCCCAGCACTCAGGAGGCTGAGGCAGGAGGATCACTGTGAGTTCGAGACCAGTCTGAGCTACATAGTGAGTTCCAGGTCAGTCTGAACTACATAGTGAGACCCTGTCTCAA
>NW_022900942.1:23708566-23722428 GCF_012274545.1 Fukomys damarensis | reverse complement strand
ATTAAAACACTTCAATACTATTTATTTTTTATATTTTAATTATTTTTAATACCTCTAGTTATTAAAGGATGAAAAAGTCAAAGCTAAGGTCATTAAATATTAGAATAAAAATATGCACAGCATCACAATTACATATTAGCCAATTTTGAGGATGTTCTTATTCTTAGTTCTCATTCCTTGGTCTGCTTTAGAGGTATAGCTTTTTTGTGTGTTTTTTGGTCCACCCCCATCCCGCCGTACCAGGCTGAGAGGATACTTTGATGAAAAAGGCTGAACTTAAATTCTAGTTTACAAATGCAAATATAGAAAGCAACAAGCTATGTAACATGATTCTGGCTGCCTCTGAACATGAACTAGTACCACATTTTAGTGGTTTTAAAATGTTTGAAACTCACCCAAAAGCCTTACTTTTGAAGCCTTTTACAGTGGTTAAAAAAAAAAATTCAAGTTCAACATGTGAGGAAGTACTTAAAGGTAGAACTATAATATATATGAATAACATGGACCAATCTCGGTCAGTATTCATTATTTGTATTAGACTTGACTAACTACAAAGTTTCATTTATCTAGCTTTACATGAAGACCAGCAAAGGAGGAACAAACATTTATGGCAAAAAGAAAACCATGTCAATTTCTTCATAAAGCTTCATTCATATAGCATGAAGGCATCCGGAAATGTGAGGTGACAAAACAAATTCAAAATGTAAGTTATGCTAGACATTATACAAACAATATTAGATATGTTACTTTTATTCCAGTTTTTTTAATAAACAATACACAAAGAAATAACCAAGGTCACTGCTACCTCAGGGTAATGAATGAAGTCAAAAGAAAAGGTACAACAAAAAGATGTTTTAACTCAACATTTCTGCAGTTATAAATGAAGTGAATGGGTTTGGAGATTTGAGACTATTATAAATAACTTTGATGACATGCTACAGAAATCTAATACATTTTAAATATAGACTTCACTGTCAATGAAGTGGAAAAATAAGGCAGCATTACTTACTCTCTTAGAACTGCATACCATATTGGCACTGGCAACAAACAATATACATAGTAAGTCCAAGGGCAGGCTTGAATCAGCAGGAATAATGCTACTGAAATGCCAACAGCTACAAAAATACATGGCAGGAGATGGCTTGGTTTCTGAAAATGAAACAAAACATTGAAACACTTCCAAACCCATGTTAATTGATAGGTTTTTAAGAGATTTTATAAGATGAAGAAAACATATTACTCTATTTCAATGGTTCTAAGAGCTATATTAAAAAAAGTTTTGTCATTTGAAGAACATATTAGAGAAGAAAAAGATGGGTATCTCTTCACTGTCAACCACAGTAGGATCATTCAGTTGTATCTGTCCTTCCCAACCACTTGTGATTCAAGGGGATTCCTCCGTGTAAGCCCCTGGTGACAGTCTTCATGGGCTAGGCAGGCCAATGGATGTTGTAGGTCATGTGAAAGGATCAAAGACAGGCATTCCAATGACTGAGAAAAGGACACATTCATGGGGAGGCTGTGATTCTACGAGTAAGAATACTAGGTCACGGGCATGAATTCGATCCCTGGTACAAAAAAAAAAAAAAAAAAAAAAAAAAAAAAAAAAGAATAGTAGGCTATTAAGTAGGCGTTAAGAGAGTAAATAGTAGAAGGGACTCTAGAAGAGGTTAAGCATCCCTGGAGAGAAGAAAAAGGGGTAAAAAACAGGAATGACAAGGGAATGTGGTGCTCACTTGCTTCCTTTACAGATTTTTCACTGCTTTCCCTTGCTTTGTTACTCAATGCTAAATAAAGTGAGAAATAAGAACTGCCTCTCAAAATAGGGAAATTTGAAGAAAAAGAAGAGCTCCTTTCTTTCATGGATGTCTTCCTTGGTTGCACAAAAATGTTATAAAAGAGAAATAAGGATAAATTATGGCATGATTATTAAAAAAGGGCTACAAACTGGGATTTAGCTCAGTGGCACCACTCCTGCCTTGCAAACACAAGGTCCTGAGTTTGATCTCCGGTACCAAAATGAAAACCAAAACAAAACAGACAAACAAAAGGGCGAAAAAAAGCATCATAACTAAGAGTTTACAGATAGACAGATCCAAATCCATTTCCTAGATCTGATACCTTCTCACTGTGTGAAACATAAGGAAGTACAGAACTTTTGGGACTTAAGTTTTACTCCATCTATAAAATGGGAAAAATAATTTCATCTATCAATAAAATAGAGGTGGTTAGATGAAGTCTCTAAAGCTGAAGATGACTGAGGCATTCATTGTAAGAGCTGAGGACTTGTTTTGAGAACAGTAAAATAATATGAAATGAAAGTATCTCAAGGCCTGAGGGTGTAAGTCAGTGGTAGTGCACTTGCCTAGCATATGTGAAGCCTCAGGTTTGATACGTAGCATTGTTGCCCCCTAAAAAGTGAAATGGTTGAATATCTAAAAAATGTGAAATTTTAGTCAATACAATATAGTACAGTTAATCTTTTGATAAACACAAGCTTTGAGAATTGACATCTATTTGTAGGAAACTGCATCGTAAAGAATCAAGTTCTATTCATCCTACAAAGGCAATAAAATTGAAAGGATTTTAAATAAGAGTAAGGATATTTTTCACTTTATCTTGAATTGATTTCCTGGCTCCACCCCAAACAAGCAACAAACTATGATAACAAACTATGCCTTGTGACTATTTCTTTATCCAAAAAATATTTATTAAGTCACATACTCTGTGCTATCATCTCTACTGAGTTCTGGCATTCAAGGAATTTAAATCATACAACTGCAGACAAGGAATTTAAATTACACAAGTGGAGACACAATAGTTTAAGGAGTTAATATTTTTTTATTTTTCCAGGTAACATGAGAGCAAGGGAAAGCAATGGAGTAAACATGGAAAAAATACTTAGTTGTAAAGCAAAAGACATCAGAGCTAGCAAAAGCTAAGAGTATATAAAAATTAAATACACAGCTCAATTACGGGGAGCTGTGGAAAACTACATTTCAAGGAAAGAGACTAGTCATTGTACTTTCCTGTAATACCAATAAATTAAAAATGATCTCTAGAATCTTGATGATACAGTCATGTAGAAGTGACATAAGCTTTGAGTCAGGCCCAAATCTAATTCTGAGGCTGCCATTCTATTTGCTTGTCAATTTGAGTAAACCATTTAACTTTTCTGAAGCTCTGTTTCCTCATCTAGCAATGGAGGGTAACTGTTACAAGCTCATTTCTCCCTACAGGCCCTCTATCCACTTATAGCTCTTCCAAGAAGATACCATACTCCCTTCCTGGCACATCACATGCTGTTCTTTCTTCATGTTCTCTCTCTCTTTTTTGTCAGTCTCTTGAAACAACCTTCCATATTCTACTCAAATGTATTTTAAAGGCAGCGTGTTACAGTAAGAGCAAGAATTTAAGTGATAGAAAATATGAGTTTTGTATTTTAGAATCTGTGTATTCTTGAAGGAAACATATAATATCTCTGAGCCTAAATTCTCCCATCCATATTATAAATATAATAACCATCGAATTTAGGATAGTGTTAAACTTAACAGAATAACTTCAGTAAAGTACTTAAGACAATGAAGACTCCATAAATATTACTATCACAGCATAGTAGTATGTTCTCTCAGGTCTGCCTTTGGTTATATCATTCAATTTGCTTTAATTTTCATCCTCTCTCTATATTCTGTCAAAATGCGATCAATTTTTTTTCCATTTCCCTAATTAAAATGAGTTCTCTTGTATTTACATCATAAAAGTTTTATGTTACCTGAAACACTTAACATGTAGTAAGGTTGTCTTGTATAATGTAGTGGAGTACACCACAAACCAGTATCTGGCAAGGTGGTATGTAACTATATTTCTTACTTACTTCATTTAATTCTAAACTCTTTGATGGCAAAACCTGCTATGGCCTATATAGCTATGCCCTATATAATGAATCTATGGTACATGTGCTGCAGCAGGAATGCAGAGTGCTCTCTCTTGGCGTTGAGTCAAGTCGCTGCAGCAGCCAAGCACCAGATATTCAGGTTTAATTGCAGTGTTGGCATTTTGCAATACATAGTGGGTTTTGGGTTGAAGTTGGACACTTGGGTCTCTAAAAGGATTGCCATCACTGCTGTATTGCATCTAGTATTGTGCTGCACACTCAATGAAATACTGGCTGCATTTTCAGAATGATGAATAACCAAACAGTATCAGCTATGAAGTCTATTGACCTATCAATCTAAAAATATCACACATTTTCTCAGTAACCTGAACATCAGGATAAAGATGAAAAAGCATTTTGGTACAAGACTGCTCTAGATGTAAATCTCAGTCTTTCAAACTCTATCTGGTGGCCTTCACAAGATAATTCATCCCATTTAGTTCCCTTTTTTGTAGATTAAAATTATAATGTTTATTTCCAGTACTGTTAAGAGTCTAAGATGGCGAATATATTTGAAGTACTCAGTAGAGTACATAGATATATCCATTGGTAAAATAGTCTTTTCTATGTCTTTTCCTGCTATATAGGAAATTATTCTTATTTTAAACAACTTCACGTCTTCAAAAAATTCAAATTAGTTGGTGGAAATTATTTAAGATGCATTGAAGTCTTACAAAAATTGTACTAATACTAATTTCTTCCCTGATAGAAAAATAAAATATAAAATTGGAAAAATTATCATCAGAAATATTTGCATACCACTATCATTAGAAATATAACATGAGAACATATTACTTTTTAGAGGATTTGGACATGGTGATAATTATTACAGAGAATGAAGAAAATGCAAGTGGTAAATGATAGCAATATATTTTAAAAGACTAATGTGTTTTATGTAGTAAAGTCATTATGAACTGCTACTTTTCTGTTTAAGAAGTTATTAAAAACATTTTTTTCATTGAAAGCACAGTAAACTAAGGATACTTTCTTAAGGATAAATAGAATCTCAATTTGTAATTTGAGATATTTTTTAAAGTTGAAAGAATATAAAAAACATATACATTATTTAAAAACAAACATTTTGAGCAAGTAATTTTATTGTCTTCTAGTTCTCAAACTTAATATCAGATAAAGTTAAGTATATTGCTTTGAAGTAGTTTTTTGATTACGTATACAAGAAACATATGGAATACTTATAATGTGTTAAGTGGTTACAAAAAATAGAAAATCAACATCACTGAGACTAGAGAATTTAAATTATCTATACAGATATTTTTATAGACCTGATAAGTTCTAGGGTCAATATTATTAATACATCTTCCCACCAGCTGAAGAAATAGTGGTAACAGAAAAAATATCTAGTACAACAAAAGCAAATAAAATATAAGAGTTAACCTAGGACCATGACTTACACATTCTATGAACTTAATATATGACTGAATAGGGTTCTTTCCATAATCTTAGAGATTTTATACAATCATTCGAATCTCCATCATATTTTCTTGAACCTACCTTAACTTCTTTACTAACATGTCTTGTTAGGTTGGAATGAGACTTAATGATCAACAAAGAAGCATAAGTCGTCCATCCCACAAAACCAATAACAACATTGGTGCCCAAAAAGAATCTGTCGTAAGTGTGATAATAGGACAATCCTTTCAATGCAAGATGAATCAGCTCCTTGCAAAGGGAGATCTATGGAAGGGAAAGAAAAAATATATATATATATGTCTGGCACATGAGAAGACAAAGAAAACCTAATTTTCAAAGAGAGAAAAATGGTGAAGTTCCTAACAGTCAAACCATTGTAGTAAATTACAATAATAACTGTAGATGTTGGATTAAAAATAGATTTTAATTATCTGAGGATCTTCACACAAAAGATGAGAAATATTCCAGAACAAAGTCAACTTTGTAATCATGATAACAAAGGGCATTTTAATATAAACTATCTATAATATATGTAGTATTTTGAAATAATTCATTTACAGTAATGATCTTCAGACACAATAAATGAGATGAAGTTTTTCTAATGCAGGTCTCAACCACACATATATGGTTAGCCATATATATGAAATATATATGGTTACTTACTGTGTGTGTGTGTGTGTGTGTGTGTGCACATATACTCTCTCAGATCACCCACATCTGTTATAAACATTACTAAAGTGGCTTAATATTTTAAAGGACAATAGCTTGTCATTTTAAAACCATAATAAATCGGTAGAAATGTATAGATTGGCGACTTTTAGGTGATTTTAGAAAATGAGAATAGAACTTGCTCCTGACAAAATTATATGATTATTTAATAAATTAAAAAAAGAAAAACACAACAGGGTAAGAGTTAGGAAGAAGAAAAGCTTTAGTATAAGGATTCTGGTGGTGTAATTGACAAATATGTGGTTTTCTAAAATATACAAAAGAAGCCAGGAGTGGTGGCGCATGCCTGTAATCCCAGCACTCGGGAGGCTGAGGCAGGAGGACCGCTGTGAGTTCGAGACCAGCCTGGTCTACATAGTGAGTTCCAGTTCAGTCTCAACTACATAGTGAGACCCTGTCTCAAAACAACAACAACAACAACAACAAAAATACAAAAGTGGGTAACTTGAAATGTATTTTCTCACTTTAAAAATGACGATAATATTCATTTCTAATGCTAATTCCCCCATATCTAAAATAAAGAGAATTAGGTTCATGGCTAATGTAGCTCCTCAGGATAGCTCCCTGGCCTGTCCAATGTGTTCCCCACCACCATACCTGGGAACGCTAATTAGTTATTTCTGTCCACAAGGCCCAGCTACTTACTGCTTCATCATACTCTCCCTGTCTTATGAAAGATCTTGCTTTTCTTAAAATGTCCATTTGTTTAGAATCAGAAAGCAACCTATGAAAGAAAAAAATAGGTTTACAATGTTTCCTCATTTAATTATTTTTCTTGCTTTTTATTCTCACTTAAAAAAGATACTGAAAATCGAGATAAGACAAAAGAAGAAAAGAGCCTCAAGTTTTGTATTGTTGCTGGGTATCTGAACTTTTCAAAGAAATAGCTCAGAGTAAAATTTGGTTTTCTTTTTTCTTTCTTTCTTTTTCTTTTTTTTTTTTTTTTTTTTTTTTTTTTCTTTTTTTTTTTTTTTTGTTGTTGTTGTTTTTGTTTGGTAGCAGAAGTCAAACTCGAATCCTTGTGCTTGCAATGCAGGCACTGAACTAAATCTCTGTCCCTTCTTTTCTTTCTTTCTTTTTTTTTTTTTTTTGGTACCAGGGATAGAACTCGAGCCCTTGCGCTTGCAAGGCAGGGGGCAGAACCCCTGAGCTAAATCCCCGGCCCTGGCTCTTTTTTTTTTTCCCCCTTTTTTTTTTTTTTTTTTTTTTGGCCCCAGGGATAGAGCTCGAGACCTTGCGCTTGCAAGGCAGGCAGCAGAACCACTGAGCTAAATCCCTGGCCCTGGCTCTTCTTTTCTTACCCTCTTTTTTTTTTTTTTTTTTTTTTTTTTTGATACCAGGGATCAAACAGGTAAGATACTTGCAGATATCAGGACCTAGCAATTACAAAGCAGGTATGGTGCCACTAAGCTAAATCCCCAACCCTAAAATTTGGTTTTCTTGACTCAAAGTTTCAACTATAAAATTACATTTCAGAAAGTAAGACAATCTATCATTATGAAGAAATGTTAAGACTTTATCAAAGAAATTCTGATAAAATCAAAGAAATTCATGAAATGTATGACACGAGTTCTACTACCAAGTCCCTCTTAAATATGTAGCTCATAGCAAAAGGTGTTAAATTCAGTTTCCAGTACTGAAAGAAAAAGAAAGTTGCTTTGGTTCATCTGGTTCACTTTTCTGTTCCTTCAGACACCAAACATTTGGAATATTTTCCTTGAAGTCTTAGAAATGGAATTACTGAACCAAAAGGCACAGACATATTTTGAAGACAATATCTTAGTTGAATTCCTCAAATTTCTATAAAAGCCTTCTAACTGACCTCCTTCTTCTTACTCACCTTTCTAACACAGTAATCATTACCTAACTTCCTTGCAATTCATATGGGCATCTTACTGTCTACTTTCTGGACTACTGATGACACTTTCTATCTATCGCCTAATTTCTTATTTCAAACATAGCCCTCTGATATATAATGGTTAAACTCTTTACTCTTCACTTATCTAGTATATATATATATATTTCTGGGTTCTTGCTCATAAGATCTTCCTCTCTCTGCTTTTCCTCAATCAAATCTTTGGATGGTCCAGTCCAAATCTCACTTTGTACCATTAGCATTTTAATGTGGTCTAATGATAAGTTTATGTCCCTTCAATTTAACCTCCATGTGGCTCCATACTTCCATTAATTTGCACACTAACACTGCTAAGGCAACTGCTAAGGCCATAAAATAATTCAATAAATCTTAAATTAATTACAATGCTATCAAAATATTGGCAGACCTAAAAAAATGATGAATGAAATGTAGTGCCATTCTTAAAGTACTTAAGACTTGCTAAATTAAATAAAAAGATGAGAAGAAAGCTTGTCTGACCCTAAAGTACCTAAGCCAACTTAATAAGCCTTCCAAGGAAAGCATTAAGAAGGAGAAGAGGAGAAAAATTTTAAGGAGAAATATTTATGTTACATTATATAATATTATATCCAAAGTAGCCAGATAAAGAAACAGAGATCAAACTAGTTTAAAACTTATCCTAGTTTGATTATTCATAAGCCAGAGGATATATCAAAGGCACACATAGTACAGGTTTGAAATACATATGAAATTCATCAAAATGTTCTATACAAATCTCACTGTGGTACCATGACACTGAGGACTCATAAACTTATCCTACAGAATAAATTCTTTTAAAAAAATTTTTCCAGGGCTGGGGATTTAGCTCAGTGGTTCTGTTGCCTGCTTTGCAAGCACAAGGTCCTGAGTTCAATCCCCAGTACGAAAAAACCTTTTTTTCCATCAAGTTGAGAAGAAATGCAAAATAAAATTTCTTTGCATTATACAATTTATATCCAAAGAGGTTTTATGAAAAGGTAAAGTCCAGAATGGAATGTACAATATGTTCATATTTATGTAAAAAAAAGGCAAATAAAAAAACATCAACAACGAAGTGGGATGGCAAATAAGTAATTAAAACAAGAGAGATACATATGCATAAATATGGATAAAACTTTAAGAGAACATGATAAGAAAAGCAACTTTTAATTATTACTTATGTAACTGATACTGTACACGTGCATTATTTTTTCTTTCTTTAAAAACTTTTTTTTCTATTTTTTGAGATGGAATCTTACTATATATTCTTTTTTGTTTTGTTTTGGTTTTTGTTTGTTTGTTATTTTGAGACAGGGCCTCACTATATAGTTGAGACTGACCTGGAACTCACTATGTAGCCCAGGTTGGTCTCGAACTCACAGCCATCTTCCTGCCTCCGTCTCCTGAGTGCTGGGATTACAGGCCTGTGCTACCACGCCCGGCTATATATTCTTTTTTTGTACCAGGGATTGAACTCAGGACCTTGTGTTTGTTTGTAAGGCAGGTGGCAGCACCACTGAGCTAAATTCCTGGCCTTCTTACTATATATTCTTGAACTCACTAGCTGACCTTGAGCTTGTAATGATCTTCCTTGCCTGAGCTTCCAAAGATTATAGGTATGCACCATAACATAGGGCTCACATGTATTATTTTTCATTAATGTCAATTTTTTGAAATAAAATAATTAAAACATTAATATTTAACCATATCTTTTAGCTATGACAGTAATCCTGGGCATAACAATATTCCCATCAGGAACAACTAGAAAATTTGATAAAATAAAATTTAAAATAAATTTGAAGGTATCAAGACAATTAGTAATTAAAAGGCCTAAGATCCTAGAGAGAAGAAAAACACAGAGAAGTGACCAAAATTTTGTAAGCTGCACACCCTAAGGATATCTGTCATCCTTATCCTTGGAACAAGGCAAAAGGCTGAGAGTTGGGGTATATAGCTGCTGCGAGGAGGCAGAGAATCCACCAGCACCTCTAAATCTTGTAAGACTGGGGAAACAAAACTAAAGTTTGTGGAAGCCATGAGAACCAATACTTAAGGACCTAAACAGAAAGAAAAATTTAAAAAATACACATTTTAATTATGAATTTAAAAAAAGATCACCTAGAATTAAACTAACTTTGCTAGATTTTCTGAGGCGAAGTCTTAAGAGGATGAGAAAGGAACTTTGATGAGAAAGAAAGAGTGTAGTATACTATACTATTTAGAAAACTTATGAGATTTGACATGAAAAAGGAGTTAAGTCTGACATCTATGGAGGACAAGAGGAGAAGCTAAGAATAAAGTCTCTCAAGAGCAGACAAAAGTTTTAGTAGTCTTAAAATGCATAAAGGAGAAAAACAAGTATACAGGAACCACTAGAGAGGAAAAGCTCTAAACAACCCAACAAGCTCTCAGTTGGGATCCCTGGGAGGCTATACTGCAAGATAGAAACTATAGGTTTCTAGTCTCTAGTAGAAACTAGAGAAGCCAGAGGTTAGGGGCATCTTAAAATCATGACAGAGTCTTTAGTCAATCATTCTCTGCCTGAGGGAGAATAAGATAAAACCTCTCTGGAGAAAAATGAGATCCTCTTGAGCTTCTAGAATTTTAGTATATAATGATAAACATTCATCTACAAAATACCTGGCTTATTAAATAGGACTAACTGAAAAAAGACAACAAAAACAAACTCACAAGTGATACAGTTATTGGTGTTTTAGCCTGTAAAGTTTCCCCCCGCCCCCAAACTTGGGACCTTACAAGGAAGGCGGTGTAACCACTGAGCAAAATCCTAGGCCCCAGTTGTCAGTGTTTTAAGATACATATGTTAAAACAATCATGAATAGAGTTCAGTAATAGAAGATGAGATAGAAAACTCTACCAAAGAACTGAAATCTGATTTTTAAAAACATCAAAATGAACATTCTAAAATTAAAAAAAAAAATCTAATAACTGCAATTAACACAGTAACAGCATAGTGGCATATACTTGTAATCCCAGCACTTGGGAGGCTGAGGCAAGAGGATCACCACAAGCCCAGCCTGGGCTACGCAGTGATTTAAAGGCCAGCTTGGATTGCATTGTGAGACCCTGTCTTAAAAAACAAAAAACTCCCACAATAACAGTAATATAGACATAGCAGAAGAGATCTGATATGCAGGAAGATAGGTTTAGTAGAAAATATCTTGCTTGAAGGTTGAACAAAAAAAGACTGGAAAAACAGAAAAATCATAAAAATATACAAATTATGGTGAACAGGTCTAGTATATATGTAATTTAAACACCAGTAAGAGAAAGGAGAGAGAATTTGGCAGAAGCAATATTTGATGGCCTTTAATCTGAAGGCTAAGAATTTTATAAAACTAGTGAAAGATATCCACAAATTTAAGAACATATGTAAGCCCACAAGAAGAGTAACTACAAAGAAAATCATATGTATTACACATGATAGTAAAACTGCTAAAAACCAAGGACAAAGAGAAAATCTTAAAAGCAGCTGGGGAAGAAGAAGACAAATTGAATAAAGCAGTTGGTTACTCAGCAGAAATAATGGAAGTCAGAAAACAAATGGAATGACATCTTCAAACTCCTAGAAGCAAATAATGAAAACCAGAATTTCATGTCCATAGAAAAAAGTCTTTCAATAATGAAGGCAAATTAGGGATATTTCCAGACAAAAACAGAAAGCATATTTCACTGGCAAATATCCACTGAAGGAAATATTAAAGAAAATGATTAACGGGACATGGTGGCATACAAACATAATCTCAGCACTCTTGGAGGCTGAAGCAGTAAGATTGCAAGATCCAGTCCACCCTGAGCAACGTAGCAGTTTAGCAGGATTCTGTCAAGAAGGGGGGGGTGAAGAGGAGGGGAGGGAGAAGGGAGGGAAGGAAAAGAAAACAAAGGAAGGAAAAAAGAAAAAAAAGAAAGAAGGAAGGAAGAGAGGCAGGCAGGAAGGAAGGAAGGAAGGGTGAGCAGGCTGGAGATGTAGCTCATTGAGAACGGACTGGGTTCAATCCCCAATACTGTATTTAAAAAAAAAGAAAGAAAAAGAAAACGACTATAGATAGAATTCAGAAATGTGCAAAAGAGTAAGGAGTAAGAGGCACAGTAAATACGTAAGTAAATCTAAAAAAATACTGACATTACAAAGCAATGAGAAGTTGAAATATATAAAATATAATTAAAATATATGGCAATAGATTTAAAGCATTACAAATAGACTTTAAAACATTCTAAGCTCCTAGCAATGAGTGACAAAATACTAATTTATACCAAACTAGTAATGAGCCAAATGTTTGTTATAATCTTTAACTTTATCATTAAAACAATATATACATAACAAGCCAACATAGTGGCCTGGAGAATTAAAACACCTCCAATCCTAAGGAAGATAAACTAAAACAGAAAATACATAGAATAGAAAATAAACCCAAGTATGTCAGGAAGTATAAATGGTCTGAAAAGGCCAATTAAAAGAAAAAAGCAAGATACAAAAACGAACCAACAATTAAAAAGTCAATTATGTGCTACTTAAAAAGACATTTTAAATATCAGAACACCAAAATATTAAAAATAAAAGGATAGTTTTAAAGATATATCACACAAATATAAGAATGCTACTAATAAAGTAGATTTTAAGGCAAAAAAAATTATAGAACTAAACAAAGAAATAAGGGGGGCTTCATTTGCAAGACACAAAAAATTATACATTTGGATGCACCTAATAATGTAGTTTCAAAATCAGTAAAGCAAAAGTTGGATGAAATAAAAGGAAAAGTAGATAACACCACACTCACAGTAGTAAATGGAAAAATATCTCAATAATTGACAGAGTAACAAAATATCAGTAAGGATTCAGCAGATCTGAAGAAAACAGTTAACCCACTTAACTGAAATAGCATACCTATAATACTACAAACTATAACAACCAAATACATGTTCAAATTTAACGTTTTTCAAAATTAACCACATGCTGATCCATAAAGCAAGTTTCAAGAAATTTCAGAGACTGAAAGACAGTATCTTCCTAACCATAAGAGAAATTAACTACAGCTTAATAAGGAAAGATAACTCTAAAACTTCAAAGGTTTGCAAAGTAAACAGTGAACTTCTAAATAAACCATAAGCCCAGAAGCCACAAAACAAAGCAAAACAAAAAAACCCAGAAAATATCTCAAACTGAAAATGAAAATTAGCCATACAAAAAGCTTTTAGTATGCAGATAAATCTATGCTTAGAAAGATTTTACACACACAGGTTAAAAAAAAAGACTGGAAATCAGTTATCTAAGTGGCCATCTCAAGAGATCAGGAAAGCACAGTGCATTAAACACAAAAGTAAAAACAAACTATTACAGTAGAAATTATTAGAAAATCAATTAATGAAATAAAAACTAAAGTTGATTATTTGAAAAGACTCATAAGATTCAGAGACCTTGTTATTGTTTAAGTGTGAAATATCCCTCAGAAGTCTCATGTGTTCAGAGGTAGGGATTCTGGAAGATAACTGGTCTAAATCATTACTGGGAGACAATGAGGCCTAGCTGAAGGGTGTGTTCAGTTGGACACCAGGACTGTATCTCCTCTCCAGTCCTCCTGGGGCACTTCCCTTTTCTGTTTTACAGCTGACAAGCAGCTTTCCTCCACCATGATATTTTGCCTCAAAACAGGCCCAGCAACAATGGAGTCAGTCAACCATAGACTGAAACCTCTGAAACTAGGAGCTAAAGTAAATTTTTCCTTCTATTTCTCAGGTAGTTTGTCACAATAAGGTGAAACTAACACAGACCTTAAATAAGAATGATCAACCTCAGAAGTGCAAGGTCCTGAGTACCATCTCTGACACCAAAAAAAAAAAAAAAAAAAAAAAAAAAAAAAACGAAAAAAAGAAAAA
>NW_022900942.1:23706396-23708519 GCF_012274545.1 Fukomys damarensis | reverse complement strand
AAAAAAAAAAAAAAAAAAAGAAAAAAAGATCGCGGAAAAGAGGAAAAAAAGGGAGTACAAATTAATAATCCTAACAAAGATTTGCCGTCTCCTACACTAAAAACAACAAAATGCTGAGTGCAATTAAAAGAAAAAGTATAGAATAAATTTATGGATTGAAAGAATCTATACGACAGAGACATCAATTAAACTGATACAGCCTCAGTACAACCCCAATCAAAATCTAAGTGGATGGGGTGCATGTGTGTGTGTGAAATTGAAGAAATAATTACAAAGACAGAAATGTAACAATTACAAACAATTTTGAAGAAAGAAAAGCTCAAAGATATAAAAATTTATAAAATTATAGCAATTAAGAGTACTTGTCTAAGATATACAAATAAGCAGAATACCTATAAAAATTCCTACTACATCTTATTTAATTAATTATATAGTGTAATGACTATCATAGTGGTGTGTAAGTAAGGGCTTTCAAAAAATGGTAATATATCAAAGTGATATATGCATAGAAAAAATGAATCCCGACCCTGATCTCACACTAGCTATAAAAGTAAATGATGGATCGTAGGTCTCAATGTGTAAGGTATAATGATAAAAATTTCAAAATATAACATAACAAAATCTAGGGAGGTAGTAACTTCTTAAATGACACTAAAAGTACTAACTGCAAGGAAAAAAATTAATAAATTACATTAAAAGACTTCTGGTCATCAAAAAATACCACTGGGGGAGAACCACGCCTGCTCCCGACCCAGCAGCCATCACTCAAGGGCCGGGAGGTAGTCTGGGCCCCGATCCACCACGGGAAGGAGAACCACGCCTGCTGCCGACCCAGCAGCCATCACTCAAGCGCCGGGAAGGTAGCTGCACGGGCGCCCCTGAACCCCCATAATCCACCCCCTCCCCGCACTCTCAGATCTCCTGACTGTGCCAGTCTTTGGACCCATTCTGCAGAGGCAGAGGTGGTCATCAAGGGTATTTTTCTGAGTTCCCAACTTTGAACATCTTTAAAGAAAGGGCGTGGGAAACCTATAATAGAACGTTGTGGAGTTCAGCCATTCAGAAGGTTGGGGATCTCAATCTGGGCCTTGCAGCCCAAGGTCAGTCAGCGTCATGGGGTTTAGCCATCAGCTAATTGAGATCAGGGGTCTTGCATCCTCACTCTGTCTGAGCCATTAAATGGTAAATACACTATATTGAAATTTTGTTCACTGCAGACATGTTCTTTACTGCTTCTTGATTTCAATTTAATTCAAATGATTTAAGGGTGATAGACTAGTGAATACTACCGGTGGTCAGTGTCCCAGTTGTGCTTGATCTTAACGTGTTGCTGATTATCAGTTGGGGTAAAGCATTGCTGTTGATTTGATGAGCTGTTTTCTCTGATGTTATAAAGATGAGAATGCCTGTGGGTCGTTGGAGACACAGAAGCTAGGGCACAACTGTATCAAGAAGATTTGGGTGATAATCCAGAGATTAAACCAAGGACAGTCCAACAACAAAAATTAAAATGAGAAAACACTTAAGCAAAACACAAGGACAGACTTCCAGTTTACCAATGGCAAACAGTACGGCAAATGAGGATGAAAAGGCCGATAGTGAACCACCAGGACAACCTGAACTCAAAGCACAGGAAGTAACAAAACAGATCGATCAGGCTCTAGAAAAATTCAAAACAGAAATAATTTCCCAGATAGATATAGAGATAGTGAGCAATAGAAGTTGTGATTCGAGACTCTAGAGCAGAAACTGACGAAAAAATAGATGAGCTCAGGACCACGATAGAAGCCATGAAGGCCCAGCATAAGAAAGAAATGGAAAAAATAAACACCCAATATAGCAAAGAAATGGAATCCATAAAACAGATTCAAACAGATATCCAGGAGATTAAACACTCTATTGAAAGTGTACACAACAGAATAAAAGAATGCGAAGATAGGCTCTCAGATATAGAAGATAAGATTGCAGTCAGTGACAAAGATTGCAGAGTGACCAGGAAAAGAGAGGTCTCTTAAAAACAGTAAGAGATCATGAGAAATTGATCCAACAACTCCTAGATGATGCAAAGAAGAATAACATAAGACTGATAGGAATACATGAAGTAGCAGGAGAAAATATAAAAA
>NW_022900942.1:23703496-23705604 GCF_012274545.1 Fukomys damarensis | reverse complement strand
AAATATCTAGTACCTGCTTTATGATACATAGTAGGGACCGTGCTTTATCAGAGCTACATTTAATGATATTACTCTAGAATGTTCTCTTTCCAGATGATGATTAAGAGGCTAATAGAAAGAATGGTGCCAGGTACCACAACAGCAACATAATTTTGCTGTTGTCTGGATATTATTCTTTTCTTTTTTTTTTTTTAATGGAATGGAATGTGCTGAATGTCTATAATTTTGTTCAGATGACTGTAGAACCTGGAAAAGCTGTTGCTGCTATCGATGCATAACATACTATTATTAGTCTTTTTATGTAAATATATATATATACATATACATATATATAAATTGAATTTTGGGAAACTTTAATGGTGCTGCCAACTTTGGAAAAAGTCATCCCAATTTACTGTGTTGAGTTGGCATTGTACAGAAGTGGACAACCATATTGGTCTAGAAATGTTTATTTATTTTTATTTTTATTTTTTATTTTTTTTCCATGTGTACAGGGGTAACACATCATACTAAATATGTAAGGTCATATCTACGTGGGTTTGATTACAGAAACTAATAAAGTATTCTCTAAATAATGAAGAAAAGAATAAGATAAGACTATAAGAGCGAGAAGCAATTTAAATATGTTCAGGGACCATTTTCATCTCCAGAATTAAGGATTATTTAAATCCTACATCATTGCCTTTTCTCTTTTACTTTCCTTTTTAGTTTTATTTTAGGATTCCCTATTTTTAATGTTCATACAGAGATTTCTTTAACTGAAATACCGAATAGTTTCTTTGGTGTGAAAAACTATAATAGTACACAGAATCCTAATGAGATAATTAATAATGTGAAATAGGAAGTAAAGGGCTAAACGTGTAGGGAAAGTGGGAAGGGTGGGGGAAAGGTAATAAGGGAGAGGAAAATAATATGAGAAACTGAAAAAATGGAAATAAAGTGTTTGTAAATGGGGAGGGGAGGAGGGGGTGAAGGGAGGGCAGGGACAAGGGGAAAAATGAGAATCAAGACCTCTTATGTAAAGGTACAGAATCCCAATGATGAATGTAATTGTATTGTATACCTAGATTGTACCAATAAACTCTAAAGAAAAAAAAATACCACTGGGGGAAAAAAAAGATAATCCAGTGGGTTTGAGAAAATACTTGTAATACACGTATTCAATAAAAAAGCATTTCTTCTAGAATATATGAAGAACACCCACAAATCATGAATAAAATAATAGATCACCTAGAAAATGGGAAAATTGAACAGGGACTTTACACAACTGGATATCCAATTGCTCCCTAAACATATGAAAATGTATTCAAGTTTTCTAGCTCTCAGTCCAAATTAAAATCACAATGTGGTATCATTCAGTATCTACCAGTGTAGCTACATTAAAGACAATATCACACCATGGTGAAGATGTGACAGCAATTGATTTTTCATGTATTGCTGATAGGAGTGTAAATTGATAAACCACTTTGGAAAATGATTATACTTAAGGTTAACATACACATGCCTTATGACTGACTATGCAAATCTTGGGTATATGACAATTAGATTGGCATGTATGTTTTCACCAAAGGCTCACTCAAGAGTTTTCATATGGAACTGTTTGTAATATTCCTTAACTAGAAAATATTTAAATGTTCAACAAAAGCAGAATGGGTAAATTCACCTAAATATATTCTAGACAACAATGAAAATAAGTGAGTATAAAAACAAAGCAACATGGCCAAATGTAATAAACATAATATATTTAGCAAAAATGAGGTGAAAGAGTACTTAATATATTAATTCACTTATGTAATATTGTAGAATAATCAAAATCATCCACATGATTGAGATCAGGACAAATTCTCCTTGGAGAGAAGTGATTATTGGTTATACAGACATGGTAAGTTTTCAAAAATTCAATAACCAATAATATTATACTTTCTGTATTTTTCTGTATGCATGTTAAATGAATATTTTAAAAAACTCAATATTTCTATCATGAAACAGTGAAATGGCTAATATGTAGAAGACCAAGTGTGAGGATATAGTAAAATTGGAAGAGGATGCGAGTTCAGTCCCCAGTACCAAAAAAAAAAAAAAAAAAAAAAAAAAAAAAAAAGAAAAAA